>NC_081425.1:50728007-51054507 GCF_949786415.1 Peromyscus eremicus | reverse complement strand
ACTACTGTACCCATAGGATTATCATGCATTCTGGTTGTTGATGTGGTTCATAGGTATCGTAGCTGGGTAGAACTGCTAGTTGCCTCTTCCCTTTAGAAGCTTGCATTACATCTTCTGGTACTGTGAAAGAGTCCTCAAGGAGGCAACATTCAAGTCAGTTCCAGCTCAGGTGTCTCTCAGTCCTGTTTCTTAAGTACATGGTATCTCTTCAGCAATAGGAACTTACCTTCTACCTGTGGTGGGCAACCAAGGTTAGCAGCAATAAGCTGCATGTTTCGGAAGAATTTTTTTTTTTTTTTTTTTTTGCCACAGATGGAGACCACTACAGAAAACCACAGCTAATCAAACTGTAGAGCTGTGGATACATCTAGAAAACATGCCCACACTACAGGCTCAGGGAACACTGTGGAAGAGGGGGTCGTAAGAATATAAGAGCCAGAGGATCGGGGGTTTGCTGCGAAGTTGTGTATCCTAGGAATATCAGAATCTACACACATAAAGTCTCACCAAAATAACTGTCCAAATGTGAACTGAACAAGGATGACACCAGCGGACATCCCAGAGTGGATGGGGAAAAGCCCATGAGGCCTCAATCTCACACAAGGAAGTATAGGCAACTGAGTAGAGCGGAGAGCAGAAGTGTTCATCCCCCAGTGAAGAGCACACTAACTGCCTGTCCAGTACCAAATGGTCAGCCCTGAAAACGTATACATGAGTAAAATTATATTGGCTGATCAGGTTATATTTAGGAATATATGTATGTATATGCATATACATATATGCATGCAATAACAATTTGTGAAAAAAGAGGCCATGAATTTGAAGGAGAGTGGGAGGGGTATATGGGAAGGTTTAGAGGGAGGAATGGGAAGGAACAAATGTAATTATATCATAATCTCAAAAATAAAGAAAAAGAACTTGGTGTGAGAGACTCATAAAATGACATAAGGCCTCAGGACCTTTGGGGCAAAAACAATAGGTACTTTAAAATTGCCTGGAACGGACTAGAGTCTGACCAATTACACAGCACCTTGACCCACCCTCAGACCTGTCAGGGTGATGGCTGGTTCTTGCCCAGGGTTGAGACACCACAAGTTTCCTTACCTTCATCATGCATGATGCTAGCCAGCAGATTCTACTCCGTGGGTCCCCCCCCCCCACTTCTAAATCTCATAGATTCTTATAGACGTGTGGTGGGGGCCCAGTGGCTTCTGATGCTTGCCTTCCCCAGGGAGGAGTATGGAGCCCTACTTGATTCTTCTCTTGTAACGCTTAGGGTTTGCTCAGCACCCAGCCCTAGCAGCCAGCAGAATGCCTTGCTAGCTTTTTCCTCCACAGCTCTTTGAATGTTTAATAAATTCTTAATTAAAAGCCGGGCACCTCATCTATTTCTGTCAATTGCTTCTGTGTTGTGAAGAGGAGAGGCCTACGGGAGGGAAATGTCAGGCCCACCCTCCGCCCTCCGTTCACACCCACAACCCTACACATGCATGCGCGTGCGTGTACGTACACAGAACCCAGGCCTTGGTGCTATATTTACATAATTCTATTGACATTTTGAGGCTAAAATTATGTATGCTACTTTAATTTGCTGTTAAATTAAATTATGAATGTTTGGAACGTAGTAATTTCTTTTGTTCTATGAACAGATTGTTTTATATATCTGCCTATATTACCAAGTTATTAATTTAATGATTTCATAATAGCAGCTCATTCCTCTGGGTAATATAAAGACTGAAGTGTACGCTCTGTACAGCACAGGCAGAAGCTACTTGCCCTACGTGAATTGAAGGTTTTTGGAATAAAGATATTAGTTTTGGCAGAGTGTTTAAGAGTGCGTCGGGAAACTGGAGGGATGTGTCAGGTCATCTCTGGTTTTCCAATCTCATTTTAAAAAGGTAGGGCAGAGTCCATTGCCCATGAGACTGCAGGAAAAATCATTTTCTTAAGTAAAGTCAGGCCCTGGCTGAGCACTGACAAGTCTGAGAGCTGTGGATGCCCATCTAGTCTGTTAGCATTGGGCACAGCATGGGTTCTGCTCCAGCCGTAAGCAGGGTGGTCTTTTGTCTAGAGGGTCTCTTCGGTCACTATCCAATCTGCACACTGGAGATGTGTTGCTATGGCAACTTGGCATTGGCCACATTATTCTGCTCCTTGTTGGCACCTGACCCTATTTGAGTGAAATGCCAAAGGCTACTCTGTGTGTGTGTGTATGTGTGTGTGTGTATGTGTGTGTGCGTGTCCCCTCTGGATTTTAAGAGTTTTTTTTTTTTTTTATGCCAGCAAGTTGTGGCTTCAACTTCCTGTGCCTCAATTTTCCAATCAATAGAATGGAAACATTGATAATAGCTGGGTAATCAGTGTAGGATTGAATAGGACCCACATAAGAAAGTAGACAAGAAAATGCTTTTGCTTATATCCAGGGACTGAGTTGTGTGGAGTTATGAAGGTGAGTACCACAAACTACCACATACTAAAGCAGTGGTTCCGACAGTGGCCATGGCTATTCCTCTTATAGTATCAGCTGATTTATTTTCCTATAGGTCTCAATTTCTTTAGGTGATATTGGGGATGTGAACATGAAGGCTTCTAAAGTCATCTTCACCTCTGGTAGTTATTTTTTACTCTGTTATTTTTCAGAAGAAAACACCAAAATGATTAATTTCCCTTGAGAATGCCACACTGAAAACAAAGCCTTACTGAAGAAGTGGCATGCTTTCTTCATAGCTGTTGAGCCCCTCTTAATCCACAGGACTGATGTATCTCCAAGTTAGACATGACTTCTGCCTTCTCCATGGTCATTCTCCAATGGGACCAGATGACTAAAAAATCCATGATCCCGTCATTCTGTGATGGGAGAGGTGTGTGTGGGCCAGAAGAGGGCAAGGGAAGCTGGGCTGAGAGCAAAAGGTTGATTATGGGTCAACCAGATGAAGAGGAAGTAGGATGGTGGATGAGGCAAAGCTGCCACAGGAAGAAGCAGAAACATGGAGGGAGATGGAATGGGAGCAGTGTGTGCAGTATGAATGGCATATTGAGTCTAAGCTTGGGGCAAGAGTGGTGAGACACTGGCTAAAGAGACCAGCGGGGTCTAAACTGGCAACACAGAAAGTCTTGCTAGACCAAAGGCAATTGGGAACCACTGAAGGAGGAAAGGACTCAATGGGGAGAGCCTTTGGAAGAGAGTAGAGTTGGAGGCATGGGGATCAGTCATGGGAC
Organism: Peromyscus eremicus; assembly: GCF_949786415.1. Classification (NCBI taxonomy): domain Eukaryota; kingdom Metazoa; phylum Chordata; class Mammalia; order Rodentia; family Cricetidae; genus Peromyscus; species Peromyscus eremicus. Next base: position 51,051,288 of record NC_081425.1, on the reverse strand, counting down.
TGTTACAGCAATCAAGAGGAGAGGCAGAGACATGGAGAAAAGCTATAAAGAGGCCCAAAGAAGAATTGCTAAGGTCTGGTTTAGGGTAGATGGAGGCAGTAAAGTAGAGGATGTTGCTGAAGTTGGGCAACCAGAGGACTATGATATTACCCTGGGATCTTTTAGTTTTTTTTTGTTTTGTTTTGTTTTGTTTTTGTCTTCTGGATTTTCTATGATGTCCAGAGAGGTATTCATACCGACCACTTTCCCCATGGTGGACACACATTTGCATACACACAATGGTTTATTCCTGGACACACACACACACATACACACACACACACATACACACACACACACACACACACACACACACACACACACACACACACACACCTCTTCTGCTGTGTGCTCCATGGGGTAAGATAAAATGTTTCTGTATGTATCCCAGTGTGACAGTTATGTGAAACATTCTTGATTCTTCCCCAAACAAAAAATAAGTTTCTTTTTTTTCTGTGTTTTATCTACAGTCTTGAACATCATATCTTTGTCTTCATGAACCTCCTCCCCTATTAGAGTGTGGCCTAATAATGTCTGGATTCCTGGTGCCTAGCAAATGTCAAGCTAACTACAATCATCACTGTGAATGATTGATGAGTAAAGGACCATAAGGGTCCTGGATCCGATCCTTCTTGAGGATAATTAGCTGTGCTTTCTAGTCTTCCCAAGAAGAGACCTAGATCTCCTATCTTGTTTTTGTTTTGTTTTCAAGACAGGGTTTTTCTGTGTAGTTTTGGTGCCTGTCCTGGATCTTGCTCTGTAGACCAGGCTAGCCTCGAACTCACAGAGATCTGCCTGGCTCTGCCTCCCGAGTGCTGGGATTAAAGGCATACGCCACCACCACCCAGCCTAGATCTCCTATCTTGAGAGGTGAAGTACATCTGGTGGCCAGTGTCCTACCCCAGTATCAAATCTTTGGTCCTTTGGTGCCAAGGACCAGAGTCACAAAAATACTTCATAAATGTAGATGAAAGGCTTACTCAATAGCTAGAGATATCCAAGAAGGGGAAGTTTGAAGTAGGGTTGGCTGTGGCTCCACATGGGTAGAGGATAAGATAAATAAGAGATAAAATAAAAAATGTGTCTATTTAGGCATAGGACAGAGAAATAGACGGAGAGACATATATAAAAACTGAGAAGGTGACCAAAATGGTCCAAAAAGCCAGAGGTGACCCAGGAGCCAGAATTCAGGTGGAAGATCAACGGTGGAAGGAAGTGTTAGGCCGGGCATAGGGGAAGAAGTCTGGAGAGCTGGTTAAGTAAGGTCCAGGGATAGAAAATGGCTGAGGACAGAGAGTGGGGAAGAATTTGGATTGAAGCTGCGGAAGAACAGCCAAGATCACGTTAAGGGCAATGTGCCAATGGCTGGTACTTGGTAGGTAGTCCGCAGAAGTTGGATGGATTCCTTGTGAATTGTGAAGAGGGGATAGAAGAAAGAGAAAAGCCAGCAGGTGGGAAAGAGGCCCTGTCTCCAGGACCTGGGTCTTAGAAATTGCCTTTGGGCAAAGTGGGGTGGAGACAGATCTGGGTAACACTGTGTTTAAGACATTTCCAGCAATTTCCTCCAAGAATCCTTCTTTAGTGGCAAATTGTTGGGTATACACTTATAGTTTGGTCAGATACTGTTATGTTCTGAATACTCCTGTCAAATTCTTATGCTGAAATCTAATCATCTTCAAAGAAATAGTATCATGAAATAGAACCTCTGAGAGATAGGTAATTTATCTCCGGCCTCATGTGTAGGATTAGTGGCCTTATGAAAGATTTTTGTGTTAGGGTGTTCATTTTTGTGGCAAATACCCTAATAAATACCAGTTTAAAGGAGGATCTATGTGACTCATTGGTTCAGGGGTTCTGTTCATAGTCCCTTAGTTCCATCGCTTAAGTCCTGAGATAAGGGCAGCATCATGGCGGTGGGAATGCATGACAGAGGAAGCCCATAACTTCATGGCATGCAAGGAACAGAGATTAAGGAACGTGGCTGAGTTAGCAGACTTTCTCCATTTCCCTTCCCAGTTCCTACCATTTCCCTTCCCAGTTCCTAGCCCATGGGATGGTGCTGCCTGCATTCCAGGTAGGTCTTCTACCTATATTTAATTCTCTCCATAAACACACTCACAGATACATCTGGAGGTGAGGTTTATTAATTTCTTAGATGCGGATCACACCAATCAAGTTAGCAATCAAGATTCACCATCATAGCTTTTTTTTTTTTTTTTTTTGGTTTTTTCGAGACAGGGTTTCTCTGTGTAGTTTTGCGCCTCTCCTGGAACTCACTTGGTAGCCCAGGCTGGCCTCGAACTCACAGAGATCCACCTGGCTCTGCCTCCCGAGTGCTGGGATTAAAGGCGTGCACCACCACCGCCCGGCCATCATAGCTTTTGAGAGTAACATGGAAGGGCATTTAGAAGGTGCCAATAGATGCCAAGCTATTGACATCTTGTTTGTGGACTTAGTAGCCTTTAGAACTTGTGAGCAATGTATCTTTGTTGTTTACAAATTACTCAGTGTAAGACATTTTGCTCACTGGCCTAAATGGACTAACAGATACACTAAATTAAACTCCATGGACTGGGTGAAGGTGATTCAGAGGCGCATAGAGACTGGACATTGGGCAGAGGTCAGGGTCAAGGGGGGCAGATCCACAGTCTCCTAAATAATGATTTTGGAGGCAGAAGTAGGGTAGATTTGAGGAAACTGTTGAGTGCTCCACCGACAGACGACCTCTGTGTGTGAGAATGGTGACAATGGTGGTGGCTAAGACTCAGGAAGGGAAAACCGTGGCTCAAAAGAAACAAACAGAAAACCCCCAGAGACTTATGAGAGGCCATCTGAAGCAATTCTATGTCTGGAGCCCTGGGCTATTTAATGTTTCCGGCAATGAACTAGACAATGAAACGGAGAGCATGCTCATTAATTTCATAGATGACACCCAGCTGAGGCTGGAGGGGGCACCTTGGAGGAATGGTTTAGAATTCAAATTGACTCCAGTAGGTTTTAGAGATTGGTCAGAAACCAATGAAATGAGATTCGGGAAGGACAAGGGCAGAGTGGGGTGGGGTGGGGGGGTGGGGGATGGAAAGCAGCCTCTGGAAGGACAAGGAGGAGTGACTTGCTTTGTTTTAATCCTGCCCGAAACCTGCTGACTCTCTTGACCTCCCTTGCCTGACACATCACGGCTGACATTTGCACGCAGCTTACAATGAACTTTCACAGCTCTCTCCTTGGAGCCTTGGGTGACAACACTCTTAGAGAGGGGCTGTTAGGAATAAGTTCATGGGGGTTTCAGAGATGTTAAAAAATCTGCCTAGGGCCGCACAGCTGATAGGTGTCAAAGCCAGTTGCAAGCTCAGTTAGCACTTCACACCACTCATTTGTCACTTACCTCAGAGTGCTTTACTGTCTTACCTGATCTGTGACCTCGTTCAGTGGTGCAGCCTCTGGAGCCTGCTCCTTGGCCCCAGGCAGGTCCCATTTCCATCGATGTCAGGCCAAGATCCCATGATGTACCTGTCCAACACGATTCTTACCAGCAGCCTCACCAGCTCGGATAAGACCCACCAGCTGGGTCTTTCGCACCCTGGTGTCAACCTAACTGCCTGTCAATACTCCTCACCTGTCTTTTTGAGAACCCTTAGAGAAATAGCATAATTGGGTAAGAAGAGTCACTGTGGAGTTATCAGGCAGGCTGTTGGTTCTGCTTGACAACCAATCTTTCCAGTCTCTGGTCAGCTTGCTCTCCTTAGGTCCTAACCTCATTACTGACCCACTTACTATTATTGTTATCCTATTGAAGGGAAGACAGGTCACCTGGCAAATGGTCCTCCACTTCCAGATCTTATTATCTTCCTCTTTGTCCAACTCTACAGTAGCCCGCATCTCCATCCTTCTGGCTCAGGGCGAAGGATGCTTTTTCTGCTTCCTTCTTCTGTGCTGTGCTCAGAACCCTGTTCTGTTTTGCTCCCTCTTACATGTCTATCAACCAGTCCTCTCTTCTATGCTTAAACTTGTGCAGCCTGGTCCATCTATGGAACTTTTCCCAAAGGGAAGTTACCAAGGAGGAGCCAGGGGTATATAGCATTTTCTACCCATGTTCTGATTCTTAGGCTGAACAGAACATTCATAGATTCCTTACACATAATCTATTACATGACTTCAGGTCATCTGAAATGCAAATAGCCCCCCCTCAAGCTACTGAGTGAATGACAAAAGCTATCCATGATATCCTTGGTGTTTCTCATTTGTAGTTCACACCTCATCACCTTCCCTGAGACCCTTTGTCACCTCTTAGCACCCCCAGACCCACCATTCTTCTTCTCTCTGACTCTGAGCTCCCTACGGTTCTGTTGATCCCCCACCCTCTTCCAGGCCCTTCTGTCCCATTCTTTCACACTTTCTTGGCTGGAACTTCATGTCTATTCACTAGCCCATATGTTCTGCATTGGTCAGAACTTGCTTTTGTACCACAAACTTTGTATGGAGCTGCCACAGGCTGGATCCACGGGGTGGATCTGTGCAGTCTGAATTTACGTTAGTGCCTTCCTGGAGTTGACCTTCTCCTGTTGGCCAGCCTTTGGAAGTGCTAGACTCCTCCTGCGTTTTATCCTCTTTCTCCATAAGCAGCTAATGATTAAAACTTTGTGCCTGAGTTATCGTTACTATTCCTGGCTATAGTCTCCTTACTGATGTCCTGGTCTCTGCCCTTGCCTCCTGTTAACATGAACGTATCATGCCGTTTCTCTACTTGAATGCCCCAGCTTCCTACTTAGTGTCCATTCACTTATGTCTAGATCCATGGTCCATGGTCTTCCATGATCTAGTGCTACCTGCTTTTGAGAAGCAACTCCTGCCCTTGCCACACCTAGCTACTTTTAGGTAACGAAGGACACCATCCTGCTCTCTCCATGCTGCTGCTTGTAGGTCATCAAGGACTCTGTTGTGCTCACACTCCTGTGCTTTTGCACACGCCTTTGCCCCTGCCTAATGTTCCCCACCTGGCAGGTGTAACTGCAATGCTCCAGCTGCTCACTTTGTGAAGTACCATGCCATCCTACCTAAGAATGTCACGTCTGGAGTCCCACCGACTAGGTTGGATTCCCACTGTACTCTTCTAGCTCTGTGGCTTGGCCTGTAGTCTAGCATAAATCCCTTAGTAAACTAGGATGGATGATCTAGAAATTTACACTGGCCAGTGGGGTACACATTGCTCATCAGTGTTTGTAGCTACAGAAAAGGGTTGGGGAACTGTTTTACATAGCATGAGGGGTGAGTACATGTAATTGTCAACCCATGTTCCTTGGCTGGCAGGGCACGGTGAGTTGAATGACAGTGGTCTCATTGTTCTCTGGTCCTGGGTAGCAACAGCTGGGCTGGCCATTCTCCCCAACAGTGATCTCAGTGGGCAAAAATCATGTTGATGTGCCGAGAGAATGCAAGAGGGAGATGCTTTTGTCTGATCCCAGTTGCTGCCAGCTGCCTCATGGGCTGCCAGGACATTCTTATGCCTTGGTGTGGTCAGAAAGCAGCTGACTGGAGCCCTAGATGGGTGCTGATTAAGGCCAGGCTTCTGGTTGGCAGTGTCTCCCGAGGGTTGAAGTGGGCAAGATTACATGAGGAGTGTTCCTTGTCTGAGCTCCCTGGAGTGGAGGGAATGTGGACACGGGCCAGAGAGCACTGGCTTTGGTTTACTTAGGCACAGTCAGAATCTGGCCGCCTGATTTTATGTTCCTGGACTCTCTTCTCTGCAGTTAGTTCTTACCTGGGGATAGAGACCAGAGAGGGAAGTGGTTTTAGTGCGCACTCTTTCGGCTTTGATTCTTCTTGAGATGTGGCTGTTAGCGTTCCCATTCTACCCCTCCTTCATCACGAGTGTCTGAGTCCAGCTCCAGCCCTTTCTTTATTGGACATTTAGAATGTTGTGGCCTGCCTGGTAATGGCTCTTGGGGGGTGGTTGATCACTTGGCTACACCTGATCTCCACCTGCACATTGGAGGCATTGACTCACATTCAGAGGCCTGGGCCGTCGTCTTGGTACAGAGGCAGTTGGACTCTCAGCGTGGTCTTTGTCCTGCACCGGCTGATGTCACCTGCTCTTTCTCCAGCAGAGCCAGCTCCTTCACTCTGTTTTGTTAGGCACGATCTCACGTCCTGGCGGGTCACTTGCCGCATGAGCTGGCGTGATGTAACACGGGAGGAAACCAGACTGACAGACTCTAAATGTGGGGCAGGATGGCGCTGAGAAGGAGAGGGATTCGGGGACTTGTAGGTGAAAGGAACATGTTTGGGGGAAATGATGTCTCCTGTGTAGTCCCACAGCTACCAATTAACAGTGCTTGTCAGTGAAGGTGGCATTTAGAAAGAGGACTGTGCCCCAAGGCCATCGGAGATGCCCACTGCCATGTTGGAAGCCGAGTTGCATTGGGGTCAGCTGACTTGTCATTTTCCATGTGGCTTTGTAGGATGAAGACATTGAAGCTGCTGTTCCCATCATGACCTTCAGCGGAGAACCAGGTCGGTTTCTGAGGCTGACATGGCCCGGCTTTGGCCCTCTGCCATCCAGGCAATTAACTTCTGCTGTAATTCTGGGCCTCTGCCCCCACACCTCCCCGCTTCCAAACAACCATGTTGAACAAGTGACTTACAGGGAGGAGGGAAAGGGACTGTCTAGTCTGGAGGCTGAGAGATGACAAGGGTCTGAGCAGAGAGCTGTATGTTTTGAATTGCTGGAGACGCTCTTCCAGGGAGCAGATGTGAGGCAGCTGCAAGAATACTCTAGGCAAAGCACCCTGAGGATAAGTGGGGGTGACATGCTGAAGACAGGAGACTCTCCCAATCACTATCCCCCCGGGGCTGGCCCCAAGCCCTGCCAATTATCTCCTTGGCTTGCTGGGTTCTGCTCCCTGGAAGGAGGGTAGTGAGCTAATTCTGTTTTGGGGTGCTGGGCAGTGAGTTTAGGGTCCAGTGGCCCCCGGAAAGAACTGTGCTGAAGGAGACTAGGGAGTTGCTCTGGGACATCAGTGCCTGCTGTTCTGGTGGGGACCCTCTGGTCTCCCCACGTGCCTCTTTTTACCTTGCAGCAGAAGCTCAGCAGCAACCTGAGTTAATCAGAAGCCGCTGACCCTGGGAAGATGGTCTCAGAGGAGAGAACCTATTTTAAACTGGTGGAATGATTAGTGATACTAATCACACATCTTCAGCCCAGACCCTCTGGCCTACTTAACTGCTCCCAACTTTCTCTGGGCCTGTACATTTACCTCAGTCCCTATCCCTCTGTCTCTTCTCTAAGCGGTGAGTTGCCCTCACCTCCCTTTCTCTATTTTCTTGCTCTTATTTCTAAGGTAAAGGAGGCCCTGGAAACCTCTTTTGGCTCTGGCCTGAACCTCTAGGAACCCCTAATACTTTCAAATGACCCCAAGGACTAATTATTCCGACTGACCTGGAGTATTCTACACAATGATGTTAGCAGGTGTGAAAAAGAGATCTTTAGGTGCTTCTATGCCTAAGGGTTTTCTTAGGGCCCTGGGGTATAGTAGAGGGTATGGGAGAGTGATGTTGGCAGGGGGCAGAATGAGCTGATGGAGGTGGGGGAGGATATTGGGGGTGGTGGAATCCTACCCAGAAAAGGATCCTACTGTGGTCTAGAGGTCATGGTTTCCTTAGGATAGTGATAGTGGGCCTTGCTGAGTGGTCCAGGATAGAGCTATGCTCTTGGGGTGATTAGGACAGTGTTATGGTTTGGATGTGACTCCCAAAGTTCATGTGTTGGATGTTTCAGCTTTAATGTGATAGAGTTGGAGATGGTACCCAGAAGAAATGATGAAGTCACAAAGATTCTGGCTTTCTATATGGAATGATGTCATTAATCCAGGGGTGTGTTAAATGTTCCCGATGGAAGGACACATGCCATTTACACCTCTATTAAGCTTCTATCAAGAGGATTATAACTGATTTGTAAATGGGGAAAACAAGCCATTATGAGGTTATAGTGTATATCTGGAGAGTAGGTGGGTGTTGGACAAGTAACTCAACTCCAGAACTTGAATTTTAACCTCTGTACTGTAGATCTACACCCTTTGTGGGCCAAGCCGTGCCTAATGGACTCAGATGGCAAAGCTCAAGTGTGTGGTTCCCAAGGAAATATTGAGAACCAATGGTAGCTTCCCTGATACTATATTTTGAATATAAAAAATACATGAGTTGAACATAAAACATAAAATGTATATGAGTGTATGTGTAGCAAACTTGGTCCTCAGCTGGTGACACTCTTTTGGGAGTCCCTTGAGACTTTTGTTGGTGTAACCTAGCAGTAGGCAACAGGTCACTGGGGACATGTTCTGGTAGGCTCTTGCTGACCCTTCCCCCTTACTGTGTTTCTTTATGCTTTTTGTCTACCATTCCCTTGGTCAGAATGTCTTGCCTCACTACAGGCTTAGAAACAATGACTCTGGTGACTACAGCCTGAAACCTTGGAAAGTGTGGGCTAAAATAAATCTTTCCTTTTTAAAGCTATTTCTCTTGGGTTCTCATCAAGGTAAAACAACAACAACAACAACAACAAAACAAAACTGACCAGCACACCTCTGATGGATTCTGTCATCTTGAGTAAGTCACATAACCATTGTAAGCCTCAGTTTGTCCATCTACTAAGTGGGGATAATAACTATAGGACCTGGTTCATTGGGCTTTTGTATGATCTAATAAGACAGTGTACATGAAACCACAGTGCCTGGCACTTAGGAAGCTCTTACTTAAGGCTAGCCTTTATTCTTGTTCCTATGCTTTCCTGTCTTTCCTGACCCAGGAGTATAGCAGATGGGACTGGACAGCTAGACCCCTGGGCAGGGAAGGTAAAAGTGCTTTGTGTTCCCAGGAACTATTAGGATGTAGGTAACTTGGCTTCCTCTCTAAAGATGTCCTTCCTCTCCAAGTTGTCTACCACTGACTGTAGCTATTCTTTTGAGGAAGCCATTCCTTCCTTCCTCCTGTGATGTCTTATGGAGAAATTCTGGTGCCCAGAAAAGACAGCCAGATGAGATTAGGTCAAGAATTCCAGACTCATGTCACTGGAACAATCTTGGGCCCATAGAATGTGAAATGGTCTGTTTTTCTTTTGAATCTCACCAAAAGATGTACACACACACACACACACACACACACACACACACACACAACTAAAACCAATGACCCAGTTGCAAACCTCAGTGAATTGCTGAGCCTTGAACAATTTCAGCCAACTGATGAAGATCCCAAATAATTTCCATTTTAATCTATGTTGCTTGACTTCTAAGGAGGTAATGGTCCCTTTGGTGACATGCTGTCCTTTCTGTACACAATTTATTGCTGTGACTTTGCCTTTCTGAACTGTTAAGAAGTGTGGAGGAAAAACAGTCTGTGAATTACTGCTAGTCATTCTCAGATGTGGTGGCTGGGTCCTGGCTTTTAGCTTGGACATATATGGTGGCACCTAGGCCAGAGGGAAGGTGGAGAAAGATGGAAGGAGGGAAGAGATGGCACTTGCAACCCAAAAGATGATTGCATTATTGTTAGCAATGATAACAGTTACCATGAGTGTCCTTTATAACTGCAAAGAACATTTACAAATATTATGTCAATTTAAACTGTGTGTGTGTGTGTGTGTGTGTGTGTGTGTGTGTGTGTGTGTGTGTGTATACCAGTGTTTAGGTGCACATGCTTAGTTATTGATATATATGTGGAGGACAGAGGTCAATGTTGGAACTGAAGGAGTGTTTATTGATACTGTAAGATCAGGGCTGTGTGTGTGTGTGTGTGTGTGTGTGTGTGTGTGTGTGTGTGTAGTCAAGACCCTTGAAAAGGTTCATGGATCCGAGTGAGATCATCAACTTGGTGGTCCACACATCACCATTCAAGGGAAGGAGCCTCCCAGGGTTTCAGCTACTTGGGGTGAGCTGCTTAGAGAGTATGTATCTAAACACCCATGTGAACTTTGGTCTTGGGACTGACATGACAGGGTTAAATACCAAAAAAAGACTCAGGCTTGGTCCACTTTTGGGAGGGCATGATCTTTCACTTGGACCTGTAGCTTCCTGTTGAGGTCTGGCCAGTGAGCCCAAAGGACTACTTGTCTCTGCCTCCAACATTGGATTACAGGTGTGTCTCATCACATGTGGCTTTTTCTGTGGGTTCTGAGGATTTAATTCGGGTTCTCATGTTTTCACAGCAGGCACTTTATGAACCAGGTCGTCTACCAGCCCTCTGTCCACTTAATCTTAACAAAATGTCATTGTACAGGAGACGATATTTATGTTGGGATAGGCATTTGCAGTAGAGGATCAGTCACAGCAAGCCCAGGTCTTCTGAAGTACTTCAGTACTTCTGAAGAGTTGGGGTTGGTGAGCTTTCAGACTTTTTGTTGGGTGTCTAGGGGTTGGCTCAGGAGCTTGTTGTCTTCCTGGATGGATAGAAAAATGATTCAAGGTCATGCATTTCGTCCTTCAGAAGATGATTCTGTGGCTCTGAGCTGAGACTGACTATGTCTGGCCAGCGACTCCTCAGCTGTGGTTTCTGGGGAGGTGGGACAGGCTGAGTGAATTGATTCATGCAAGTGTGTTATTTCTGGAAAAGAATGCAGAGCCAGGGCTTTGCTGAGTTAGGAACTCCAACTGCTCTGTAAATCTCATCTCTGGTCTGTAAATGGGTTTGTAACAATCAAATCATTTTCAGAACTAAATGAAATAATATCAGAGCATTAATAATCACACATCACCCAGTAAATATTCAGGAATCTGTCTTTAATCACTGCTGTCACTGTCATCACCATCTCCATTTTCCCATCCTTGTCATCGTCGTCACCATCATCATCATCATCATCTCCATTTACAGAAGGAGAGCATAGATTACAATCGCTAAATGTATGGAGCAATACTGAATTTTCTGCCAAGCTTAATAAAAATGTGGCTTCCTGGCCACATCCCAGTGACAGTGCTTCTAAAGTTCTCTGTGGAACCTAGAAGGCTTTCTTTTGAACAAGCTCCTGGGTTGATTTTGGATGCTCAGTAGGTGGGTTCTACTTTGAGAACCATTGCTTTGGAAGTGAAGGAGGGTTTATTGATAACGTAAGATCAAGGCTGTGTGTGTGTGTGTGTGTGTGTGTGTGTGTGTGTGTGTGTGTGTAGTCAAGACCCTTGAAAAGGTTCATGGATCCGAGTGAGATCACTAACTTGGTGGTCCACACATTACCATTCAAGGGAAGGAGCCTCCCAGGGTTTCAGCTACTTGGGGTGAGCTGCTTAGAGGGTATGTGTCTAAACACCCATGTGAACTTTGGTGTTGGGACTGACATGGCAGGGTTAATACCAAAAAAAGAAGTACTTATTTATACTAACAGCACGAAGCAGCTAATCTGCTTTATTGCTGCAATTAAATATCTCAAAATGAAGTTGGAGACTGAACCTATGAGCTGGAGCAAATCCTTCTCCGGAGCTCCCCAGAGCAAGCTTTGTCCCCAACTGCCCTTGTCCTGCCACAAAATCTTGAAACAGCTCCTCAAGTGGAGACTGGGCACTGACCTTGTGGGATATATTTTTTTTTATAAGGTCACACTAATTGTGCTATGAAGGGTCTTTGGGAGAAGAATCCCATCTAAGCAAAATGTATAGCAGGTGGCCAGGTGGCTGCCAGGTGAGACTTGGCCCAGTGTTGTGAGAGGAAGCGTGACGATTCTGCAGCTCAGATTTTTATCCACTCATCTGCAAGACAGCTAGAAGCTTTTTTGGGGGTAAACACTCTAGCCATGTCTACATCTGGGCCTCAGAATTGATGGAAACATGTTTGGTAAATTGAAATAGGGGTCAGGCAGCCCAAGACATTTCCCAGGTGAGCTGAAGCTGTGTGGAAGAGAAGCTTGCTGGTAGGATGGCAGGGAGGGACCCAAAGACAGACCCAGGCTCAGGGCCTGCAGAGGTTTCTGGAGAATGTAGAGTTGTTATTTGGGAGGCTATAATTCTACCACATGTTTGCTCTGGGAAAGGAGGAGACTTTGAGATATTTCCCCAGATTCTCTAGCTGGGCTCCCTGCAAAATAATGTAGCTACAAGGGAAAGATTATTGATGATCTGGGCTGTGGAATTGCTGGGCAGCAGCTGCAGTGTGGACATCCCATATGTTCAGAGGTGTAGCCAGAGCAGAGTGGAGGGAGAACAGAAAATGGTGGGGGTCCCGGAGAGATGTCTCAGCAGGTGAAGCCCTCAACTCAAGCATGAGGACTGGAGTTCAGATCCTAGACACCCAAGTAAATGCTGGGTGGGTGTGATGGCCCTTTGGTAATTTCAGGGTTTAGATAGGCAACCATATCTGGACTAAGCTGGGTAGCATGACTAGCCATATCGGCAATCCCTGAACTCAATCGAGAAATCTGCCTGCTTCAATGAGTAAAGTGGAGAGAGATAGAGAAAGACACCTGTCATCACTTTAGGGTCTCCATATGCATTCACACATATACCTCACACACTCTCTCACACACGTGTGCATACACACATTTGAACACACACACACACACACACACACACACACACACACACACACCCCACATATGCCATACATACACATAAAACCAAACTAAAAACAAAAAAAAATGACCTTGAGTTTGATATCAGAGGAGTGTAGAGTGAAGTACAGGTATTCAATGGCTGGTTGAGGGGACCAGGGGTTGGGGGAAGGCTGAAATGCATCCCTTAGGTAGAGGGGGACACGTGGGTGCAGGGTGATGAAACTTGCCTCCTGAGATGGCCACGGGCAGCTAGCTTGTAGAGAGGTCACACTGATGATGCTGTTTTGGGACTGGATGTGCCCAGATTGCCATTGCCGTTGGATACGGGTTTTCTGACTAAATCCCCACAGGACTCCTCCCTTCCCTAGTCTCTATTCTCTTTTTAAGTTTGATCTTCACATGTGGTGCTCAGGGCTGTAGGACACCAGTAACTACTCTGGTGTGTATGAGAGAATGAAAGCCAGAGAACTTGCCAAGGTATTCTTATTCAATGTGTGTGTGTGTGTGTGTGTGTGTGTGTGTGTGTGTGTGTGTGTGTGTGTGTACATGTATATATCTACATATGGAGGTCAGAGGTTGAGGTTGAATGTTGTCCTCAATCACTCCCTACCTTATTTTTTTTTTTTTTGAGACAGGATCTCGAATTGAACCTGGAGTTTACCAGTTGTCCAGATCGGCTGGCCAGTGTCTTCCAAGAATCCAGCTGGATTATAATCTGTGCTACCATGCCTGACTTTTACATGAGTTCCAGGGATCAAAACTCATGTCCTCATGCCTGTATGGCAGGTAGTTTAGTGCCTGAGTCACTTCTTCAGCCCTTTCTTCAACTTTTCAGCCCTCTACATGATCTCTGAAGAGTTATTTGTGACTTTACATTTAAATATTTGCAGAATTTTAATCCGATTCTGAGGAAAGGGGTAAGAAAGGCAGCCTATGGCCTCCTGCTTGGGAGCTGGCATCTCAGCCTTGCTTCCTGGCTGCTGTCCCAAGTGGTCTAGTGGGGACTGCACAGGTGCTGAGCCTCACTTAGAAGTCTAACAACATGTACTCACTCATAACAGGATACTAGATGTGGAACAAGGATGACTGGACTGCTACTCACATCACCAGGCAGGCTACCTGGAAAACAGGACCCCAAGAAAGACACGGGGATCGCCCAATGACAGAGAAATGGAATGAGATCTACATGAACAGCCTGGACATGAGTGGGGGTAGTGAAGGGCGAGGGTCGAGGGAAAGAGAGCTTGGGTGAGTGGGAGATCCCAGTTGGATCAACAACAGAGAGGGAGAACAAGGAATAGGAGACCATGGTAAATGAAGACCACATGAGAATAGGAAGAAACAAAGTACTAGAGAGGCCCACAGAAATCCACAAAGATACCCCCACAACAGACTGCTGGCAATGGTCGAGAGACAGTTCGAATTGACCTACTCTGGTGATGGGATGGCCAAACACCCTAATTGTCGTGCTAGAATCCTCATCCAACTACTGAGGAATCTGGATGCAGAGATCCATGACTAGGCCCCAGGTGGATCTCTGGGAGTCCAATTAGCGAGAATGAGGAGGGTTTATATGAGAGAGAATTGTTGAGACCAAGGTCGGATAAAGCACAGAGACAAATAGCCAAACAAACGGAAACACATGAAATATGAACCAATGGCTGAGGGGTCACCAACTGGATCAGGCCCTCTGAGTGGGTGAGACAGTTGATTGGCCTGATCTGTTTGGGAGGCATCTAGGCAGTGGCACTGGGTCCTGTGCTCATTGCATGAGTTGGCTGTTTGAAACCTATGCAGGGTCGCTTGGCTCGGCCTGGGAGGAGGGGACTGGACCTACCTGGACTGAGTCCACCAGGTTGATCTCAGTCTGTGGGGAAGGCTTTGCCCTGGAGGAGATTGGAATGGGGGGCGGGCTGGGGGGAAGTTGAGGGGGGCGGGAGGGGGGAGAACAAGGGAATCTGTGCCTGTATGTAGAACTTAATTGTATTGCAAAATAAAAATTAAAAAAAAACCTGAAGTATTGAAAGTAGCCAAGTTATGTTTTTAAAGGCTTATTTTTATCAACATTGATAAAAATTAAAGCACATATATGTTCATTTAAAAAAAAAAAGAAGTCTAACAACAGGTGCTGGTAGCTGTTGGCAGTGCAGGCAGGGAACAGATCTGCAGGAAGATGCTCACAATTGTCCCCTGAGCCTGTCTGTGTGTCATCAGCCCTCCCAGCTGTCTCTGGAGATAGTGATGACTGTGAGCTTCTAAAGCTTACCTAATGTGACGACAGTTAGCATTGTTGTTGAATGAGAGTGGACGGTCATTGTGGACGGTCGTCTGTCAGTAGAGCTCACAGTTCTCGGGAACCATGCTATCTAATAGGACAACAACTGGGGTGCTGACAGGCATCTACAGGTGTGGACTGTAGACTTCTGCCCCCTCCCCCACCACCGCCATCACTTTGCAAAGTCTGAAGAGGAGTGGGCCCATTTGACTTCTCTGATTCATTTAGCTGGCATTTCTAAGTCATTTTTTTTTTTTAAAACCAGGTGTCCATCGTAATGTTTGTTACTGTTGTGGGGAGATGAGGGAGACAGAATTCCTCCATAGTTTTAGAGAGCTGGCTATCTAATGGGGGTCATCAGCAACAGAGATGAGATACCCTCAAAGCTGTGTAAAGCAATAATTCCTCTGAAGATTCTCAGTGGGTCTTGACAGTGACAGTGACCATCTAAGTGAGACATAGAAAGTCACACACCCCATAGGAAGCCTCATACCCCACAGGACACCCCATATACCATAGGAAGCCTCATACCCCACAGGACACCCATACACCATAGGAAGCCTCATACCCCATAGGATACTACTACACTCCTAAGAAGCCATACACCTCATGAAAAGTCCCATATCCCATAGGAAACCCCATGGGGAATCTCAAAATTCTTAATAAGTCATTCTCTTCCCTTCCTCCTTGCAGAACATGGCGACCCGCTGCCTATTTCCATCTCTTAGAATTTGTAAGGCTAATACACTTCCTAGGCCAGCAAGTCTGACCAGGGTTTGCATCCCTCTTTACCTGTATCTCATTTTGTTCCCTCCACATCTGATTGGTTCTTATGTAATTCCTTACTAACCCTAGACTGCTTTGCATTCCCTTATCGGTCCGTTCATGAGAGCAGATGAAACACCCTGCCTGACTCTACACTGGGCTCTGAGAAGCCCTCAGTCGTGATCCTCCACTCTGAACCATGGCTCTGGGAGAGAAAGGATTTGAGAAAACATGAAAGGCCGGACTGTAGAGTGTAGTACAGGTTTGGGAGTTGTTCTCTGCTCCAGGTAGACAGCCTCTTCATGAAACACTCCTGGGCCTGGTTACCTTTAGAATGCAGATTTGCCCAGGTATGCCTTACCTCAAGCAAGAAGACAGGTGGCACCTTAGATGCAGGCGAGGGAAGCCAGTGCCTTCTGTTGGGAACCTCAGGATGTCAGCAGCACTTTTTCGTGGGAATAGCTTGGGAGCAGACTGTCTGCCCAGATGAGAGGGTAGCAGAGTGGGATGGGACTGTCTGGATTACAAGCCTTCAGGCATCCTGCTTCGAGGAGCTGCCGTGACATTCCAGTGTTAAGGATCTGGAATCTCTGTCCAGGTAGAAGGCAGACAGTTCACACTCCTAATAACTGGAGAGTTGCCAGCTCTTGCCTGTCTGCAGCCAGCTCATCTGCTCAAGATGAGGGGCCAGGTGGGCACCTCCATGTCATTTGCCGAGGGTCTCATTCATTTACTCAGCCACGTATTCACTCATTTCCATTCATTTACTCACTCATTCCTTCATCTCTCATTCATCCACTCTCTCTTATTCATTCATCTACTTATTCCCATTCACTGATTTACTCACATTGACTCACAGCCAGGCACAGTCCCTCAGCCATCTTTCTGCAATGGTGACTGCTCCTCAGTAGCAAATGCCAAGGATGTGCCCTTCTTACACTTCAGAACTGCAGCCTCTGCTCTTTGCTTGTCTTTGTCTGTCTACCCACATATTAACTCAGTCTCATTAATTCATTCCTTCACTCACTCTCATTTACTCATTCTTATCAATTCCCTCATTCATTCATCACTCCTCGCTCATTGACTGACTCACTCACTTTCACTTACTCATCACATGCTCATTCACTCATACAGGTATTCATTTGCTCTCGGTTTCAATCCGCATTATCTGATGACAGCTGCTAGCCATTGACTACTTGAAGGGGGTGCTAGTCTAGAATTAGATAAATCATAAATGTAAAAATGAACACTCACTGGATTCTTAGGACTTAATGTGAAAATGTAAAATTGTTATGAATAATTTCTCAAAAATATTGGTTACATATAGACATTATAGCATTTGGGATATTTGAGGGTAAAATAACATGTAAGGTATTTCTATAGTTCTTAGTTTAAAAAAAGTGTGGTGTGTGTGTGTGTGTGTGTGTGTGTGTGTGTGTGTGTGTGCTACATCAGTTCAGATGCCTGAAGAAACCAGACAAAGGCAATTGGTTCCCTGGAGCTGAAACTTTTCAGCTGCACAATGCAGGTCCTGGGAACCGAACTCAGGCCTTAACCACTGGGCAATCTCTCAGTATCTATGCATCTTACTCTTTAAAGATGAATAAAAGCACACACTTTTATTTTTTTACTCATTAAAACTGTGATTGCTAGAAAACTTAAATCTTCCTATATGATTGACATTATGTTTCTATTGTCTAAAGCTAGATCCTCTGAAGGACAAGAAGGCACGAGGTTGACAGAATCCAGCATCTGTTTCCTTAAAAGTGCCAAGGAGGGAGGGAGAGAGGGAGGAGAGCCTGCTCCCAAGTCCCCCAAACAGGGACAAGGTACCCCGACCATGAATGGAGGATTTATTACAGGCCTCTCCTAGGGGACTTAGAACAATGTTTATGATTGATAAAGGCACTAAAGCTGTTCATTAGTTATGTTTGCTACTTTGTACTTCTGTGCCTCTCAACAGTGTGGGAATAGGAACAGAATAAATTACCTAGTGATCTGGGAATTCCTGTAACCCATAACGGAGTATGCTCTATGTGTGTGTGTGTGTGTGTGTGTGTGTGTGTGTGTGTGTGTGTGTGTATGTGTGTGTGCACGCACATATTTTAATGAGATGCAATTTTGTTCCAATTTGAGAACTCCCCAAAGCTTTCCTGCTTAGTTTTCTCCAGTTGGAGCCTAGCAGCCATGGAAGCAGCAGCCACTGTGGAGATGAAAGGGAGACAGCCAGGCTCAATGCCTCTGCAGTCTTTCTGCACTGATGACTCTGTTCCTCAGTAGCAAATGCCAAGGATGTGCCCTTCTTACACTTCAGAACTGCAGCCTCTGTTCTTTGCTTGCTTTTGGTCTGCTTCTGGGTTGAGGACATACACTCAAGCTAGAGTGCAAGCCCTTGGTCCAGAGTGAGGCATTCACAGGTCCCCAGCTTTGTGAAGATTCTCAAGCTAATTACAGGTGTAGGTTCAGTGTCGGAGAGGCTGTACCAGAGAGTGGAGGGAAATCGTCACTGCAAAGGATGATGCACGGACACTTAGGTACGCTGTCTATTCAAGTGACAGGCATATGCTGAACACATGATCATTGCTAGGTGCTGGGGAAATAAAAGTGAACAAGGCTTATTTCTTGCCCTCAGAAACACCCCAGTGAATGAGAAAATGGTGTGAAAATGAAGTATCACTTGGTGATCCTATGTCTGGGAAGAGAGAGCTGACAGCATCTTCCATTTATTTTATTTTATTTTATTTTTTTTGGTTTAAAACAGGATGAAATCCTCTGGATTTTTTATACAAAAATGAACATTAAAAATAGGGTAAAATGTTGAAAAAAAAGAGGAAAAAAAAAGAGCCTAGATGTCTCCGGACTCAAGAGAAGACATGATGGTAAGTTCTCTGGCTTTTAAAAAATAGATTCAAAGTATGAACAGGGCAAAGAAACAAAAACTCAACAGCCCCAGTAAAAACATGTGAAACTCTTAGATAATAATGGCTTTTCCTCACCATCAGAGGCCATGGGGGAAGCTCAATATCCACTATGACCAGGCTGTAAGAAAGTGCTTGTTCCCTCCCTGTCCTATTGGTAAGGACTCCCATCACTGCCTAGTGTTCAGAAAGCCAGCATGGTGTTAGTGGGAGGGGGCATTTCAAAGGGATGAAAAGAGAATTTCCACCCATTCTTCCACCTATTCCTTCCTCCATAAGGGAAGAAGAACAAAAGGAACTCCTGTCTGAACAATAGGAAGAAAATAGACTGGAGAATGTGAGCAATCTCAGGGTTCTGGGGAATTCCAACAAGAGAGGTAACATTTGTGTCGTTACAGTCCCCCCCCAAAATAAAAAGACTATGGAGCTGAAGAGTATTTGAAGAAACCATGACTGCAAACTGTCTAACTTGACAAAATTGGAATCTATCAATTGAAGAAATGGAGGGACTCTCCGACAGGATAAACTTTAATTTGCACAAAGGGACAAACCACACAGATACCATCCCCAAAGACGAAGAGGAAGACACCATGAAGATAGCAACAGAGCAGTGATGCCTCTGGTATGGGCTGGTGGGTGGGTAGGTAGGCAGGGAATTTGAGTGACAACTTGGTGGTTGACAGGAAGTGGCACCATATATATATTTAATGAGCTGTTATTTTCAGGCGCTAATAAAAATACCCTACAGGATATAGGGGTGAATCAAGACATTCTCAGATGAAGGTAAACCAAAGCAATTTGTAGCCAGAACACCTGCCCTAAGAGACTAGTTGAAAGGAATTCTCTAAACTGGGAGGGGGTGTGATAAAGCAAGCAACCCTGGAACACTAGGAAAAGGCATGATGAATATACCACATTTACTTTTTAGTCTTGATTTTCTATATTGTGTTTGGTGAGAGAAGCAGAAATTATAACAGCATGTTGTGGTTTTAATATGTATGCTGTATGTGTTTAAGACAATTATAAACAAGAGAGGACAAGGAACTGTAAAAAGAAGTCAGATTTCTATACTTCTAGCTGGTAAAATGTCAACACAAGAGGCTGGGCAAGCCATGCAGGCATAATGCAATTCCTACATTGAACAGAATGAAAATACCACATATCAAAATCTATGGGACATGGTGACAGGCAACTCTGAGAAGAGAATTTATAGCTCTAAATTTATACATTAAAAAAAGAGGAAAGGTCTCATATAATCTATGTTTTCATCTAAAGACTCTAGAAAAAGGGGAAAACGGGATCAAAAAAGTAGAAAAAGAGAATCCCAAAAAGATAAGAGGAAATGGAAATGAAATTTAAAAAACCAGAGAAATATTAAAAATTGGTGAAATGAAGATTGATTTTCTTAAGACATAATCAGGGACACCTGGCACATCTCAGCATAAGACTGACAAAGAGAAGAGAAGAAAGAACTTCCAAAGTTGAAGCTGAAATGAGGACAGTGTTGTGAAACCTATAGGCACTATGAGGTCAGTGAGGGGTGAGCCTAGGGCCTTTACACTCATGAGTCGGACAAGTCAGGTGAGACAGACAATCGCAAGCCACAACAGTTCATTCCATATTAAATAGATAATTTGAATAGTCTTACAATGATTCTTTTAAAAGTTAGACTTTAATTTATTTAATTTGAATTCTCAGGTATAAAATCTCTCTACAAAGAAAATTTCAGGTCCAAAAGAATTTGTTGGAAAATTAAAACAGCATTGTCTTCAGAGTATAGAAGAGGAGGAAACAGTTCCATGTCCTTAGTCAAAGCTTGTAAAAAGAGGAAAATTATAGACCAGTGCCTCTTACAAATATAGATTCAACCTCTTTTAAAAATTCCCTGTGGAAAATATGTTTATTCCGGAATTAAAAAGTGGGTCCAACATTTTAAAACCAGTCAGTGTACTATATTTACAAGTTAAAGAAAAAAATCACACAGTGGTGTGATTTTACATATGAGTACAGAAAATTCTGCTTGCATTTTTTGATATAAAACAACTCAGAAAAACAGGAGCAGAACTGTCCCAACTGGATAGAGATGTAGACATTATGCTCAACCATGAAAGACAGAACACTTTCCCCTTAAGAGAGACAGCAAGGCAAGAATATTAACTCTACACAGTCTTATTTGGCATGGTGCTAGAAGGTATAGCTAGTGCTAAGAGAGGAAAAAGAAATAGACCAGAAAGGAAAAAAAAAAAGTTTCCCTAATTTTCTAATTATATAATTGTCTATATATAAAATCCCAAGGATACCACAAAATTCTTAGACATATGATTTAATATATGATTTTTAGCAAGATATATGATTTAATATATACTTTTAGCAAGACCACAGGATAAAGATAAACAAAAATGACACTGAAATCATACAAAACAAAATAAACAATGGATCAAAAATAGGAAAATGGGGAGGGAAGGAAGGAGAAGAGAAAGAGGAGGAGGAAGTAGGAAAAGGAAGGAAACACTTAGGTGTGAATCTCATAATATATACACACAGGACCTGAATGCTGAAAACAACAAAATGTTGATAATAGAAACCGAAACATAAACGTAAGTGGAGATGTACCATGTTTATGGATCGGGATGTAGTATAGATGTCATTTCCCTTCGAAGCCATATATAGGTTCAATGCGATTCTTGTTAAAACATAAGGATTTTGTAGAAAAAAATTCTTCTAAAGTTTACATGGAAATGCAAAGAGATTAGAGTAGCTAAGAAATTTTATTAAACTGGAGTTAGTGGGAAAGTAAAAAGATACAGCCACTCTAGAAGAAAGAGTGGCAGTTTCTTAAAGCAAACATGTAACTGTACAATCAGGTAGTTACACTTTTCAGTGTTTATTTTATAGAAAAGCCTATGGCCACACAAAGATCTTGTTCATGAAAACTTGTTCATAATGGTCATAACTAGAATCAATACAGACGTCTTTCAACATATGATTAAATAAGCTACGGCATATCTACAGTAGAAAATAGTGCTTAGTCATGAAAATTAATGAATTCCATGGAGAAGAAGGTTGGGCTCACTGTATGATTATTTTCTGTAACATTATAAAGTGATAACATTTCAGAATTGAGGGCAGCTTAGTGGTTGCCAGGGCCTACAGGAGATGAGGATGTAGCCAAGGGCATAGGGGGTGACCGTGTTTCTGTCAGGGTAGCATGAGAGATCCTGTGGATGTTAGAAATGTTCTGTATCTTGATTGTACCACTGAACACATTCTCTCCATGGCAGCATATTCTAGTTCCAGGAGATGTTACATTCATGGAAACCTGAGTTCTGTAAAGGGTATGTGGGGTTTTTCTGTGTTGTTACAATATGTGTCAGAATAATCTTAAACTAAAATGCTTAATTGAGAATGTTATGAGAAAGGAAAGAGCATAACTCAATTTTCAAGTGATAACAGAATTATACACAAAACACTTTGGGATCCTGGCGATGGGCAGTTACTTCTGCATGGAGGAGTTCATGATGGCTGCAGATGCCAACACAGGCACAGGGTTCTAAGGTAAGAAATTTCATTTCTCCTTCAGATGATTTCACCCTTTTGCTATAGTTTAGTCCTAAACATCCCCTAAAGGCTCATGTCTTAAAGGTTCAGGTCCCATCTTGGTACTTTATATAGGTAAGAGAATCCTTAGACTGTGGGGCTCATGGGGAGGTCTTGGTCATTCAGGATGCTAGGCTCTCTTCTTTCTCTCTCTGCTTCCTGGTCACTGTGTGGTGAGCTGCCTCCACAGCCATGTGCTCCTGTCATGGTGCTGCCTTCCCACAGACCCACATGCAATGAGCTCAAGTGACTATGGGCTGAAACCTTTCAAACTGGGGGCTTGAACAACCTTTCTTCTTTTTAAGTTTACTATTTCTGGCATTGTGGCATGGTAGTAGAAAACTAATTATCTTGGCTGAGGAAACTTTTCAGAGGGTAAAGAAAACTGATTATCTTGGCTAGGGAGAAGTTTCAGCAGGTAAAGTGTTTGCTGTGCGAGTCTGAGGACCTGAGAGCTGGTCTCCAGCAATTCTGTAAAAAACTGGGCATTGTGGCATACGCCTATGATTTTGGTAGTGGGAAGCAGAGACAGGGGAATGTCTAGGGTTTGCTGACCAGACACTCTAGCCAATCAGTGAGCTTTACTCAGAGATCCTGTCTCAAAGATAGGAAGTGATGAAACTTCTGGGATCAACATGTACATATACAGTGAATGTAATCTCTAGATTACATCGAGATGGGGGTGTGTGTGCTAATATCATTGATTTTTTTCAATGTTTTCCCTGCTGTTTATTTATTGATGGTTTATTAAGGCCATGGATTGTTGCACAATTTTAAAAAATTAATGTAACAGTTCAAGGAGGCAGGTGCTGTTATCTTAGACATGCTTGGAGAAGTTCAGATGCTTTGCCTAGGTTACTCAGAGGACAATGGTAGGACCACTCTAGATGACTACTGAAAAACATCTTTGGCTATTTTATAAAAGTCCATTATTTTTCTCTTTATCTTAATTTCTAGTATTCTTTTGGGTTAATAACATCATTTAAAATATTTTGTTCTGTCTTTTCTGCTTGATTTATTGCTATACTTTTTGTTTTAAAAATCCTTTGTCTAGGGCTTATAATACTTGCATTTAACTTTAATCACAGCATGCCTAAACTGATATCACACCTTGTTATTTAATCTTATGAAAAAAAAGTCACACCATTCCTCTATCCATCCCAGTCTCATCTTTTCTGTTGCTGTCACAGACTTAATTCTACTTCCTAAACACCACATACGGCATTATTAATTTCCTTCAATTAATTTCTTTTTTAAAAACTCTAAGTTAAAAAAATGAGGAATTACTCTCAGATTTACTGTTTTCAGCTCTATTCATCCCTTAAGTCCAAATTTCCATCTGAGATCATTCCCTCAGCTTGAGTACCTTCCTATAGCATTTCTTGCAGTGAGTCTGCTGGTGATACTGTTTCTGATTTTACTGTCTTACAAATATCTTTATTTTACTTTTTTTTTTTTTTACTGCATGTGGAATCTAAGTTGAAGATTGCTTTCCTCCTTAAGAATGTTAATGGTGTCTCTCTGCTGTTTTCCACTTTCTGTTGCTCCTGATGAGAATCAGCCATTGTTCTTGTCCTTCTGCCATGTGCCATATGGCCTTTTCCATCTCTTCTGAGATGCGTTTTCATTAACTTTATCTATTAGTGATGTCCATCTATGTTTGGCTGACCACCTGGGATTTATAGTTCTGTTATTCAAATTTGGAAAAACTTTGTCTGGCATTTTGTTATTTTGTCCCATGAAAACATTTGAAATGAAACTGGGCTAAGAGGCTGGAGAAATGGCTCAGCAGTTAAGAGCGCTTGAGACTCTTGCAGAGGACCTGGAATGCACATGGTATCTCACAACTGTCTGTAACTCCAGTTCCAGGGGATCTGACACTTCCTTCTGGTCTCATCTGTCACTGCACAACATGGTGCACACATATACATGTACGCAAAATACTCATACACGTAAAATAAATAATGATGAATATTATTGAGTTTCCCTTTATATTCAAGTTCAAGACTTGGTATATTATTGTTATTATTCTCACCTTAATTTAAAATTATGAGGATGCATAATTATGATGCATTCTAAGTTTAGAGCCTTAATTTTGACTGGTTGAAACGCTGTATTAGTGCAGTATTTTGCTTGTCATTTTTTTTGTCACTTCCTCCAATTTTGTACTTAAGGTCTTACATATTTATTTTTAACTTCAGATACTTCTTACAGTTAGTTAAAAGATGTTTCTGTTACTTCCAAGATCTGTGATGTCTATGGCTTTGTATCCATTGACTGTTTCCTTCCTTAATTACCATATTTCCCCAATTTTGATTTCTAGTAATATGTGATTATATAATATGTTATATATACATATTATATATGTATATACATATATATACATATACAAATTATATATAGTAATATAATTTAGAGGCTCTGAATTTAGTTTTTTACTCTGAAGAGTGGAAAATTCTTTCCCCCACAATAGCAAAATTCCTGAACTGTTTTTTATTTTATTAAGTAAATTTGTTCTTGACACTTTCCCACACATAAACAATATTTAGTTTCCTCACCCTCTCGCCATCTCCCTACCATCCTTATCTATTTCCTGCCCTTCCCCACAAATCTCACTTACACATTCAAGTTTATTCCTGACTATGGGTTTGGAGCTATCTGTTGGAGCCCTCTGGGCTCAGTAGTGGTTGTACAATCAGATACAATGGTTCTTCCTCTCCTAGAATTTATCAATAGTCAACAGTTTGGCAGTAAAAGGTAAGCAAAACATTCAAGCATAAGGATGAATTGCTGTGAGATGTTTTTCTTTACACTGTGAATATGTGTTACTCTCATTGGTTGATAAACAAACCTGCTTGGCCTATGGCAAGGCAGGATAGAGCCAGGTGGGAAATCCAAGCAGAGATACAAGAAAAAAAAGTGTGTGATCTGAGAGATGCAAGCCAGCTGTCCAAGGAGCAACATGCCAGCAGACTGGTAATGCCATGGCCATGTGGCAATACATAGATTAATAAAAACGTGTTAATTTGCCAGGCGGTGGTGGTGCACGCCTTTAAACCCAGCACTTGGGAGGCAGAGGCAGGCAGATCTCTGTGAGTTCGAGGCCAGCCTGGTCTCCAAAGCGAGTTCCAGGAAAGGCGCAAAGCTACACAGAGAAACCCTGTCTCGAAAAACAAAAAAAAAAAAAAAAAAAAGTGTTAATTTAATATGTAAGAGCTAGCTAGTAATAAGCCTGAGCCATTGGACAAACATTTATAAATAATATTAAGCCTCTGAATGATTATTTTAAAGGCAGCTACAGGACCTGACAGGACAGAAAAGCCTCCATTTACAGTGAATATTATTGATTTTCCCTTCCTGCTGCTCACTAGGGCTTTTGTTACAGATGCTTTAGCAAACCAATATACTTTGTGTGGTAGTCAGCTCTCTGTCACTATAGCAGATACACAGCAGACAATCAACTTAGGAAGAGGACAGGTTTGCTTTGATAACAGTGTTGGAGATGGCAGTCCATGGTTGAGAGGTTCTATCATCTGGAGACTTGTAAGGAAGGCAGCATACCCTGTTAGGGAGCATGTGGTTGAGCATAACTGCTCATTTCCTATTGGACACTCAAATAAGAAAGGACAAGACAAAGGTCTCAGTCTCTTTCAAAGGCATGCCTACGATGACCCAAAGCCTCCACTTTCTAAAGGCTTTATACTACTTCCTGATAGCACCATGAACTGAGGACCAAGCCCTTACTACATAAGCCCCTAAAATAGATTCTAGCTAAAAACATTAGCAACCCCTCCATTATGTCATATAATCTTCACCTCTGTTTGGTCATTTTCCAGCCCTTCAAACTCTTACAAAAATACTTTGTAGGGCTGAGGAGTTAGGTCAGTCTGTAAAGCCCTTGCCCTGTAAGCATGAGGACCCGAGTTTCAGAACCCATATAAAATATCCAGGCACGTTGGTGGTGTACATATGTAATCTTAGGTCTAGGGAGGCAGAGGCAGGTGGCTCTCTGAGGCTTCTTGGCCAGCCAGCCTAGTCTAATTGGTAATCTCCAGGCCAATGAAAGACCCTGTCTCAATAAAAACAATATGAAGGACTCATGGAAAATGATACTTGAGATTGTCCTCTAGCTTGCACATATGTTCACATGCAAAGAGCAACCCCCCTCCCGCCCCCACATACATGTGTACACACAAATATTATGTAGTTTTAGTAATTATGTAGGGATAATATGCAGTCTTCTAAGGCATGTCCCCAATGACCTACTTCCTCCAACTAGAGCCTACCTCCTACCTTTCATCACTTTTCTGTTATATTTTATTATGATAGCGATATCATGGGATCCATCCATTGCTTGGGTCACAGTTCTCAGGATCCAATCACTTCCCAGAATTGGGCAACCAAGCCCCCTACTACACAAGCCCGTAGTGGACAACTGATAGTCAAATAACAACATTGACAGTACTTGTACACACTTCTACAGTCTACTTCCATGCAGGTGTTCGTGAATACGTGTGTGTGTGTGTGTGTGTGTGTGTGTGTGTGTGTGTGTGTGTGTGTGTATGTGTATACATATGTATTCTACTAAGGTAAGAATGAAAACCAGGCTTTGTGTTTAGTGACATTTCTTTAAAGTTGTCGGCCTCTGTTTCAGCACCAGTTGGGCATATCTGTAACTTGGGGACTTAGCTGCTGCTTAAAGCTGCCAGAAGCAGCCCTGACAAGGAGCTTGGAGAGTTAGTTCAAAGGACAACAACCATCAGTCCCACTAGATTCTCTCTGCTTGCTCTTCTGGTGCATTTTATTACCAGGGGAGAGACAGGGCATATACTACATTACCCTAGCTTCCCAGAAACATCTTTGCAGAAAGCGTTGATCTAATCTGCCTGTAGTGTCCATCTTTGTTGCTAAAAGACAGTGGCATGAGGAATACTCTGCAGGTTTTGTGTAAGCACCATTGAAAAGACTCTTCGTCATATTGCTTCATATCTTACATAAAGGCCCATGAGAATGGTGCCCATTTCTCTTCCTTTTTAATCACAGAATCCTTTCTTCAAATAAAAGATTATGTGGAAACTTAATGCCTAAAGTAGATCAATGTGGTTGAAATAGAAACTGGGGGTCCTGAGTCTTATCATCCCCCTGTCCTGTATTTTTTCTGTCTCTACATCCTTTTTAACCTTACTTCCCTAGTTCTCCTTCATGATCTCTAATGAGTAATCTCCCATGAACATACTAGTTCAAATCTAAGGCAAGGGGTATTCTGAGAATTTGGTGCTTAGCACAAAATTTGTCTCATCAGACAAATGGCTGTGTTCATTTTTATATTACCCAGATTTATAGCCATTCATTGTGTTTTCTTTCTTGCCTTGAATGGGACGAAATTTGCATACAGTGGGTACTCACAATACAGCATTTCTTGTTTATCATTTCTATATAGAACAAAATAGCTGGTTTCATTTCTTTTTCCATCAGAAATGTAGAGATAAGTTTGTCATATTTCCCTTTTCAAGTACATCACTTGTCCAGACAAAGCTTGTGAGTCCATGTGCATGTATTTATTCTCCTTTATCCAATAACTCTACTACTACTAGCCACTGTCTTTTCTACCATATTCTAAAGGATTTTATGTATAATTTATTAGGATGTGTTTAGTAAACACATTGTATTATTTTACAACCAACCACTCTCACTCTACACATACGCACACACACACACACACACACACACACACACACACACCCCAACACACAGAGGCACACCCATGCATGTACCATTTGTTACCACTCTACCTGTACACACTTCTACAGTCCACTTCCATGCAGGTGTGTTTGTGGATCCATGCATACATGTTTGTTATCCACTTAGGTAAGAATGCAAATCAGACTCTGTGTTTAATGACATTTCAATTTTTCTTAAGGTTGTTGCCTGCCCTCTCCCTCCCTGTTTCAGTCACCAGTTGAGTATATCTGTAACATGGAGACTTAGATGCTGCTTAAATCTCCTGGAAACAGCCCTGCATCAGCATCATCTACGTCAGCATGTGTTAACACAGTCAACAACGGTCAACCACAGAATACTCTGTGGTGAGTAACTACCATCTACGATATATCCCCACTCCCTGCACTGTATTGTGTGTTCAGGTTGCCTCTAACACCTGACCACTACAAATAAAATTGAAATGAACATCCTTACACATGTGACTCTTTGGAGCTGTACGGTTGTTTGTCTGAGATACAAGCATAGGAGTGGAATTTCTGGGCTATAGCATATATATATGTACTTAATTTGACTAGGCATTGGCAGACTGCTCCCTGGAATGCTACATTTGCCCACAGTGCAGAGGGTTCCTGCTTCCCTAAATTCCTAACAACTCTTGGCATTATTCAATTTTCTGATTTTGTCCAGCTTTAAATATTTCTCTTTGTCTTTTCAGTTTGCCTTCATTTTGTCCTTAATTATTGTGAGTGGATATTCATAGCTTACTTTGGATTTCTCTCTCTGCAAATTGTCTGCAAAGTGTATAGTGCTTGTCATCTTTCTGTCGAGACTGCTGCCTTTTCCTTGTTAATTTTCAAACATTCATTACATGTTTAGGATTTGCCTGTAGAAATATGATGTGAGCCTTACACAGGTTAAAATGTTCTCCTAGGGTGAGGTGTTGAGTGTAGAGTGTTTCCCACAAGCTTGTGTGGTTGGATACTTTGTCCTCAGCTGGTGGCAGTTGGCAGGGAAAGTTGTGGAATCCTTTGAACATGTGCCTTGGTGGTGTACACAGGTCACTAAGGGCGAGCCTTGAAGGTTCCACCTGCCTGTGGTTCCACCTGAGCACTCTGGGTTTCTGTCTGTAATATGATCAAGCTCCTTCAGCCATCATGCCCTCCCTGACATGAAACTGAGCCCGCTCTCCATAAGTAGCTTTCTATCAATATTCTGTCATAGTGATGAGAAAAGCAACTGATATGAAAACATTAAAAGAAGGTTTTTCAGAACTAGTGGGAACTGATGAACCTTTAAACCAACAGCTGTGGAGCCTACATAGAACTGGACTAGGCCTTCTGCATAAGTGAGACAGTTGTGTAGCTTGGTCTGTTTAAGGGGCCACCTGGCAGTAGGATCAGGATCTATCTCTGGTGTATGAACAGGCTTTTTGGAGCCCACTACCTATGGTGGGACACTTTCCACAGCCTTGATGCAGTGGGGAGGGGCTTGGATCTGCCTCTACTGAATGTACCAGGCTCTGCTGACTCCCCATGGGAGGCCTTACCTTGTTGGAGGAGGGAATGGAGGATCGGTTGTGGGGTGGGGGGAAAGGCTGGAAGGGTGGGAGGAGGGAAGGGAGGGGGATCTGTGGTTGGTATGTAAAATGAATAAAAAATTCCTTAATTAAAAAATAAGTAAAATTATTTTCAGGAATATTCTTTCCCTTATTCTATTTTACTCAACCCACTGACCCCAAATATTATTACACTAACATGCAATCAATGAGCTTTTCACAAGTCCTTCTACAACTGTTGTGGATGCTATGCCTCTGGAATCCTGCAGTTTGGGTCAATTATGGCACAAATGCTCACTGGTGAAGCTCTCTTTATTATAAATTACCTTTTGGGTTCTGTGTCTTGCTAATATTTTCCCCATTCTATGGCACTGACTTCTTGATGGTCTTTGTAGATGTCCTTAATTATGATACTTAACATGCCAAGTAATTTTAATCTGTATATTCAGAAACATAATTTTTTTCATCTAAAATCTCTTTTCTGCTTTTATCTTTGTCAGAGGCTCAGATATGAAAATTTTCTGCCCCAAAGTTCTTTAGAATAATGACCGAAGTGCTTATGTCTCTTGCAGAAAAACTGTAATGGTTAGGACATCTATTTAGGTCCTTATTTACCCTTTCATCTGAAACAAGGTTTAAAATGAAAATAAAAGTGCCTATACTCATACATACACATCTGTGCACACATATATGTGAACCTATGGATATCTACACACACACTGCACACATGCACAGCTACATAAAGCCACAGCTTAACAAGTTGGTTTGATTTGTTTATCCATGTATGTGTGAGTACATGCTTACCATGGCATGCATGTGGAGGTCAGAGGCCTCTCCTTCTGCCATATGAGCCCACTGGGCACAGGTCAGCAGGCTTGGTGGTGGGTACCTTTGTCCCCTGAGCCATCTTTCTGGCCCCACAGGCTACAGTTTCTGAGAATAGACACCAGGCAACAAAGGACAATGGATTTCGAAAGTGGCAAACACGTGATTTGATCTTTATCCTGGAGAAGAGAGGAGAGGGGAGGGGAGAGGAGAGGGAGAGATGGGAGGGAGGAGGGGAGGAGAGGGAAAGAAAGGAGAGGCAGGAGGGTAGAGGAGCAGAAAAGAGGAGAGGAGAGAGCACAGGGAAAACTCTGAAGGTTCTTCGTGGGTCCCTCAAGAGCAGCTGCGTTTCCAACAACATACGTGAAGGAGGAGACAGCTGACACTGGAGAAAGACCGACCCTCACAGAGCAGAGTGAGCACAGTCAAAACCCAACAGGACCAGGCTTCATTGGTCTTGTTCGCGCCAGGAACAGTATAAAGCTCACTGAATATCGGGTGTAGAGTACTCAGGGAAGCTATGCTTCATTATCTGGGGGAAATTCCATTTATCAATAAAGTAGAAAATACATGTTTTAGAGTGTTTTTAAAAAACTTCAACTGGGTGTGGTGGCTCATATCTTTAATCCCAACACTGAGGAGGCAGAGACAGGTGGGTGGATCTCTGTGAGTTTGAGGCCAGCCTTGTATACATAGCCAGTTCTAGGACATCCAGAGCTACATAGTGAGATTCTGTCTCAAAAACGAAATGAAACAAACAAAAAACCTTACAAGTACATTTTTTACATTATCATACTGAGTTTGTTCTTTGAAAGCAACCTGTCATGGCTACATATCCTGTTAGAGGGCATAAGAAAAGTTACTGACTTGCCAAAGTTGGCCGGGGATGTTGGAAACACACATTTAAGAACTCAGGAGCACAATAAAGCAGAAGCATTTCCCAGCTCTTAGTCCTGGGGAATACCTCATGGTACCACCCTTTCTCTCCCATGGTGTTGGCAGGGAAGTTTAATACTTGGCTAACTTGTGAGGGAGAGAGAGGAGGCAACAGAGCTCCTCTATAGATATAATTTCTAGTCCCTTTGGCTTGGTTCCTCTCACCTGGATGGTAAGAACTATAGGTTCATGTGTAATACGAACCCTATGATGGGCCCTAAAGGGTAGAGTCCTTATAGAATGCACATAAGCAAAATTAGCCTAGAAAATTCCTTGGGATCATGCCATGTTGGAGGCCTCAATCATTCAAAAAGAGTTGGAAGATACTGGTTTTAGGGGTGTTACATTCAGTTTGGGCTTGATTGCTTCCTATTTCCTCAAACTACCAGAATTACATTTATTGTAGTAAGGCACTTGTGGCAGAAAATGTATAAGAATAGAGATCCTGCCACCCCTCACTCAGGAGGATGTTACTGTGAAGTATAAGAGTGGATAGATTCAATTTTAAATTGTTCTGTCTCTCTTAATTTTTGTAGAACCCGAGTGATTGCATTGGAGTGAATGAAAGGTACTTAGTATGTGATTCCATTGTGTGCAGCCTCAAGCTATCTCTCAACCATTCCATGCCTGCAGAGGATATCACACATAAACCCCAGCCCTCTTCCCCACAGGACTGGGAACTGACCACAAAATCTATCCAACTCAGTTTATCCCAGGCAGCAAACAGCCTGTGAAAGCTGGCGTGTGTTGTCGGTACTGAGGTAGTTAATTTTGATTGTCAGCTTGAGGGGATATGGAGCTGACTAGGAGATATACCTCTGCATAGGTCTGTGAAAGCATTTCCAGGAGGGATCGACGGAGGAAGAAGGCCCTCCCCTGGAGTGGGCAGCCCAGGTATAAAGAGCTGTTCGTGACATGTTAGAAAGTGTTGCCTGCCTGCTTGCCTTCACTTCTTGTCCATTTCCTCCTCCTCCTTCCTCCCCTTCCCCCTCCTCCCTCACCTCTTCCTCTCTTTTTTTCTACAATGCTTCACTCATGTCAGACTCCGGTTTTTCAGCCTCCCAACCCTGAATCTCAATCTCAGATTCAGATTAGGACAGAGGAGGTATCCAGCTTCATGAACTACAGTTAGCAGGCTCTCCGCATCTCTAGCTATTGTTGGACAATTTGGTTACCACTGTGTCAACTGTTGGAGCAAATCTTCTTGTACAATATACCACCAGTTCTATTTTCCTAGACACACACAGACACATACACAGACACAGACACACACAGACACAGACACACACACACACACACACACACACACACACAAAGAAAAAACACGAGATAAGTGGTAAAGGCAGATGAGAGTGGACTGTCACTCAAGGTTGACTCTTGGGGACAATTCTGCACCTGCTCCAAGGGCCGATAGCTGAATCTATGACTCAGCAACCAACCTTATCCTCCCCCACCCTCAGTCCTGCATCTTCAAAGGGACCTTCCTGCCTGGTGCTCCTCCACACCAATGCCTTCAAATAAATCAATAAGTGGACAGATGAGCTAACTCGAGTATTAGAATATTTGAAAAGGGTGGCCCTCAAGACAACAGACGCATGCAATAATCCATTTCGGCATGGGGTGAATTTGCTCTAACCAAAGGGCTATCATTGGTGTCAAAGGCAGTTAGCGTCACACTGTCTGTGTATCTATTTCTTGTTAGCTCTCCAACACGGAGCAGTAAACACATTTCACTGTTTTGCAAACTTCTCCTAAACAAATATTCTGACAGCAGTGTTAACCATTTTCTCCCTTCCCGCCACTCCTCCCAAAGCTTTGTCTTGGCTTTCATTCATTCTTTCTTTCCCAAACTTTTCAAGCTCAAGACCCAGGGAACCTGCTGAGCTGAGGGGCAGGAGGAGAGGAGGAAATAACATTTTCTCTTTTGATCTCTTTTCTCTTCGCCACAGCTAAAAATATACATCTCTCCACCCCATCCTGTCAATTCCCCTGTAATTAGAAAGGCCGACAGAGGCTCACCTGCCAAGTCTCTACCCTAGAGCAGAATTTAGGGAGCAGGTGAGGTAGGTGGGTGATGAGGGAAGATAAAACTGGGGATAGAAAGACTTCAGGATTTTTGACAAAAGTTGAGGCCAGTGACAGGAGGAGGCTTATGGGGGAAAGGTGGAATCCTTACGGGGGGATGAGGTTGAAAGGACCTTTCTATCCCTCAAGATGCCTATTGCACTTTTCTTAGATGATGAGCACATGAACCAAACCACAGCCTATAGGAACGTGCTGCCCTGAGTCAGAGATGGATTAATGATGGAAAGTCTGAGTTGGTGCTAAAACAGATTTCAGATACGGCATAGGATATTTTGAATAATACTTTGTAGTTTTTGTATGGTTTGCTTTTTTTTTAAATAACAAACATGTAAAAATTATAAAAAATAAGAAATTGAAATTGTTTGGGGGTTAGAGTGGGAGAGTGCTTGACAAGCACACACATGAGGCCTTAGTTTCAATCCCCAGTACTGGCATAAACAAACAAACAAACAAACAAACAAAAAACCCAAAAACTGTTACTTTAATAAAAATCAGACTATAAGAGAGTGAATTTTTTTATGAGTTCAGATTGTAACATTAGAAATGCCTTCCAGTTGGAGATAATTTCAGATTAACCAGAATAACCAGAGTATAATTAGCTGATTTAAAAATTGGGTCCTTTTCTAGAGTATGAGAACACAGAGAAAAGTATTGTTGGAATAGAGCGTGGGCTGGAGAGGGGTGTACAAATGGAATTGAGAGCCAGGTATGGGCCAGACTGTGAGAGTCTTGTATGCCAGTTGAAGGGACTGGCATTTCTTAGTCCCTTAGCCAGGGGGACGGATACCTGTGCCTACATGAGGTGGCATTTCAGAGCAAGCTCAAATCCACGAGGTATCAATATAGTATAATCTCCCTGGGGCACTTTTCAATGTTACTTGAAAATCCTGGAGGAAGAGGTTGAGCGACTCTGCAGTGGCTGAGAAACTACAGATAGGGGACTTAAAATACCATTGTTTTATTGAAACAAGCTCAGTGGATCATGGGGGGTGGGTTCCAGGTTGAAGGAGGCCTTCTGTGGTGACAGATAGTGAAGGGAGATGATTTGTTAGGAGAGTCACCTAATAATGTGCATTAGGTGAGGGAAGCGAGATTTGATGGAATTTTCCTGGAGATGCTGGGAAACAAATGATTTGAATGTTGGACTTGAATGCTTCTGGGGAGGGGTAGGACAGGTAGAAACTGATGTTCTATTTGGCACATCTGGATGGCATTGGGCATGAGGCCACTCAGGGAGCAAGGTCTCAGAACAACTGTGTATGACAGTGACTTTGGGGAGCTGGCTGCAGAAGACAAGGTCATGAGAATATACCTCACACTTTCTTCCTGCTATTCTGAACAAGCCACCGAACTCCCCAACCTCTACCTCCTCTGCCAGATCTGCACAGCTGCCGTTATCCCACTTAGAACAGCATTCTTTCCTAAGTGAGAACTACAACTCCTTCTTTGCTTCCTCTGGACCACCTAAACTTCCGGCGCCATATTTATAGCACTTTGTAGGATGTTCTAATTTCCGTGGGTACCTTCTTCCACCAGACTGTGTGCTCTGGTGTCCAACCTTTCCTGGAGAAGGTGCACAGTGAATGTGCTCTGGACGAGTGAGGGAAGTATCAAAAAGAAAAGCAAAACAGAGAAGGGGAAGGATGGGGAGAGGGAGCGGGAACCAGGGAAGCAAGGAGTGGGGCTAGAAAAAGAGAATTCTCAGTAAAGAACTCCAAACACACAAAAGAATAACATTAGATAAGGGCTGAGAAGTTTGATTTGTCAGTTGGAAGAGGTCCTTGGCAAGAACAAGCTTCCTGGCAGGCTGGGAGTAGAAATACTCCACCAAATTTACATGGAAGAATGGCTAGGAGATGAATAAGAATGAGGAGACTCGGAGTGAGGGCCTTTCTCTCTTTTCCCAAGAAGCTCAGAATAGGAGAAGAGGCTGAGTCACAAGTGATACAGATTTTAAGATGTGAGGAGAAGGATGGGGCAG
This sequence comes from Peromyscus eremicus, assembly GCF_949786415.1. Lineage (NCBI taxonomy): Eukaryota > Metazoa > Chordata > Mammalia > Rodentia > Cricetidae > Peromyscus > Peromyscus eremicus. The sequence continues at coordinate 51,016,065 of NC_081425.1, read as the reverse complement.
AGAAGAGCTGAGAGTGCTGAATCATTGGTTGGAATGGGAGGTGATGATAGAGAACATGAGCTCAAGAGCCCCACCCCCCCCATGCCCCAAGATCGGCACATAACCTGCTCACTGCTTACTTTCCACTGTCTTTCTCGATTCGTCTCTACATCCATCCATTCTTGTCACCTCCATACACAATGATTGTTCTTCCCTGGAGAGGCGGCCTCTGTCATGTCATGTCCTGGGCACTTTGAACTCTTTTCAGTTATGAAGATCTGGTGTCAATGTAGCCCCTGTTCTTCATGAAGACTTGCGGCTCAATCAGTGCTTCTTTTCTCTGAGATAGACTCAATTCTGACATACAAAGGTGACCTGCTCTGCATGGCTATTTAACAGGTCCTTATGTGTTAGGACCTGTCACAACAGTGAAAAGCTCCTGGGCTGGGACAATTCTACTTTGTCCTGTATGGATGTTCCAGCAAATGCTAGCTCCATGAGATGCTTGGCTACCCAGGGCTCTAAAGGGAGTTGTGTTTGGACTTTTGCTGTGACGTATACATGTTCTCACTGTGTGTATGTGTGTGTGTGTGGGGGGGTTACTCTGAAACTCCTTGACCCCATATTTTTCTTTACTTTTCCCCGCCCTCCCAAACCTCCCATGTACCTTTCCTTGCTCTCATTGCCTCTTTTAAAATTTATGTGTGTGAATATCTATCTATCTATCTATCTATCTATCTATCTATCTATCTATCTATCTATCTATCCACACATATACACATATACACACACAACCTGCTCAGTATATATGATACTTATATGTATATGTTTTCAAAGCTGACCATTTGGTATTGGATAACCAGTTGGTGTGCTCTTCCCTGGGGAAGACTATTTCTCCCACTCTCAGCATTCCTTTAGTTCCCTGTAGTTCTTTGTGTAGGGAAGAGACCTCCTGATTCCCCTATAGACATTAGTATGCCTACTGGCATCATCCTTGTTTAGCTTCTGTTTAGGGAGTTATGTGGTGAGACTTTATGGGTGCAGCTTATGCCATTCCTAAGAGACACAATCTCACAGCAAACTCCCTGATTCTCTGGCTCTTTGAATCTTTCTGTCTCCTCCTCCTCAATGATCCCTGAGTATTAGGTGCAGGATCTGTATTGTAGATGTATGGGTTAGGACTGGACTCCACAGCTCTGCAGTTTGGTTACTTGTGATTTTCTACAATGAGTTTTGTCTGTTGCAAAGAGAAGTTTCCTTGATGTGAGGTAAGAACTACACTTATCTGTGGGTATGAGAACAAATGTTTAGAATATAGTTAGGGACTGTAGTGGTTTAGTAAAGCTGTGCTTATGGTTCTTGTCCAAGATCTATGACTTCTTTAGGCCTGGGTGGTTGACTTGGTTTCTAGTACCAGGCATGATTTCTCTCCTGTTGAGCGAGTCTTAAATTCATTTAGAAAGCTGTTGTTACCACCAAGGTATGAGTGCCACTACTGCGTTGTTGTGGTTCATAGATCTCATAGCTGAGTAGGACTGTTGGTTGCTTTCCTTCTTTGAAAGCTTGCATGGTACCTCTGGCACCATGAACGGTAGTTCTCAGGGAGGAGAGTCTCATCCTGGACTGTATCTTAAAAACTTAGTTCTGTGATGCTTCATCTTGATCATCAACTTGGTAAGATTTGTAATCACATAGGAGCAAATCTCAAAGAGGTTTAACCGATAGGAAAATATCCACCCTGAATGTGGGTTTACCATCCCATGGGTGGGTTTCTGGACTGAATAAAAAAAAGAAGAAAGTGAGTAGAGCCTTAACATCTTTCTCTGCTTCCTGTGAGAACACAATGTGGCTGGATGTCTCAGGCTTTTGCTGCTGTGTCTTCTCTGCCTTGATGGACTGGATTCTTAGACTGCAAGCCATAAGATAGCTTTCTTCTCTAAGTTGTTGCTGTCAGGGATCTTGTCACAGTACCAAACAACATGACTAATACAAGTTTGTTGTTGTTCAGATGACTATGTACTTGATGTCTGGATTTTGTTTGTTGAGGGTCACGTGGGGCTCCAGAACAAGATAGCCTTCCTTCATACAAGACTTTATAACAGATCGTTTTATGCCACTCTTCCTCAGAGCCAAGAGCCTTCTGATCCCATCAGAAGCAATTGCTCTTATAGGCTCGCCACAAAGATGCCATGTAGGACTCCTGTTTTACACTTCCTGCTCCTAGGATTTACCCAAGTGTTCTCCCCTCTGCAATCCTGCATCCCGAATTTTTCTGTTTTTGTAATTTTCTTCATCTTATCTTCTGCCACACAGCCAATAGCATCCCAGGAATCCAAATATGCCTTATAGGCTTAAAAATAGCTTTATTCTGTCCTCACACTGGAATTACAGTTCAGTTGGGAATTTAATTCCGAGTGGAAAATAAATTCCTTCCAGAATCTTGTCTTCTAATGTCACATGTGGTTATTGAGCATTCAATTGTTTTTCTAATTTTATGTCTTTTGATGTGACTTTTTCCCCCCTTTCTGGAAGCATTTAAGAGATTATCTTTAGCCCTGTGGTTTTAAGATTTCACAAGAAGCCTGGATGGGAGGTCTTTATTCATTTATTTTTGTTGTGCAATGTGAGCCATTTCAATCAAGGAACTCATATGTTTCAATTTCAATTCATAGAAAATGCTTTTATAGCATGTATTGGGTGACTACTATCTGCTCTGCATCCTCTCCCCGCCTGCAGTGGAGACTAGATAGTGCTTGGACCTCTTGACTTGTCCTGTAAATTCACTTCCTCCTTTTCATCTTTGTCTCCATTTGGGGAGATCGCTGTATTTGGTCTTTCAGTGATGCTGTTAAAGCCTTAATTTCAGTTCCCGTCCTTTTCTAAGAGTGTCCCACCCTTTTCTATAATTGCATCCTACTTTGCTTTCCCTGTATACCATGTTTCCTCATCGTAAAGGATTTGAAAGGGTCTTTTGTTGTTGAAGGTTTGTTCTACTCTGGACGTTTTCTTCCAGCTTATTTCTCTCATGTTCAGTTCTGTTCTACACATTGCAAGGCTGTCATCCAAATTTGAGAGTGAGAGAAGGAAGAACAGGCAGAAGAAGAGGGGGCCAGAGAGGTTAGTAAGAGAGGGAATCTAATCAAAATATGTGATAAGCATGTGTAAAAATGTCACATGAACCCCTTTATTTTGGATAATTAATATACATGAACTAAAAAAGTAGAAAAAGAGCAAGGTTTTTAAAAGGTTCAGAAGTTTTGTGTGTGTGTGTGTGTGTGTGTGTGTGTGTGTAAGTAGGTGTATTTGGGGGAGGAGAATTTATTACCTGGCTTCAATGAGTGATCAAACACCAAGAAGAATGTAAATCATTTTTTTTTCTATTGTGGGTGAGGATTCATGGGAATTCAATTTATTTCAGAAGAAAAACCTCTTTTTCTTCTTCTTATTGCTCCTTTTATATCCAACTCTTCTGATTTTTGGAGCTGGTGGGAAGTGGAAGCTAAGGTAGTTGTTCTTCTCTGTGTCTCTTGCTCAAGACACAATGTTACTGGTTTCTGTTTTTAACCTAAGACTCAACTATGCATCAGCTTTGTGGGAGACCATGCACCTACGTTTTGGTATTTCTAGTCCAGTATAGCTAGAGTCCCCGCCTCTGCTCTAGCACCTGAGTGTGGCATTGTGACCCTCCAGGGTGGGACAGGGCCTATTCTCCAGTTGTTCTGCATGTTGACTCAACTTCGGCTTTTGTCAGGGCTCCATATCTACTGCTTCTGACTCACCTGGCACCTACTTCAGATGCACTCTGGGGCTTTGTAAGTGAGTCAACTCACACCTGGGACTCCTCTGTAGGACCTTTGAGTGGTGTGGCTTTCCCACTCTGTTTACTTACTCACACTTTTTTGAAAATAAGCATTGAAATTGCCTCTCTTCAGTGACCCCTGTCTTTTCCTGTCTCCTACTGACATTTGTCATGTATATACTCACAATAAAGGGATTCACAAATATCTAATTTAGCATTTTAATCAGAAAGTCTAATATATTTTTATATGAAAAAGTTTGGCTACTGTGCAAACTGTTATAGTCCTCAGTGCCTGGCACAGCAGGTATCCCATGAAAATCTCATTCTGCCTTAGTGATTTGGCCTGTAAGTCCATATCTACCGCTCTGTGCTAGTGAGTATGTAGGCTGAGCCTGATGGGGCATCAAAGGCAGATAATACCTCATCACACGAAGAGAGGAAGCCTGAAAGTAGGCTCCTATCAATAGGTATTCTGGTTTAGATATGAAGTATGCCCCTAAAATGTTCATGTGTTGAAAGCTTGGTAACCAGCTGGTGGCATTATAGAAGAAATTGGATTCTGAATGGTCTGCCAGAAGGTGGGGTCTAGTTAGAGTAAAAGGCCATTGAGGGAAACAGTTCTGTACCATTGTACATGCTTCACCATGATGCTCTGGTTCAAAGACATTGGGTCAGTTGACCACAGACTGAACTCTGAAACTGTGAGCTCCAACCTGACCTCCTTTAAGCTGCTCTACTTGAATGCTTTGTCACAGAGCTGAAAGTGTATCTGTCCTGTTACAGTCAGTACACACTGCTCCTCTGTTAGTACTTCTTAGATCTCAGTTGTTGAGGGGTGACTAACTGGTATACCTTTTATTTTTTTTTTATCTCTTTACTCAGTTTCTGACATTAGTGGGCTACCCAGTGGGGGGAAAAGTGCAGGAAGGAACAGTTTCTAAAATTCTTAGTTACTGATCCTTGCTTTAGGCCCTAACATTTTCAACCACTGTGGATTGGCTCATTAAATCCTTTCGAAGCCTGAAGGCCTTACTGAAAAAAGCATTGTGATATTGTTAATCATCAACTTGACAGCATCTGGATCACCTAGGAGACAGGCTTGGGGTAAGCATGTTGGGGGTTTATCTTACTTTCATTGAGGTGGGAAGACTGCCCCATTCTGGGTGCCACCATTTCCTAGTTGGGATCTTGAACTGTATAAATGGAGGGAACTGAGCATCATTTCTCTCTGCTTCCCATTGTGTATAGACACAATGTGACCAGTTAACCTTCTGCTCCTGTTTAATGCTAGGCCTTCCCCACCACTATTGACTATATTCTTCCAGAATTACAAGCCAAAACAAACTCTTTCTTCCTTAAGTTACTTTTATCAGGGCATTTTATTGCAGCAATGAGAAATTGACTAAGACCAGCCTTTATACTGCAATGAGTGAAAAGCTTATAGTCAAGTACTAGGGTTGCGAAGAGCTCACAGAAAACCAACCAGACTTCCAGTTCTTCTTTCTCTTGGGACTTCACAGGGAGAAATGAGGTTCTGTGATGTGTCTTTGGCCACAGTCCCTTGTGGTCTCTGTGGAGAGCACGGGGGGTCAGATCTGCTTTCTTCACACACTGGGCATAGCACTAAGACCAGGGTTCTCAATCTGACCTCATGTTTGTCTCCTTTGGGCTCTGACAGTGCATTAGGTCCATTTTCTGCTGTAACAGAAATTGAGGTAGTGGTACAGAGCTGAGGAAGACATGAGGCCAGAGCCATTCTTGAGTTGAAAGTTCTGCCTGGAGTGGGTTTTTATTGGGCTTTTAGGCTCCCATGTAGGTCTGACCTAAATGGAAGACTCGCTGACATAGGCTTTGTCATGTTTCTTCAGACATCCCTCTCTTGGTCTCTCCTCATTTCTTCTCTGTTTCACTGCTTCCTCTTGCATTTCTGCCCTTTCCATTCATTTTTCCCTTCTCTTGCTGCCTCTACTGTTTCCTAAACCTTTCACTTGCACCTGCTTCTGTTTCTCAGTCTCTTCTCCCTTTTGTGACAGAGGTTTATTTTATTTTTTTTGTCCATCAGGCAGTGCTATCTATGTATTTTAAATCCCAGAGGCTTATCTGCTAATTGTACTTTGAGGGAAATAATTATATAAGTTAAAATGATTAGATATTGAGAGGGTTTTCTGGGGCTGGCCTCCTTACGAAATGCTGTTGGAGATGGGATGAAGGCTGGGGCTGTTCCCACCATGGCTGCAGGATGGTAGAGCCCTTACCAGGCCACTTTGCCGACATTTGGATGTAATCAGAGCCTTCCTAAGCCCTGGGAGCTCATCCTGGGAACAGGATTAGGTAGTCTATGGCCTTTCAGGAAGACAAATATTAAAAAGCTCTATAATATGTCTCAGAGCTTAGTACCCAGCCCTGTATGGTGTTCCTAGATCCACATGGAGATATTGAAGGCTTTTGGAGTTTTGGAAGTATTGCTACACACACATATACAGAGGGAGAGAGAGAAGATAGAGGAGAGAGGGAGAGGGAGAGGGAGAGGGAGAGAGAGAGGGAGAGAGAGAGAGGGAGAGAGAGATTATGGTTTTTTTCAGGCAGAGGGTCTTGTGGACACTAAACTGCTTAAATGCATCAATTCTGGGCTTGTTTCATTGCCTCAAGCTTCCTGCTCACTCGTTCTTGTCTTATGAGTGCTCACAGGACACATGATTTCCTTTTGCATGTTCTGTTCTTGATCTAGCACTGGGCAAGGACAGAGGCCCTTAAGGCATGGGGTGTGTAGTACACAGAATAGGTCAGGATGTTGTACCTTTGTTGGGGAACTGAGGAGGTAGATGTCTAACTTTGAGGGGAATGAAAAGGAAAGAGAGACAGATTCTGATGTTTAAAAGTTGTTTTGAAAAGGAAAAACTTGATGTTCAGAGGGGTCAAAGCACATGTCTAATTCATATGGTCAGCTAGCTTCCATACTAATTAGCTGTGTGGTGTTTAGCAACTTTTTAAAATTTCTTTGTGCCTCAAATTTTCAACCTGGCATATGGAGGAAATGAAACCATCTCAAATGGTTTCTTAGGATTGAGTTGCTTGAGGTGTGTTCAGGATAGAGATTCAAATCTAGAGCTCCTGGTCCTTGATCTGGTCCACCCTGCTAAGTGATGGGACTGTAGCAGGGTGTCCCCTCACTGACTTAAAGAAACAGATCTTTAAAGGCCCATTGACTAACAAGTGTCCACAGAAATACGTGCTGTCATTTGGACTTCATGATCTAGTCCAGACTAGCTCAAAGAATGCAGAAAATGCCTCCCTTGGTTTAATGAGTCTCCCGCTGAGTTTTGAGTTCTTCTCATCACCCCTTCCCTATTTCCAGCTTGGTTTCAGCTGTTGCAAGAGCATCTCTGTCTCTGTCTCAGGCCAGCATCCTGCATCCCACAAGAAGCAGGGGACATGACTTTACAGGTGGAGGATGAGCAATAACAGTGTTACTAGAAGTCACAGAAGAAGGAAGGTGCTGTGCGAACCCCCTCTCCCCACGCTTCATTGTCTTTTCTTGTCCCCACAATTCTACTTATTTATTTAATCTTTTTTAATTGATTTTTTAAAAGTTTTCCTATATATTGTATGTTGGAGTATTTCCCCTTCTATCCTGTCCCCCCTTTCTTGAACCTCCCCTGTCTTGTCTCCTTTGTCCCCTAGAAGTTTGCTTCTAGTTTCCTGTCATTATATACACACCTTATTTTATATATCTCTGTAAAATCTGGGACTCACAAACGAGAGACGACAGATGATATTTGTCTTCCCGAGACAGACTGAAGTGTCCTCGTGCATGATGATCTCCAGTTGCATGTATTTTCCTGCAAATGACATAATTTTGTTTTTCATTATGCTTGAAAAGCTCACAGTAGCTAAATTATAGAACCGACCTAGGTGTCCAACAACAAAAGAATGGATGAGGAAAGTGTGGTATCAGTAGAATTTTTTTCTACCTCATTTTCTTCCATTACTTAGTGTTAGACATTCAGACTCAAGTGCAGAGCAACCCTCTTCCAGAAATGCTCCTAACTACACAGTTTTCCTTCATGGCTGCCTCTGAGGAGGGAAAACAAGAGACTGAATTCTTCGAAGTGATTCTCCCATTCTCACTGCTCACCCTCTACCCTCTGTAACAGGCTTCCTGGGGAGCTCAGTGCCCCTTATCCTATGCGCTTGCTACTCTGGCTGATTAAAAACACACAGTTCCCAGCTGCATGTGAATTTCAGACACAAAGCAAAAACCTTTGTTAGTACAAGTATGTCCCAGGTGGGGTTTAGAATGCTTGTTTTGTGAAAGTGTTTCCCAGAGTAGGAGCAGGGGAGTCTTCCAATAGCATGAAGGCACTGCAGTCCGCCTTCTTCCTTCTGGTCAGATCAGGGTTACAGGAAGTCCGGGATCTTTATGAGTTTCCCAGCACTCATTGGTTTAGTTTCCTTTTCAGGTGGGTGTCAACATCACTGCCATTTTGAAAATGCCCGAGTGACTGCCAAGACAAGTGTGCGTGTGTTTATTTATGTTTCATTTGTAGAGGCATGTGTGTTTGAGTGTGTGAGTGTGCATGTATGTAGAAGCCAGAGGTCAACACTGGGTACAGATCCTCAGACGTCTTCTACCTTCTTTTTCAGATACACTCTTCTACTGATGCTTGGAGCTCACCAAGGAGGTGAGACTGGCTTGGCAGTGAGCCCCAGGCAACCTCTGTCTACCTCCCAGCATGGGGATTACAAGTGTCCATCGTGACTGACTGTGTGAGTTCTGAGGCTCAGTTGTGGGTCCTCAGGCTTGTAAGTCCTTGATCTGGACTGTCCTTGAAGACACAGCTAATCTTCCGCATGTAGCTCAGGGGGTATTCTTAGACTTTTTGTGGAGCCCATGGTATCTGCTCCTGTTTTCTGGAGCACTCTTCTTTGGAAGACTTTCTTATGGGACCTTCCTCCATGTTAGAAGAGCCCAAAGTACATGGAAACCAAATGGAGCTTCAGAGCCCAGCTCAGAGGGCTCTGCTGTGTGAGGTTAATATTGGTCGTCATCTTGACAGGAATTAGAACCACTCAGCAAACAAACTTCTGGGCATGTCTATAAAGAAGCTACAGACCGAGTTAACTGGAATGGGAAGCCCAGCTCTTAAAGTGACAGTATCCTGCCATGGCCTGGGTTCCTGGACTGCACAGGGAGGGGAGGAAGGGGAACTGAGCCCCAGCATTCATTGCTCTCTTCTTCTCAACTGCTGGTGCCACGTGACCAGCTGCTTCACACTGCTGCCACCATGCCTTCCTTACCAGGGTGGGTTCTACCCTTGAGCCATGAGCCAAAAACCCCCTTCCTTCCTTTATTAAGCTGCCTTTGTCAGATATTTCATCACAAGAGTGAAAGAGTAATCAAAGCAAGGTTCAATCGCCAATTCCTATGAGTGGGCATTTTGGACATCTCACCCAGCTGAGCCTTTACCTTCTGTGACCGCAGCTGCTATCAACCTGGATGGATGTGAGACCCAGTGAGAGCCATGCAGCAGAGCCCAGACAGTCTAGAGTTGTGGAAGACCTTTGGTTTAGCCTTCTGTTGCTGTGACAAAGTGACCCAGACAAAGGACTGTAAGGAGGAGAGCCTTGTTCTGTCCCACAGTTTCAGAGGAGGAAAACCTTGTTCTGTCCCACGGTTTCAGAGGTTTCCGTCCATGGTTTGCTGGTTTCATCCCTTGTGGACCTATGTGACAAGGAAAGAATGTCATGGTGGAAGGATATAGGGAGGACAGTGGCTCAGCTCATGGCGGTAGGAAGCAGAGGAAATGGGTGAGGACAGGCCTGGGGATAAGATACACCATTGGAGAACACATTCCTAACTAGCCCTCACCTCCTGCCATTTCCACAACCTCCCAATAACTCTATCATTTGAGGACCAAGTCATAAACACTTAAGCTTTTGGGGAACATTTCAGATCCAAACTATAGGACTCATAAAATATACCACATTGTGAGCTGGCTAGCGATGTACTAATGCTTTACTGACAGCGTATTTAAAAATCTCCTCAAGATCCTGAATTTTAAACATGGACCAAAGGAGTTTCCGACTGATCTCTCATAATTGCTTTCAGAAGAAAAGGGAAGTTTGAAAGCTTCCCTGACGACTCCCATATGCTCACTTCTGTTCAGACAAGTTAATGGTCAGCCAGGTTTGAGCAACAGGCCACTTAATCTTGAAGGGAACTTCAGTCAATCTGTTTGCTGTATAGATGGGATCAGAGAGGTGAGGTGAATGGCCCAGGGCCTCCCAAGTACTGAATGACAGAGTCTGAATCAGATCTCAGGTTTCTTGACCCCTAGCTCAGTGGTCTACTTAGGTCATGCTGCTTGCTTCTCATGATGTTTAGGGACAGAAAACTCCCTCAAACACACATTGCCAGATGGGAATGAGGGAAGGATACGGTGTCCACAAGACACATTGGCTCTTCCATAGTTCTATTATGATTGTTGTGAAAGTTACCTGTGCAGTTTTAAAAGCATGTGAGGGAGGACACAGTGTAAACCTGTCTTAGATCTTGTCTAGGCATGAATTTGGAGGTGGTGTATCTTATTTAGTCAACTGCCCCATAACAAATTACCATGGCATATTAGTTACTTTCCCAATTGCTGGAAAAAATACATGTCCAAAACCACTTAAGGCAGGAAGGGTTGTTTTGGCTCCAGATTCAAGGGTAGAGTCCATTATGGTAAGAAAGAGCTGGTCCACATGGCATCTGTAGTCAGGAAACTGACTGTAACACGAATCTTAAAAACTTGGAGCCAGGTATTAGGGTGAACGCTGAAAGATCAGAGAAGCAGAACAAGCCACAGCTAACCTCATCTCTCCAACTTCCCAGCTGATCCTGATTCCTCAAACTGGAAGCCTCTGAGTTCTCATCTGAATGGATCTCAGCTGAACTGCTGCTAAAATCCTAAATGCTTAAAAAGCTTCTAGTTCCTGGACCTCATGCCTTATATACCTTTCTGCTTCCTGCCATCACTTCCTGGGATTAAAGGCATGTGTCTTTCCCAAGCAAGGCATGAGATCTCAAGTGCTGTGTGTCACCATGACTGGCTGTTTCCAGTGTGGCCTTGAACTCAAAGAGATCCAGATGGATCTCTGCCTCCGGGGTGCTAGGATTAAAGGCGTGTGCTACCACTGCCTAACCTCTATGTTTAATGTAGTGGCTCTTCTGTTCTCTGACCTCCAGGTAAGTTTATTGGGGTGCACAATATGTCAACCACAACTGACAGTGATGAGTACTGTTTGCTTAGCTCCTTTCTCCTATATTCACTCTAGGAATAGGGTGAATTGTGAAATGGTGCTGCCCACTTTTAGGGTGGACTTCCTACTTCACTTGACCCAATCTAGAGACTCCCATGCGTTTCTAGAAACAAGCCCAGGGATTTATCTCCTAGGTGATTTTTAGAACCTATCAAGTCACTAATCAATATTAACTGTCACACACAGGTGGCTGGCTTAGACAACAGACATTTCTCACTGTTCTACATGCTAGAAACCCAAAGTCAAAGCACCAGACTGATAAACCAGCCTGCCTTTATCTTAGGCTTGAAAGCCATCTTATAAAAACAAACTAGGTTCGTTCCCATTTATGGTTAAATCTGTTTCTCAAGGATTGGGCTGTGCTCCACATGTAACCTTAACTACAAATGGTTCTGTACTGCTTCTTCCAGGAAATGGGAACCATGCCTTTGTTTCAAAAGGTTATTATGATCACCTTGTTACGACCACTTTATTATGACCACCTTGAGACCATGTCTTTGTTTGAAAAGGTTGTTATAACTAACTTGTTATGCTTACGTTCTGCTTCTGTAACCCTGCCTATTTATCCAAAATCCCCTATTTGGAAACCCCCTTCTCCTGAGCTAAAGAAAAAAAAAACTTCTTATCTTCCCTATGTCTGATGCTGATCTCTTGAACCCTGCTTTTAGGGAGAGACAGCCCATGAAAATGAATAAAAATGCTTGCTTTAATTTATTTGGCCATGTTGATTTGGGTTAGTGATCTTCTTGTATCTGTGAGATTAGCAAAATGATGTGGTATCTGGTGAGGACCAACTCCCTTGTTTGAAGGGATTAATGAATGGCATTTTGCTAATAATCTTTCTATGGTTGAGAAAAGACAGAGAATGGAAGAAAGGAGAAAGAGTCTTCTCATGTTTCTTCTTTTATGGGCACTAATCCTATGACAGGTGTCCATTTCAGGCCTTAACCACCTTCCAAAGGCCCCAACTCTTAACCACACATGAGATTTCAATAGATGAGCTTTTAGAACATGGAAACAGTCTGTTTACAACCAGAGAATATATTGAATATATTGAAATATTGATTGTCAAGTTACAACAAGGGTCTCTATAGGGAATAGTGCTAATAGCCAAAGTGGTGGCTGCTCTAATGGTACCCTGCTGTCCTGGGATGGAGATGGTCTGGCTAGAGCAAGGCCTGTTCTCAGGGTGGTCCTTAAATGAACTCAAAGTTCAGTGGAGATGCTCTTGGGCCTCCTGCTAATCATGCCAACCCAGCACCTCCACTTCACAGAGCAGTGGGAGACTGTGAACATAGACAGCAGCTGTACCCGTCCTAGGAAAAGGATTTAGAAATGCAAGGATCTCTAAGATGCCCCAAACCAAGATGTTTGTTTTCTCAAACTCCTGTGATGATATTCTCACCCCTATTGCTTTAAAATGTGATCTTATTTGGAAGTAATATTACTGCAGATGTAACCAGCTGAGATGAGAGCATGACCCCAGTGTCACATGTATCCTTATGGAAAGTGGAGCTTTGGATACAGACGCAAAAATGGAGGGAGAGACTGCAGTGACGAGTTAGAAGGCAGAGAATGCAAAGGCTGCTGCCAGACTGTCAGAACTGAGAAGAGATGTCTGGGGGCAGATCTTCCCAGGCAGCTCTCAGCAAGGACCAACTCTGCCCACACCTGGATCACAGATTTCCAGATTCCAGGACAGTGAGAAATGAGTACTTTTATGTGGATGAAGCCACTCAGTTTGTGGTGCTTTGTGGAAATTCTGCAAAGTGAACCTGAAATTATATTGTAATAGCATATATCTAATATTATGAATAGAGTCTGAAGATTAAAAATAAAATGAAGGGGGTTAAGGGATAACTATTGGGAGGAGGGGAAAGGGTGGGATGATTTTTACTTATACAAGCTTCAGTGGGAGACTTGCCCCAGGGATTCCTGAGGCTCTGTGCCACCTGCAGTAGGACACATGTGCCTTTTGAAGAACAGCTCTGGGCATATTATTGGGTCCTGGAAGAGACAGAATACTTGGCCATGGGCAGCAAATGACAATGCATCTGGAAGCTCTGAATCATGAACTGGGCTCTGTCAGACCTGCCAGGTTATAAAGTCAGGCAGATCCTGTAGTTATGTAGAAAGAGTACATTTGGTGGTGAATTCACCAATAGGACCAGAAAGCTCAACTTCAAGTACAGGTGACATTTCAGTGTGTGTGTGTGTGTGTGTGTGTGTGTGTGTGTGTGTGTGTGTGTGTGTATGTACCATATTATATCAAGGGAAAGCATTGAGATAGAAATGAGCATTTGTGATATGGTCTGTCCAAGAGGCCACATCTCTTCTCTGAAGTGTTCTTCTTTAATGGATAAGAGTAGCCAGCGTTCCTTATTTCTCCGCCTTCATAAATTGTAGACTATGGGGAAGCTCTGCCCCTACCTATTTATTACCTTTTTCGTATGCATCTTTTTATGTGTATCCAGGGGCACATGGTCAACAAGAGCTGAGCCAAGGGCCAAGGCTAGATGAGAGTCTGTGGAAAGTCTACTGGAAAGAGCAATAGGGTAGCCTGGAAGAGCGGGTGGCTTGTGCTTCTGGTCTGGAGCTAAGGAGCCTGAAGAAAATGAAACCAAAATGTCCCATCTTTTTCTAGGAACCAAAGATGACCCGTAGCTTTCTTCAGAAGAAAAGAGTAAATGGAGGTTGCCTTAACTAGAGGCATAAAAAGCAGACATGCAGAATGCTAGAGAAATGTAGCGCATAAACAATTCAATGATGTCTGAGACAATCTTGGTACTATGCTGGGGAAACCCAGTTCTGTTTATTCTTTTATTCCTCCTGGCTACATTTACTGGACAACTGCCATCAGCAGAAACTGCTCAAGGGATCGGGGATGTACTACTAGACAAGACAGATGAAAATCCTTGTCTCTGGGGCTGTTGCTAAGTGATAGAGTGACTGCTTACAATAATTACTTGGCATGAAAAAGGCTCCAGAACCTTAAACAAAGAAGATCCCTATCTTCATGGAGCTTATATGTTGGTGTGTGTGTGTGGTGAGGGAGAGACAAGTAACAGATAAAGCAATAAAACAAATGACCTGTCATGTCAGCAGTGGTAAACGATAAGGTATGAAGCTAAGCAGGGAGAGGACAAAACTGTGCATGGGTCAGGGTAGGGTAGACAGTGAACGCCTTGTAGACAATACAATATAGTGTAGAGATTTCAAGACTGTGAATGATACCTTGAGTAATCCATGCATAAAAAATAAAATTCTCAAAGGCCTGAAGGCTGGGACATGCCTGGTGCTCTCATGACCATCCTGGGTTTGCCAACCGGAACAGAGGGAAACTACTGTTTACAGTGTCTTCAAGTCCTAGTGGTTTACACTTCTAATTTATGTTTATGTTACCTAACAGTCTAACAGAAGTTTTTTTTTCACAATGGCTTGCAGTCTATGCAGAAACAGATAAACTCCCTCACATGTGTCTTCATCCAGAGACTTCGAACCTTAAAAAAGAAGAGGTATCCTGGCTTTCAGATAACGATAATAGCAGCACCCACAACACAGACCAGGGAGGAAGTCAAATAAGACACGATTTAATTATTTCTGCATGGTTGTCTTTTATAGAGGAGATACTGGCCCATTTGTCCATTTCTTAATATTTAAGTTATTATGCATACATAATAAATCATGTCAAGAATGCATGGCTTAAACAAAAATCTTTATTTGATCTTAATTCTAAAAAATGGGCTGGGCTTAGCTGGGTGGTTCTTTTTGCTGGGGGTCATTTTTGTAGCTGTGATGTAGCTATTTATCTCATGCACATGACCCAAGATGGCTCCATGCACATGTCAACATTTGCATTCAAACATTCTCAGCTAAGACTTTGGCTGGGTGTCTAGTTTCCTATCACACAGGTTCTTCTTTCTTATAGTAAGATAATCAGCCACTTTATAAGATAGCTCTTAGGGTTTTGGTAGCCCCTGCTCAGAAGTCATACAATGTGTCTCCTGCCCCATTTGATTGGTCAAAGCAAGTCATGAAGTCATCTAAGATGTAAGGGCTGGGATGGGCTTCATCTTTTAGTGGGAGGAGTCATAAAGTTATGCCTTCTAAGAGTGTTCAATATGGAAGGAAGTAAGAAGCTATGTTTAGAAGCAGTATACCAAGTCTACCTGTTAGCCTTAGGGAGGGAGTAAATCACTCCTTCATCCTTCCCGAGACCCTCAACAGTTTTTACGACTATAGCATCAAACTTGAAGTCTATGTGTCTACCTCAAGTTGAGATGTAGGCAAGGCCTCTCGATGTGGCTTCTTAGCCACTGCTCCTCCTGACCCACAGGCTTTGTACTTAAAAGGCAAGTGTGTTTCTTCCCACCACCTTAAAGCATAGTGGTGAAAAAGGCATTTCATATAGCTGATAGACACTTCCATTTAAAATGGAGAGGACAGAATTCACGAATTTGTACGGCCATGTGGGTCAGAAAACGTCCTTGATTTGGGCCTGGTTTTTCTACATGAAGGGGTTACTTAGTCCATTGTCTGTTTCTCATGGATCTTAGACCCTTCATTTAAGCTTTTGGTTTGACTTTCTGAGATGTATTTTCTTTCCCATAGGAAATTGCTCATGTCTGTAGCTAAGTAGCCTTATTAGCCTGATTCTTGCTTATAGAAAGTGGTGATCTAGAGGACTCTATTCACTTTTAATTGTGTCTTTGCTTTTAGTACAATATTGTATAGGTATTACAGACAAAACTCTCTAGAAACTTATGGGCTGTCTTTGAATCTCAGAGGAATTCACTCTGTGTCCCCAAATCCTCACAGACTGCTTGCTTCTTTTGAGACAGACCAGCTTCTTTGGGAGCTGCTGTTAATATGATCTGAAAGATCCCCCCAAAGACTTAGTGCCCAGATGTGCACTATTGGGAGATGATGGAGCCCTTTGGAGGTCGGGTCTGTCGGACCTCTTTTAGCACCTGGGGTGGCCTTTGAAGTTGAGAGAATGGGGTTCTGCCATTCTTTCCCCATTTTTATTCCTAATCATGAGCTAATAAGCTTCCTCTGCCACAACGGGATGCCTTGTCACAGCTTTACTGCCTGTGGACTCTGAATCTGAGCCCAAAAGAAACCTTTCTTCTTTTTAAGTTGGTTATCACAGTTACTTGTTGCAGTAATGGAAACCTCACTGACACAGGTAGACTGATCTCCCAGGGACCAGTCCCCTGAAGATTTTAAGACATCTCTGTAACTCTCTGAAAGGATCTAGTCCCTGCTGCTTAGAAGTGTGACAGTGGGCTTTCACAAACATACCCTTCTTGTTTGATCTTTATGTCGAGACTCTTTCTTATTTGAGAAACACTGACAAGAAAAACTAGATGTGAGGAACAGTTGAATTTCTCGAAACCAGCACATCTGGGGCCCTCTGTATTTCTTCTAAAATCTGATTGAAAGCTGAACAGCTTCCTGCTCAGTTCTGGCAGTTTCTTATCACACACAGCTGGAGGCATCCAATGGGTGCTTTCAACACCAGGTTGGAAGAGTCTCTCAACTTAATCGACAAGCTCATTAAGTGCCGTCTCTCTTTCAGGCTTCTGTGGGCAGCATTTATTTTCAATTATTTCACCACTCCATAACATGGGGCTGCCCTTTTTCTCGCATGCACGAAGAGATGCACTAAGAGATTATACACCACCTTCCCCAGCCTCCCTACCAGCCCATTCGCTAGTTTCCCAGCTCGCATCCTCTGCCATATCCCAAAGCCAATGCCACACGTTTTGTAGTTTTGTTACAATGTTAACTCCTCTTTCAGATCTGAATTGCTTTAGCAGCTATCTACTTCTGGCAACAAATCACTCCAAATTTTTGTGGTTTCAGACAAGAACCGTTTATTTCCTCCCTCTTCTGTGCGTCAGTCATTTGGGCCAGCTTAGCTTGGATGGCTTATCTCTGTTCCACACCATGTTGGCTGGGTTCAGTCACACACTGGCGGTCAGTCTGTCAGTTCATCTGCAAGCTGGCTGATCAAGATGGCCTCACTCCTTCCAGCTGGCTAGGGATCCTAGCCGAGGTGCCTCGCTTCTCGTCCATGTGGCCTCTTTACCAGGAAGTCTGGGCTTTCTGTGTGGTGGTGGTGACATTCCAAGAACCCCAGTGTGCAAGCACGTCTAAATCCAGCTTGGATCACATTTGCTGACGTTCCCTTGACCAAAAAAGAAAGTGACATGTGTGAACTCAAAGTTTATGTAGCAAGGAAATGGATTCGGGGTAGAGGGAGACAGGATCCATCGGGGGCCACTCATGAAACAATCTCACAGGCTTAATATCCTCTTTGATCTGATCCTGCTGCCTTCCAGACTCTGCTTTAGGAAATTTTGGTGTTGACTCCTATTTTAACTTATCCCTCCCTTTTTCCAAGTAAATGGAAATATCACAGTTATTTCCTTGTCCCCTTTTAGAATGGGGTCATAGGCCAGAGTAGTGACAGCCAGTGTGTCGTAGAGGAAGAGCTTGCATTAGTTCCAGATGAAATATAATTGCAAGTGTAAATGCTTCTAGTTTGTTGTTTCTTCTTGTGTGCAAACCTGTACGTTGATGGAGAGTGTTGTAGCATCCTTTGGCTGGCTAGTGAGCCATGTGATAGTGATGTGAAGCATCCGGGTGCCCCGCTTTCTACATTTTGCCCCTATGTAAAGAGGTAGCAATGAATCTGTACAGTTTTACAACATGGAGACTCTGGGTTTGTTGGTTACCACCACACAATCCAGCTTAGTTTTACAGACACAGGTCCTCTGTCTCTCCATGCATGGTATATTCTAGCTCCTTCCTGAGGAATTTTTGTTGTGATTTAGGAAGCAAAAAGGGGAGGGTATAAACCACTGAGTGTTGCTTGGAATTTATATAGCAATGAGAAGAGAATAATAACAAGCCAATGAGAAACCTGTTTTTCCTGGGGGTGGGAGGCATGGCCAAGCATTAAGCTTTCTGTATGCCAGGACTGTATGAATTGCCTGGGGTATGCAAAGATGCACAAGACACATTCTCTGAAGAAAGACAAGCCTCCAGGTGAAGCTGACACACTGACAATGAACCACATAGAGAGTGACAGGAGCCACTGTAGAGTGGGAATGATCTTATTTTCTTCTTGTAATTAGCTAATTGTCCCCGAGGTGATTTTCATAGGACAATTTCATCCCTAAGGGCTTT
This sequence comes from Peromyscus eremicus, assembly GCF_949786415.1. Taxonomy (NCBI): domain Eukaryota; kingdom Metazoa; phylum Chordata; class Mammalia; order Rodentia; family Cricetidae; genus Peromyscus; species Peromyscus eremicus. The sequence continues at coordinate 50,997,788 of NC_081425.1, read as the reverse complement.
GGGAGGGTAGCTTCTTTGGAGTAAGCATGTATCCAGCAGAGCATGGTGACATCTTTGAAGGCCAGCACTCATCTGGATTCATAGGGTCTGTGGTTTGTTTAAAAGCTAGTCTCATTACTTTATAATCACATATCAAATTCAATCCTTGCAGATGACAAGTACAGGGACAAAAGAGGCTCTTCCGAGGCTAAAGTTTGCAATCTTGAGGCAGGGACAGTGGCTGACACAAAACAAAACAAAACAAAACAAAACAAAAAACTATGTTTGAACATTCAATGCCAGCCCAGAGCCTAGGGCCTTAGCTTTTGGCTGGTATTCATGACCAAACTTTGAGTCTGACAAGGTAAAGCCACATCTTAGGAAAGGATTAACCCAAGAAACACTAACACACACACACACACACACACACACACACACACACACACACACACACACACCGAGAGCTGGTTCCTGAATTGTGAAGGCAAATCTTCCTTGGACTGCCTGGGACCAGGCAGGCTGATGTTGTAAGGGATCCTTGGGAGGCCAACCTTCTTGAGGTCAGACCCAACAGAGTTATTGCTGATATGATTTAACATACAGTGTGAGCCAGGTATGGGCTGTGGGGAACAAATTTAACTGGTGTAGATTTCAACCTATAACATGAGCTAAAAGAGTTTACTTGCCTTTCGTAAATCTCATTTATTCTAAGCCCCCAGCCTGCCAGTACAATAAAAACTTTAGTGAGCCCAAATAGGGGTACTTACCCTAACAGAGTCCTAAAAATTGCACAACATTGGTGGGATATCTCTGGTGTTCAGTTCACAGAAACATGGCCCCCTTCAAAGCCCACATCTTCTTTTGAGGCTCACCCACTCTGAGCAAGTGCTGCCTGGGGCACTGGATATGAACGGAAGCACTTTTATAGACACCTAGTGTCATTCATCCCAGAACTGAGCCCCAGGCAGCTTTTACAGATCATGCAAAGGACCTTTGTGACTCCCAAGAACATCTCTGTCCCCACAGAGCCTTGTAAAGCATTCTGGTCTTCTCTAAAAGCTGGCTGCCATGTTGCTGTCCTCGTATCAAGCCCTAGTAACATTGTCTTTTCAGACAAGCCATTCTTTCTTTCCAATCCCCAAGATCACATACTTTAAAAAATAAAAACAAACACAAACACACACACAGGCGCACGCACGCGCTCATGTGTGCCAGAAGTGTTTATCCACAGGCATTGAGCATAGAGCTGTGGTAAAGGGAGGCATCAGGACAGCAAAAGCAGAAGACAATATGGTCAGAAATTACCCATAAGCTATAGAGTGCTTACAAGAGCATATGAACCCACTTGTATGACCATGAGACATCTTGGTACCTGGGGATCTTTGGCCAACCAGTGTAGACTTATAAAGGTCCAGGTGGAGCTCAGCCTGGGGGAGGGGTCAGGATCCAAGAGGGACATTTCTGGTATTGACAGGATTCATGAAGCATGCTCTTCTATTCCATGGTCTTTGGCAATGCTTACCCAGCGCCTGCCACGTGCTGGGCAGTATGAAAGGTATGCAGAAGGCCGTGAGTACAGCCAGGAGGAGCCACAATGTGGTGAAGGCTCAGGTGACAGGATGCCAAGGATATTATAATGTCTGGCCTGTAAGGTGACTCCAGAGCCAGCTTGTGCCAGTGATGATGTTTGTGTGTGTGGGGAAAATACTATCAGGAGATTCTTCAGGCAGATGACAATTTCTTGCTCCCATCAGAGTCTCAAAACATTCCTGGTTATGTTTCTCTAGAAGCACCTTTAAACATTACCATTGTTGTCTTTAACACAACTTTTATGGACCCACATCTCACTCTCTAACTTGCTGGCAAAATTGCCTTTCTCCTACTATTTGATAAGGCAAACATCATTGGTCACAGTGGCTCTGAGGAGACTGGAGCCCAAGTGGAGAGGCTGGGCAGAAACATCAGTGCTCACAGTACAGCCAGAGGACTCCTTCACAGCATGGCAGACTCACAGTTTCCCACAGATTACAGGGTAAGGACGTTGCTGGGTCCTCATTCTTGGAGCCTAGCTTCTTAGGTCAGAGGTGTGGGTTGAACCTCAGCCACAGGTCTTTTGTCTCCAGATAATTGGATCCGCTGGATGGTGAGGCTATTCTGGGTGCTATAGGTCTGGTGAACTCGGAGGAGCTGGCTCTGTCTGGTTTCCTTCTTGCCTCTTTGCTGGGGGTTGCTCTCCACTCTCATCCAGTCTGCGTTTGTATCAGTGCAGCGGACTGTAATTGGTTCTGATATGCTTTGTTCCTGGCAGTCTTCAGTGGTAGGGCCTGCACGTTAGACTGGGAAGCTCTCATAAGGATGAGACTCCTGTACTCAATTCCTATTCTTTGGGCTGAATACAGAGACGAACAGTGATAATGGCTAATGGAGAGGGAAGCAGATGTGTGGCCACTGTGACCCCTGGTTTGTCACTTACTTGTCCACAATATCCACAATACAATCCTCTGTGGCTGCTCTAAGCCCTGTAAGCCCCGCTGCCAAAAGCTGCCATGTGTGGCTTCTCTTATGCCCAGTAATTGATATCTTTTATTACCTATTGCACAGTAGATGCTGAGTAAATATTTGTGGCCCTGGAAATATCAATTTTATTACATAGCAAGAAACGACACTCTTGACCATTTTTTTGCTACCACTGGCTTTGTAGGTGGAGAAGTTTCTTCCTTGGGAATTGTGTTACTCTGGCCGTTTGTCACTATGACAAATACCTGAAGTAAATAGTTTATAGAAAAAAAAAACCATGTATTTTGGCTCATGGTTTGAAATGTTCTAGTTCATAGCGTGCTAGCTCTCTGCTTACTGAGCCATGGTGAGGCAGACTATCATGGCAGAAGAGGTGGTAGAAGAAAGCTGATAGGACAGCCAGGAAGCAAATGGGAAGAGGACAGGAAGGGGCGGGGCAAGATGCACCCTCTACTTTCAGTCCTCCAGCAACCTACTTCCTCCAGCTGGGCAGCGCCTCCTAAAATTTCCCAAACCTCCTTTAATAGCGCCACCAGCCAGGGACCAAATCTTCACATACATCTCGAGACACTTCAGAGCAGAACTCCAGCTCAAAACAGAGATTATCTTCCAGATAAACACAAACAAGTGGACAAACAACCAAGCTGCCTCAAAAGCAAGGAGGCTTTGGATTATTACCTTGGTTTATATTTTTCTGGTAGACAAAGAGGAGGTTCCTTCTTCCTCCGCCCCCCCAACAACGGCAATGTAGATTAAAAAACAAACCAACAAAGAAACAAAAACTAAAAACAAATGAAACAAAAAAGAAAAACAAAACAAAACAACCCAACAAACAAAAGAGTTCAGCCTTTGACCAGACCCATCCCATAGATCTGAGCATCTTGTGCTGAAATAAAACAAAACCATGACTTGAGATTTCTTTTTCAGATCAGTCCCCTCTCTCTGTGGGTTATTTTGCTCTCCTTTATTCTGGCTTTTGCTTTTCGAGGTCACATTAATGCAGATACCTGATTAGGGCAGTTCTCTGCAGCTCAGATCTTGGGAGCTGAGCCCCTCAGGAAATGAGGTTCTCCCTGTGGGCAGCCCTGACAGGAGCTAAGGTGGAAGAGGCAGGCAGAGACTCTTGACACAAATGAGGGGATTAATTATGAGTCTTGTCCAATGGGTCTCTCCCTGTCTAGCACTGTCACCAATAATTAAGAGCTGACAATATAGCTGTTTTCAACGAGAATTTTCACCTGGGAAATTCAAAGTTCTTTAAAAACATCACCTGAAGATCCTTCCTAACACCCTGGAAGCGGAGTGTGATGAATCCACTGGCTGTTTGAATGTAAAAGCACTTGAGGGGATAGTCAAGAGGACGGATGTGTTACAGTGGAAGGGATGTAGGGCTTAGAGGCAGATGAAGTCTAATTTTGAGACTCATCCCTCACACTGTAGACATGTCAAAGGGAGTAAGTGACTCCAACTTTTGGATCCTTCATTTTCTTAGCTGTGGAAATGAAAGTATAAAAATAACGTGTTTAGTAAGCACCCATTATTAATAAATACAATAGCTGTAACTTAATGACCCTCTCCTGTAACACGTTACATGTCATTAGCCACATCTCATTTTAATCTATCAAAGATTTTAATCAATCTCTCGTCTCTTAAACATACATACATACATGCATATATGTGCATATATTCATGTACATGATAGTCTGAAAAACTAAGATGTCAGCATTCAATTAGGGAAACACTGATGAGGGAGGCCAGATTGGCATTCGGAGATGTGGGAAGCATTTAGAAGCATTAATAGATGTTTCTTATCCCACTAGTGCTTCTGTGATTTCCTTAGTTTGTAATCAATGTCTGATCACATCTAGCATTAAAATAATGAAACTTTGAACTATATAAGCGAGACTATCACTTGAAAGAAAAAAAATGGGGGGGTGGGGCTCAAAGTCAGGGTGCTGCAGGATGCAGAACATAGTTTCCAGAAGGTGAAATGGGGAGCCCAAATGTTCAGGCTAATTAGATTGAGCTTTCATAGGCTTGTGTACAGGAAGTGGCCTTGAAGTTTACACACTTGTGATTCCCAGGAGAGGCCACCGTCATAGATGGTAGAAGTAGGTATCATGGTCTTGATGACTTACACTTGTTATGCCAGCACTTGGGATGCCGACACAGAAGGGATGTGAGTTCAAGGCCAGCCTAAGCTATATAGCCAGACACTATCTGAAACAGTATCAAATCAAATATAAAAGCCCAGTGTCCTGAAATGACCGGGAAGTGTGAATGATGCTGGGATAGCCAGGAGGATGAGGATAAAGTAAGGATACCACCTGGACACAGGTGACCCAGGCTAGATGCCTCCCATGCTTATGTTTCAGTCCATCCTGGCTGCTATAATAAAATATCCTAAATCCTGGAAAACTTACGGATAATAGAAATTTGTTGGAGACTTGAATGTAAACAATGGTGGCACGAATTTATTGGTACCCTGTGAGTTTATTTAACACTTTAGAATTGGCATGCTCCTGCTGTGTCTGAAGGAGAAAGGACAAAGATGGCCAGACAGCTCCCTTAGTGTTTTTACAAATACACTAATCCTATTCATGAGGGTGAAGTCCTCACGGGTGGATCATCCCTAGAGGATTCACCTTCTCCCTTCCTTCCTTTCTTTTTTGTAAAGTAACACATTTATGAATTGAATTCTTATTTTTCTATTTTTCACTTCAGATATTTATATTTTTGTTCTACTCTTCCATTCTAAAATTAGATTATAAAATAATTGGTTTCATTGAGACCTCACTGAGAGCCACATGGAGGCCCAAGGCAAAGCTTTATTCAGGGAAGGAACTGCCAGGCTATCTTTAAGAGAGGGAAGAGCAGCCCCACCAACCGGGGTGTTTGGGTTTTATAGGGTGGTTTAAACTGGGAAGGGGGAGCAGGCAAAAGGGAGTGCAGTAAGCAGTCGGGTGCTCTGGCCATTAGGCTAGCAGGAGGCTGAGGTCAGGTTGTTCCTCTGAGACCAGGGGTCAGCAGACTTGAGAGAAGTACAAAACATTTGGTTTCCATTTCCCCCAAAGGGCCTGGACCCTACAAGGGTCATCCATCTTGGTACCTTAAGTGACTCCATCTCGGGCCAAAGATCTGGGGCAACCCAACATTTTCCACACATGCTTATGTACACATCCACCACTCTCTCTTATTCTTCCTCTCTCTCTCTCCTCAACAACCTTGACTACCCCCTTCTATTTTTAACACACACACACACACACACACACACACACACACACACACACACACACATTTGTCTTTCTGAGTCTTTCTTAGTTTTGTTTAGTGGTGTGATGTTCAGTTCCATCATTCTGCCTGTAATTGAGATATTTTCACTCTTTACAGTTGAATAAAACTACTTCGTGTATATGTAATCACATTTTCTTTATACCTTCACCTGTTAATGGACGTATCTTGGCCACTGTGAATAGTGCGGTAAAAAACATGGTGTACAGGTGCCCCTTCAATGTGTTTAGATCCTTTAGAGTAGCATAACTGGATTATATGATAGCTCTGTTTTCACTTTTCTAAGGAGCTGCTACACTGATTTAGAGAATCCATTTCTTTTTTTTAAGGACAACATTTTATTGCTACCAGAGGCTTTAAAAATGTGGAATGCTTCACGAATTTGCATGTCATCCTTGTGCAGGGGCCGTGCTAATCTCTGTATTGTTCCAATTTTAGTATATGTGCTGCCGAAGTGAGCACGAGAATCCACTTCTTAATAATTACAATACTACTGATCAAGTTTCAATGTGAAATTCTGAGAGACACATACAAACCACATACAAATCATAGTAGATAGAACACACCTAACTAGGGCTGAAAAATGTCTCATCTGGACATAAATTTGTAGTATAGGCAGAACAGAACATGGATGGAAAATGAGTTGAGTTGTAGAAACTTAGGGGTATTCTCCTTTCTCACAACTACTTTGGTGGTCTAAAAAAGGAATCCTTGTTCTTCAGATGTTTCCACTTGGTTTCTGACATCAACCTGTGAGGGCACTGACTATTGCACCCCTTTGTCGGCTCTGCCTTGTCTGCCTGGGTCTCTACAGTTGAGGGTAGGTGACGATGACATCTGAGACCGTCTTCATCAGTGTGGATTCAGGGATCTTGGAGGACTTAACACAGACAGCTTCCCACTTAGCTGCACCCAAATCTCTGCTTTTTTTTTTTTTTTTGAACCTACAAGCCCTTTGGCTTAGGCTGGTGTTAGGACAGGCAGAATAGGAGTCAGGACTCTGAGTTCTAGAAAGCTACCAGCATGCTTTTCTCTCTGCCCCTCCCAAGACATTCCTATCTGCCTGTGGTCAGAATAGAGTAGTTTAAAGTTATTGTCTATAGAACAAAATTTACTCCATGATCTCTTTATGGTTGTGCATTTGACAGTGTCAGACCAGGATTTGGTTTGAGAGCTAAAATGTATTTTTTCACCTATCCACTTTTCTATGAGTCTCAGCAGGCTAAACTGAAGCTTAGGCCTCTTTCTGTTCTCTCTTTCTCTCTCTCTCAGCATGTGCGTGCGTGCGTGCGTGCGTGCGTGCGTGTGTATGTGTGTGTGTGTGTGTGTGTGTGTGTGTGTGTGTGTGCGCGCGCGTTTTATGTTAAACAAACCTAAGTTTGGCTTGAGAAAGCCTCCATACACATCCTTGTTTAGGCAACTGTAACCTAACTCAGTATGAAAACAACCAGGGCATCTAGCTTAGGATCTTGGCTTTGATGTGGTCACCCCACAGGCTTGATCAGATCAGAGTCAAATAAGCTGTTGGGCTGCTTGTGTGCCTCCTGCCATTTTCTATCTATGGGTGTTATCCCACCACATGGCAGCCCTGGATCTCCTGTGAGACGTGATCTGTTCCAGCATATGCACACAGAGGTGATGGATGTCCAAATTCTGGTCATGGGGCATCACCACAGCAATTTTGGCTAGGAAAGATGTCAAGGCAGGTGTTAACAGCTGTGCATTGAGGCCATAAAAACCCAATGAGAGACAGCAGTATTTTTCCAAATCATATTCTATAATACATATGTTTGAGAAGATGTTCAGTATAAAAATGTTTTTGTAGTATAACAAGTTTATCTATCATCTATCTATCTACCTATTTATTTATTGTGTGTGTGTGTGTTTGTGTGTTTGTGTATGTGGTGTGTGTACATGTTCCTACCATAGAGCATCCATGGAGGTTAGAGACCAACTTGTGAGAGTTGGTTCTCTCATTCCATCATGTTTAATCCTGGAGACTGAACTCAGGTCATTGGGCTTGATGGCAGGTACCTTTACCTGCTGAGTATGTCAAGTACGTTTTGAGGAGTTCTACATCCTAAACATTTCATCTTGGTTGTTCATGGCAGCTTGAAGTGCAGAGAAATGAATGTGTAAGAAAACCATGCTCAATTTTGTTCAACTTAGTTGTTTACTATTCGCTCTGGGCATCTTACTCTTGTAGCAAACCCTTAAGGAACATTTAACATGAAATCTAAGAGACAGTTGGGTAGATAAGGGCACTGTGAAAGACTGTTGACCTGAGTTTGATCCTTGAAACCCACTGGTGCTGAATAGTTTTATGCAAACTTGATGCAAACTGGAGTCATTTAGGAAGATGTAACCTCACCTGAGAAAATGTCCCTGCCCTACCATATTATTCTATGGGCATACCTATGGTGCATTAAAAAAAAACAAAAACAAAAACAAAAACAACTTTTTACTTATCCTTTGTGGCTTTCACATCATGCATCTAAATCCCATGCATCTTCCTGTCCCTTCCTATCTGCCCTCTGCCTTTGCAATATCCCCCCCAATAAAATAAAATAAAATAAAATAAAATTTAAGAGAGAAGAAAAAAAGGAGAAAAAAAGAAAGACAAATCTTGTCGTGGGAGCTGTAGTGTGACACAGTGAGTTGCATGGTGTACCCTTTAGTCCATATATCTTCACTTACAAGTGTTCATTGCAAAGAGTCATTGGTCTGATTCGAGGCCTCTGGTTTCTGCTATACTATCGATACTGAGTTGTCACTGGGACTCCTCTTGGATATCCTGTTGTTACCCTGTGTCGTGGAAATCCTGCAACTTTGGGTCTGCAGGACTGGCCCCTTCACATGCTCGAGCAGATCATAGATGGGGTGGCTGTGGGGGTGAGCCAACTCATAACCCTTCTTCTGGGCCTGGCTGGTTGTAGGTAGTCAGCTCTTCCCATTCCTCATTACCAGGGTGAGCTCTTCAGTATTGCCCCACCTAGCTCACCCTGTGCAGCAAGGAGCAAGGGGCGGGGCCTGTTCTCCTGCTTTCACACCCTCCAGGCCCTCCAACCTACATCTACACCATCAGGGCCAGCTCTACTGTGTTGCCCAGGCAAGGTGCAAGGGCCACTCTCCCAAGTGCTCCAGCTGGTAAGGAGGAGGGTCAGCTCCCTCCCCTGCTGCAGGTGGTGAGGGACAAGGAGAGGGCATCTTTCCCTTGCCCTCACCACAACATGGCAGATGAGGGGCCAGGGTCAGCTCTCCCTTTCTCACACCCTCAGGGCTGGCTTAACCTGCCTTCCTGCCAACAGGGTCAGCTTTCCTGGTGCTGCTCAGGTGAGGTGCAGAGCCTAGTCTCCCAATCTCCAGGTGAGGAGCAGGGACAGCTCTTCTGCTCTCCTGACCTCAGGGCCAGCTTTTCCACCTGCCGCAGGTGCTGAGGGGCAGCGGAAAGTAGGGAGGCATCTCTCCCTTGCACACCCCACCATATGGTAAATGAGGGCTCGGACAAGGTCTCCCATGCTCACGTTCTCAGGGCCAGCTCACCCGTGGCCCTGTTGACAGGGTCAGCTCTACTGTGCTGCCCAGGTGAGGTGCAGGAACCATTCTCCTGAGTGCTGAAGCTGGTGAGGGGCCGGGTCAGTTCCCCACCCCATAGCTCCCCTACCCCCCACTTCCCACAGATGGCTAAGGGTGGGAGGAAGCGGTCATCTTTCCCTTACCCACACTACCACATGGTAGATGAGGGAGGCAGGACCAGCTCTCCCGCTCTCATACCCCCAGGGCCAGCTCGCCCATGCCTCTGCGAGCAGGGTCAGCTCTATTGTGCTGCCCAGGCAAGCTGTAGGCCCTGCTCTCCCCAGTGCCACAGCTGGTGGAGGGCAGGGCCATTCTCCTTTAGTGGTGTAGCCAGTGAGGGGGCAGGGCCTACTCTGTACAGTCCTAGCCTTAGCCTTTGGTGGTAACAGGAGCCATGGCATCAACACAGACCTCAGCTGCAGCAAGGCCATAGGCACAAACATGGGCCTTGGCAGCACCCCAGGTCTAGACATTACCATGACCCTAGGTGGAGAGGAAGCCATCCACCTCAGCCTGCTGCTCATCACCTTCACCTCTTCAGATCTGCCTCTCTCCACAGGGCATGAACCATTCTGTCTTTCTTTCTCTCCCATACCACACCATATATTTGCTTACCATAATAGTGCCCGACTGCCCAGCACCACAAAGGCAGTGTTTTCTCCTCACTGCCCGGGGCAGGCCACCCCAGGCAGCCATGTGGGTCTCCTTCTTCCACTCCCTTGTCCCTGTGGTGCATTTTTAGAACTGATGATTGATGTGGGAGAGCTAACCCTATGGGTAGTGCCATCCCTGGGCTGGTGATCCTGGGTGCTATAAGAAAGCCACGAGGAATAAGCCAGGAATAAGCATTCCTCCATGGCTTGTCTTGTCGTTCCTGCTTCCAGCTTCCTGCCCTGGACTCCCCAGTGATGGATGAAGGTGTGTGTTACAAATAAACTCTTCCTCCCTCATTGCTCTTGGTGCTGGGGTTTTGTCACAGCAAAGGAAACCTGAAGGAAGTCACCACATAGAGGTGGAAGGAGAGGACCGACTCCACAAAGTTGTCCTCTGTCCACCATAGGCATACGCACGCACACATCTACACACAGTAATAATAAATGAAAAATTTGAAACAGTAAATCACTTAACAGTTGTCTACCGCTGTGACCTCCATGGCTTTGGGATTGGCCTGACTGGAGTGACTGGGAATAAAAAAACTACAGACACATACACAGAAAAATTGAGATTGATGTACTGGAGAGCTCAGCCCTCAAGGGCTAGGCTCGCAACCAAAACGTCAAGAAGGGTTGAGATGGGTGTGTCGTGTGCACTGATGGAGATGCACCAGCAGCAACTTGGGAAATCAACACATTTACTATACACAACATGTACTAAAAAGCAGGTTAGTTGATCTCAGTAGGGGATTTCCTTGAGGGGCTGCAGCTATCCCAAGGAGTAAGTTGTGGTTGGTATTTTCTACCCACACTGCCAAGTTCTGTACTGGGACCGGGGGGAAAACCTTGCCCCTCCCATGGGTCTGAGGCATTGGGGTCATTGATGTGGCCGTGCACATGCTAATGATATACATATTCACTCAAAAGTCATCTGCTCTCCATAGGCTGCTTGCTGAGATCCTGCTTTAACTGTCTCTAATGAGCCACCTCATTTGTCTCCTTGGTCCTCAGGTTGAAGGACACTGGGGGACCAGTGTCCTTTTAAAGGATGACTTTCTCTTTGAGCTTGTGTTAGGTTTCTAGGGCTGCCATAACCAAATGACATAAACTGTGCGACTTCAAGCAGTAGAAGTCTATTCTCTCACAGGATGGAGGCCAGAGCCCCAGCATCAATAGGTGTCAGCAGGGCCAGTCTTTCTCAAAACATTACCCCAGACTCAGCCTTGGTTGCCACATGCATAGCTAATAGGTGCTAGAATTTCAATAAAACTTTCTTGGGGACATAAATTAACCCCTCAGAGACTTTGTTTTTCTTTATGCATGCTCTTTTTCTCTCTTTTGTGTATATACATGTATGTATGTGTGTGTGGTGTATGCCTGCATATGCATATAGATGTTTTTGCATGTGTGTATGTACACACGTATGTGGATTCTTAGACACTTTTGCACTCATGCATGTGAATGTCAGCATATGGAAGCTTTAGGTTGATGTCAAGAATCATCCTCTCTTTTTCACCCTATTTACATGAAGCAGCTTCTTTCAATCAAACCCAGGGCTCACTGATATGGCTAGTTTTGCTATCCAGCTTGCTCTGGGGATCCCCTGTCTCCACATTCTGAGGCTGAAATTACAGGTGAGCACCATGCCCACTTGGCATTGATTGGGTTCTGGAGATCCAAATTCTCCCCATTTGGCAGAGGAACTGTATAACCATGGAGCTATCTCCCCAGTCCCTAAGAGACATTCTTACTTTTTAATAGAATCCTTGGAACACATTTTGAGAATGTGCTGGCCACTAGAATTTGAAGTTTTGAGTTATATAGCTTCCTGGTAAAACCACCAAGATGAATTATTTAAACACTCTCTCCCTTGATAACAAGTCAAGCTGCGGTGTAGGATTGTTGGGGTAACAACATGAAGGATGTTTCCCTGAGCAGATGATTTTGGTTTGAGAGTGGCTGTTCTGAAGCTGTTCCTCCTGACTTGAATGGACTGCCAGACAGATTGTCTGTTGCAGCTCCACCTCCTTAGATAATGAACAGCTATTATCAGCAGAGAAGGACATGAGTCTGTCAACACTCCTCCTTACTCACCTGCCTGCTGCCAGTGCATCCAAGAACATCAGTGGTACATTCAAAAGGACAGGCCCAAGATGCATCTCTCTCTCTCTCATTATTAAAAATGTTTTTGAGAATTTCATATTTGAGCACTGTATTTACATAGTTTCACTCCTCCCCTCCAACTTTCCCCATCCTTCTCAAATTCATGACAATATATGTATATGTAACATATATTGACAATATATATGCATATACATACATATATATAGTGTGTGTATGTATATACACACATGTATATATATAAATACAGTCTGTTACATCTGTTTGGTGTTGCTTCTATGCATATGTGTTTAGAGATGAATGTTTGCTTGGATAAACTATCAGGGGGCTACTCTCTGGAGAAGACTGATTCCCATCTCAGTAGCCAATAATTGCCTGTAGCTCCTCACAGAGGGTGTAGCTAGAGTTTGCCTGCCCAGCCCACAGTCAGGACAAATCTCTCTCACTCGCCAGTCCCACAGCCGCTCAGACCCAACCAAGTAAACACAGAGGCTTATATTGGTTACAAACTGTATGGCTGTGGCAGGCTTCTTGCTAACTGTTCTTACAGCTTAAATTAACCCGTTTCTATTAATCTATACCTTGCCACGTGGCTCGTGGCTTACCGGCATCTTCACATGCTATTTGTCATGGCGGCTGGCAGTGTCTCTCTGCCTCAGCCTTCCACTTCCCCGCTTTATTCTCCTCCTTGTCCCGCCTACACTTCCTCCTGCCTGACTACTAGCCAATTAGTGTTTTATTTACCAACCAATCAGAGCAACACATTTGCCATACAGAAAATCCCACAGCAGTAGGGCCTTGTGAGATTTCCCTTATCTGCACTGCCGTGTCAACTGGTGCCATCAATGGGCACATTTTTTTAGGTTATCATATTGTTGAGATTTCATGGATGCAGTTTCTAGGTCATGGATAGAAAGTGCTAGATTACAGAAGACAACCTGTCCCTCAGATTCCTACAATATGTCCCCCTGATCATAGGTTTAGGGGGTGTCTTGTAGATGTAGCCATTGGATCTGAACACCTTATGGTCAGTTGCTTTCCGCATTTTGACCAATTGCAGATTTCTGTAATTGTCTCTTCCAAGCTGGATCTCTTTATTTCAGTCCATGAAACTGTCAGCTAAGTTTCTGCAGATAATATTAAATGTAGGTTTTCATAATCATTGTGACCTCCTAGGGAGTACTAGCATTAAAACCAAGGCTATTACTCTAAATACCTGTATATTCTTTCCATATTTCTACCATATTTCTCTGAAAACAAGGATGATGTCTGTATTTCAAGATTAAGTGAGATGGGGTGGGTCACAGTGTTCATAAATTATAAATCCAGGAAAGAATAGAATCCTTATAAGGGGTGGAAAGGACCAGCTTTAATGTTAGTACAGCTATTATTGTTAAGGAGCTTTATGCTGATAATAAGTGTTGGCTTTGGACAACATTACCAAGTCAAGTTTGTGGCTGTCTGCCTGCCCACTTCCCATTCTGCAACGTTTCTCTCCTTAGATCTTACCTGCCCTTGCTAAATGTGGCTCTGCGGTTGACCTGCTGATGTGAGTTGGTGTGGTTCTGGCTATAGAAAATGGAACTGCTGATTTTAACAGCCCTGTTATTAGGGGCAGAGTAGGCTCTGCTTAGAAAACAGAAGGAAGCAAGCCCTTCCTGTAATCAGAAGACAGGCCTTTGGCAGAGGCTGTGGAGAAGGAGGCGGGGGGTACAAGGCAGTGCCCGTTTTGCCCTTGAAGGGAATGTTTCCTTGGAGGGAGCTCCTTTGGAGCCTGGTCCCCAAGAATCCTTCTGGATTTTAGAGGTTGAGACTTACTGGAACTGGAGCCCCAAGATCCCATCAGGAACAATGAATGTTAGGGGAACCACAGCAGGAAAAACCTGGAGTTTACATGCTAGAGACCCACTGGATAGTGATAGAGAAATAGGAGTGGGTGAAAGGATTATCCAAAAATTTAAAAAAAATTGAAAACATCTAAAAGACAACTCATACCCCAACCACCTCCACTGGAATAACTCTCCATGCCTACTAGCCCTTTCTTTTTCATAGAGACTTGGTGTCAAGACTTCCCTACTGAAATGAAAACATCTCTGTTACTGTGTTACTATGGATAATATTTGGGGATAGAGTCACTGATTAGCTCGAAAAAAATGGAGGTATTGATGACTAACTTGTAAGTCTTGTGGTGGTTGGCCAGTGCAAATTCCTTATCAGGTTCTTGTAGATGGCTGTCGAATCCCAGGTGGATTGTCCTATGAGGGAGAGGATGGAGGAAGGAGTGCACCCGGATATGAGTGTTACTTGGAGGCTTTATAATTTGGGGGAAAGAGAGATTCAAGGAGCTACAAAGAGAAGACAATGTGGTATGAAGACAGAATGATCTGAATTCAGGTCTAATTCTGCCACCAAGCATCTGATGATATGCACAGAAATCCATAGGCTTCCTGACTTGGTCAGAGGTTTTTATATGATCCACACATGTTCCTTGTTTCATCTTTTTATCTCCAACACCTGGAGCTCATCTTGCCATGCATTTCCTGGTCTGCTTGGAAAAGAGGCCAACATTTTCTGGAGTTGCCACAGGAAGCTCTTTATATGAAAGTCCTAAGCACAAGATCACTCCTCACCCAAAATACTTACAATAAGAAATGCTTCATAGTTCATAGTTTTTCTTGTTTTGAAATATTTGCATGCACATAATGAGATATCTTGGGAATGAAACACAAGTTTCAACATGAAATTCATTCACATTTCACATATACCTTCTAAATGTGACCTAAAGGTCACTATACAGTATTTCTAATGATTTCATGCAGGAGGCAAAGTGTGTGTGCTTTGACCCATCATTCTTTCAGTTTGTGTCATCATATTGACACTCACCATGCTTCCGGATTTGGTATATTTTGCATTTCTGATTTTCAGAGGAGGCCTGGTCAGCCTGTGTTTTTCTTTCCCCTAAGCAGATGGAGGAAATCTTAGAGTCTTGAGCAAGGGTGACTTGGGGAGCCATGACTAATTCTGCTGATTTCACTCACTGCTTGTGCCCCTATTATACCTCTCTGGGTCCTCATCTGGCAAGAGAGAAGACTGGTTCTGGCAAGTGAGAGGCATCCCAGTTCTGGAAGTTACAGTACCTGCCTCCTGCTTACCTGGTGGTGAAGTAACCTGCCCACAGTAACTGGATAAATCACACTTCCTGAAAACCCAAATAGAGCCTTTAAAAACTGAACTTTATTTGTTTATTTAGTATGTGTGAGCATGCATGTGCACATTTCATGGTATGCACGTGAAGGTCAGAGGACAGCTTGAGGAGTCAGTTCTCTCCTTCCATTGTGAGAGTTTAAGGGAGCAGGACTCAAGTCTTTAGGCTTTTACCCCCAGGCTGACTCACCAGCCCCCAGATGGGGTTTTGTGGATAGAATGGGACATGCAATGGTTAATCTGATTTAAAATCAAGGAAAACAAACCATTGACCATGTCTGTGAGGAAGCTGTAAATCAGCTTAGTTGAAGTGGGGAAATCAATCCTGACTGTGGTTGCAGCATCCCATAGGCTGGGATCCTGAACATCTAAAAAGAAGGAGGCGAGGATCAGCGTTCATCTTTTTCTCTGCTTCCTGACTGTGCAGTCAAGTTGACATGTGACCAGCTGCTTCAAGTTCCTGCCACCATGACTTCCTCTGTTGCATGGACTATCACCTTAAACTGTGAGTTAAAGTAAAACCTCCCTCCCCTCGGTTGCTTTTGTCCATTATTTTGCTGCAGAGACAAGATAATTAACTAATACGAGGCTATAAAAACCAACCAACCAACCAACTGTGGAGTGGTTTGCTTGCAACCACCTGGATTCCCCGATGTTGCTTGGTCCTTCATCTGCAGTTGAAGGTTTTAGGAAGAGACCTCTCCAAAAAACCCTAGGCAGAGAGATAAAGGAGCTGGTACAAAGATGGGCAAATGCCAAGACTATGAACCTTTGGACCCAAGGATCAGAACACATCTAGTCATGTCAGTCTGACCCCTGGATGTGTACATTCTGGGGCTGGTGGCATCTTAAAAGAGAGTGAGTCATCCTCTCTGCTTTTTATTTTCCCAATGAAAAATTTCCTTAAAGAAACTCTAGTGGCGGAAATGATGGCATAATTGCAACCCTGCTCTGTTGTTGCAATGTTTTCCAGCTGTGCTGACTATTTATTTCCCCCTCAGGACCTGCTTGCTTCCCAAAAGGAGAGGGTGTTTAATAACAAGGTTGCTGGGAAAGGTCATTGCCAGGGAACAGAGTCATACAGTCCACATTGACATAGGCAATTGGGTGTTCCCATCCCTAAAGGAGGGATGGATAGGGGGCAACTCTACTCACCGGCTCACCCCCCAGTTCCAGGGTTTGGCTCCTGTCCTCTGTTCATCTCTTCTCCACAGCCTCCATTGTTAACTGTCACGGCCAAGTCAACGTCTCTGGGGAAAAAAGTCTGCTTCCTGGCATTCTTGGTTGGCTGTGTGACAAGTCAAGGTTACCTTGAAAAGAATGCAGAGGGGAGGGGCGAGCTATCCATCTAGCAAGATGTGAGTCACCAATAATGTGATGTCATCTGAATCACAACCTGATTCCATTAGTTTTGAGTGTGGAAGAACATTAAGCACTAGGAGAGAACAAAATGCATCCAGTTACGAGGCACGCATACTCTGCCAACAGTATGCACCAGATGTATACACTCAGACACCCAGACACACAGCCCCATATGCACATCCATTGTTCTCCTGTGCCTGGGAAGCAGGTAAAGTTCCCATTGGCCTTGGAAGGAGAGCTGCTTTTGGCAATGTTAATGAGGGTGACCTTCAGGTGGGGATATGCAGGCGGCATAGATCTTGGGAATGAGAAACCCTGGCCTTCCTCTCACTAGAAGGCATGGCAGGGCTTACACAATGAGGCCTAATTATGCCTTGATCTGTTTTCACTGGATGTATTTCAAGCAGGTGGAGTCTGGTTTCCTTGTACATGTAGTCCCCAGACTCTTTTCTTCAAATCACAACCCAGCTTACCTCTAGCCAGGCATGGAGGCCACTGTGATGGCTGAAGGTCTGACTCCTTTGTATCTGGTTTTTTCCTATGTGTAGAAGGCAAGTATTTACCTACTGCATAGCATGCCTTCAGGGACCCTTGGGTTTTGTTTCCTTGCTCTAAGGATGGGTTTGTCTGCAGAGACTATTGGAGCAGCTGGCTTTATAGAATCAGAATCTTAGGGCTTCTGTGGGCCTCAGTTTTTTCCTCTAAAAATAGATGTAAGAAAATCTACTCAACCTAGCAAGTTGTCACGTATGATTGCACAGACAGGGCGCTGAACTATGTGAGGACCCGAGGAAATGGAGCCCCTGGGACAGAGGGGATCATGAGACAGTGAACATGGCCACTGTTGCTTCTGCTGATTTTCCTGGGATGTATCCTCTGTTCAGCCAGGCTTAGGGTGTAAACCTATCGTCTCCATTTCTGGTCAAGTCCTTCATCTTTCTCGGTTGATAAATGTTGTCTCCCAGACCCCTGAAACCTGGAGTTCTAAAAAGAAAAGTAGACGCAGAGGGATCTTCAGAGCTTGCCTGTGGCTTTGCTGAGACTGTAGCTCCTGTCAAAGAAAAGCTCACATGTGGAAGGGTTGGGGGTCAGGCAGCTCACTGAGCAGGAAAGGTAACTTTACTCTGGGATGGAGAATATATTGGTCACTTCCCTGTTGCTGTGATTAAACACCAAAAGTGACTTGGAGACAGAAACATTTATTTTGGCTTATGGTCCTAGAAGGTTAAGAGTCCATCATGGAGGGTGGGGAGGCACAGCAGCCATCAGCAGGCATGGTGGTAGGAGCAGGACGCTGAGGTCACACTTCAACTACATGCAAGAAACAGACACAGCAAACTGGAAATGATGTGACGCTATAAACTCTCAAAGCCCACCTCTAATGACGCACTTCCTCCAGCAAGACTGCACCCGCTAAAAGGTCCATAACTCCCCAAACAGTTCTACCAGTTGGGGACCTAGTGTTCAAATCATGAGCCTAAGAGGGGGTGGTGGTGTCACTTTTTATTCAAGTTACCACAGAGACACCAGGAAGAATGAGCACATCTGTATGTCTGTCTACTCCATGGGTCAGGTGAAGGATGTACTCTTGTCACATAGCATTGTTTGTAGTTAACCGAGATGCAGAAAGTGAGGACAAATGACTTTTTTTTTTTTTTTTTTTTTTTTTTTGGTTTTTCAAGACAAGGTTTCTCTGTGTAGTTTTAGTTCACGTCCTGGATCTCGCTCTGTAGACCAGGCTGGCCTTGAACTCACAGAGATCCTCCTGGCTCTGCCTCCCCAGTGCTGGGATTAAAGGCATGCACCACCACAATCTTGATACTCATTTCAGCCAGGACTTTTCTTTTCTTTTCTTTTTTTTTCCATTTTTCTTTATTAAGAAATTTTCTACTCTACATACCACCCACAGATCCCCCCTCCTCCTTCCTCCCACTCCCCAGCCCTCCCTCCCAAGCCACCCTACATCCCCACATCCCCCAAATCAAGGTCTCCCATGGGGAGTCAGCAGAGTCCAGCACACTGAGCCTAGGGAGGTCCAAGCCCCTCTCTATTGCACCAAGGCTGCACAAGGCGTCACACCACAGGAACCGGGCTCCCAAAAGCCTGTCCATGCATCAGGGATGGATCCCGATCCCCCTGCCTGGATGCCCCCCAAACAGTTCGAGCCAAACAATAGTCTTCCATATCCAGACGGCCTAGTCCAATCCCATGGGGGCTCTACAGCCACTAGTCTACAGTTCATGGGCTTCCACTAGTATGGCCGGTTATCTCTGCACATCTTCCCATCATGATCTCGACGTCCCCTGCCTTCAGAATCCCTCCTCTCTCTCATCAATTGGGTTCCTGGAGCTCAGCCTGGTGCCTGGCCATGGATCTCTGCATCTGCCTCCATCAGTCACTGGACAAAGGCTCTATGATGATGGTTAGGGTATTCACTAGACTGGTCACTAGAGTAGACCAGTCCAGGCACCCTCTAGACCATTGCCAGCACTCCAAGGTGGGGTCATCTTTGTGGATTCCTGAGAGCCTCCCCAGCACCCTACTTCTTCCTGTTCCCATGATGTCCTCATCTATCATGGTATCTCCCTCCCTGCCCTCCTACTCTGTCCCTGTTCCAGCTCGACACTCCCATTTCCCTATGTTCTCATGCCCCACTTTTTACCCTCCGCCACCCCCTCCCTATTACCTGTCTGCTCATGTAGATCTCATCCACTTCTCCTTCACTGGACCATCTATGTGTCTCTCCTAGAGTCTTTCCCTGCTAGCTAGCCTCTTTGGAGCTGTGGGTTGCAGTCTGTCAGCCAGAACTTTTCAACTCATTCCTCAGTAACTTGTAGGGCTTTTCCTTCTCTACCCTTCTCTAGCTATCATGAGCAGTTAAACTCTGGGCTTGCTGTGACTTGTGCAGAGGATGACGACCAGGACCAGAAAGAGCAACTGGACTGGACTCAGAAACAGCAGCGCTAAGTGAGCCCTTATCTACTGGAACGAGTCCAGAGGGAACACATGTGGTAATTAGGATAGGAAGTTGGAGTTTTCTAGGCATGGGAGAATATTCTGTGATGGTTAGCCTTGGTGAAGAATTTCCCCATGGCCTTCCCACAAAGATAAACAATCATATTACCTCTGAGCATTAGAAAAAAAATGGATCCCTGGGATCCAGTTGCAGAAACTCTGCTTCAACAAACCTGGCACTTACTCTTTTGTTTAAAAAAAAAAAGTAAACATTTAGTTTTAGTAGCTTCAGATTTGCAGAAAAACCACAAAACAACTTGTAGTTCAAAGCCATTTTAAACTGTGAAGGATAAAGCGCACATAGCTATGTGGCTCAGACAGAAAGGACAGTTCAGCAATTTATCATACAATCCAGTGGTTCCACTCTGCCCTCCTACCCACAGTTGCACCACGCACGTAATCAGTAGCCCCAACTTGCCCTTCAAATTTTTCATCTCCAAACGTTTCGTTCCATTTTATCATTTTTTGGGCCTGATAGAAATTGTGTCATCTTTTCATTGCTGTGACGGAGCGCCTGAGAGAAATCAACTTAAAATTGGAAATATTTGTTTTGGCTCATGAGTCCAGAGCTTTCAGGCTGACATCGCCTGACCCAGCTGTGTCAAGATGGTGTACCACAGAGGAAGCATGTGTCAAGGAAAAGCTGCTCAGCACCAGGTGGTCAGGAGCGTACATAGAAGAGGATAGACTGGTGAGGCCATGATCTCATTAATCCCCTGAAGGGCATGGTCCTATTGACCTAGCTTACTTCTCCACCTTTAAGAGGCAGGGCCTAATGGTAGGTTACTAGGTCATAGGGGCATCATGACCTTTCAAAAGGATTAATGTAGTTGTCATAGAACAGGGTGGATCTCTTGAGATCTATTTTTTTTTTTTTTTTTGGTTTTTCAAGACAGGGTTTTGGTGCCTGTCCTGGATCTTGTTCTGTAGACCAGGCTGGCCTTGAACTCACAGAGATCTGCCTGGCTCTGCCTCTAGAATGCTGGGATTAAAGGCGTGTGCCACCACCACCTGGCGAGATTTATTTGTTATATAGTGAGGTTACTCATGTGTTCTGTTCCTTATGCACATGACCATCTCCCTTTCTACTTCTCCATCTCATTATAATTCAGCCATACACAGGAACCATGATGTTTAGACTTCCCAGCCACCAGAATCATGAACCAAATAAACCTCTCTTTAATATACATCATCCAGACTCAGGTATTCTGTTACAGTTGATGGACATTTGGGTGGTTTGCAATTTTGGATTGCTGAGAAGGTTGTCTCTGAGAATTTTTTAAACTGATCCCCTGGCCCACCTAAGAGTATATTCCTACCTCCATATATGCTCAGTTTTGTAAATTATCTAAACTGTGTATTTCCCGGTGGTATAATAATTTATACTTTAGCCACAATCTCTTTTCCAGAGGATCTCAGGTACTTTTGGAGTTGAATCAAGCTTGAGATCACTGCTTGATTTCTCCGAGGATGGATTTTTGTCATCATATGACAAAGAAGTTTATAATGACTCAAATTACTTAAGGAATACTCCATCAGGTGGTACATGCCCGGTCTCATGAGTGTCCAAGCTAATGCCATACAACTCTACCCTAGCAACTCTGTAAAGAGTTCTTGGACTTGGCAGAAAGTCATCCTGGGTGACAGATAAACTCTTGTTCAGCCGCTGATTCCATCCCTTTCATGGCTATGTTTGGGTGGCTACAAGTTGGACAGTAAAAATTATTCCTAGTTAGGCAGCAGAGGAGGGAGAGAGAGAAGTGATGCCAGAGGCCCGGATTAAACACAAATTGGATCGTTAGTCCCTGAATAATTGAGTTAGTTGTCCCCATGATCAATGAATCTCCCCACACTCTCTCTAAACCCACTGTTCTCACTTGGGTTCTTGGGATAATGGGAATCATGACTTCTTCAATGTCACCCTCTGCCGACACTTACACTCCTTGTTGCTGTTTTAATGGCTTTATTGGATATGTGCCTATTACGATAACAGTCTTAAATCATTTTTGGGAGCAGGTGTGGTGTGAGTCTTCACACTGTAAAAATGCCCTCCCTCCAGTGTTGGCCAGCAGCCCATTTTCATCTGTCTCTGAATTACCTCTCTTCGCCTGTGTCTCCTGCCTGTGCCCCGCCTGGAATTCCCTTCTATCCTTAAGGGGTTTGGCAATGATGAGATTACTCCAGGTCATGAGAGAAATAAGCCTACTGCCCAGACACTTGAAAGGCTACCCTTCGGGATAAAGTAGCTTCCTTTTAACTCACTTGCAGGCTGATTGTTTCTGCTAAGAATGTTGTTAGGGGATTTGGGGAGAAAGGTCTTAAATCTCACTGAGTATATTGGAGCTACGGGATTTGAAAGGAGCGAATGAGACATGGGCAGATATGATAACCTGGGATTATGCTAGGCCCATTTGTGGTAACCATTTCTGCTCTACCAATGAGCTCTGAACAACATTATGCTCTGGCTTGCCATGTGACTCATGGATAAACATATGAGCAATGCCCAGGGAGCCAAAAACTAGCACCCAAACAGCATGTGGATGTAGATACCTAAATTAGGCTGGGTTCTTTAGAAGAACAGAACCAACAGAATGTATGTATATGTATTATAAGAGTTTTTTCTCCTCAGAGCCTTGGTTTACATGACAGAAGCTAGTTAATAATCCAACACTGGCTACCTACATGTTAAAGAGGCAGAGGTTCAGGTTCCGCATCTAGGAAGTTAGATGCTTCAGCACTCTAATTCAGCACTGGAAACCTGAAAAACTTCCTGGACAGTTGCTGGCATTGAGCCCATATTGAAGGGCTTAGAGGCCAGAGTCTGATGTCAGCAACAACAGATGTGCTTGTGCAGGACAAAATGGCGTCTTGAAGTCTCACATGATGCCATTCTTTGATTTCCCTTCTTCCTGTGAGGGAATCTGCCTGGTGAATAATGTTTCTATCCAGGGCATATTTCCCCTCCAGTCAGTGTCCTAAACACCAATTCTCTCTGGAAACACCCTAACAGACACACAGGTATGTCTCACCAGTCCTAAGCATCTCTGAATCCAGTTAAGTGGACAATTACGACCAACCATTACACCACCACTGGACCAACAGGGAGGTGGAGTCATGGTACTTCTGGGTGATGGCATCCATCACTTCTTCTCTTTGATGTGTGAACTAAAGAGTCCTTTGCCCACATTGCTTTGCCTGTAAGTATCCATTGTCTCATCAGTGAAAAATCAAGCTGATTCATTCCTTGGATCTTCTGGGGAAGCCCAGAGCACCACTCCCTATGTGTATTGAGACACTATCTCATTCTGTTTTCCAGTTGTACCTGGAACTCATTGGGTAGGCCAGGCTGCCCTTCAATTCTCAACAATCCCTTTGTCTTGGCCTCCTGGGTGTTGAGATTACAGGTGTGAGCAACTTGCCTAGATGGTGCTCATCTTCAATGCCATTTATTTAAAAACTCCCTACAGTGAAGCAGAGAGAAACAGCCAGAAGGAACTTGAGAAGGTGACAAGGTCAGCCCTAGGATTCATGCACTTCCATGTGTCTTCAGCCTGCCACCTACTTTCTTTAAAAAAGGGATTTATTTATTTTATTAGTAGGAGTGTTTTGCCTTCACGTATGTATGTGTACCACATGTATGCCTGGTACCCATGAAGCCAGAAAAAGGCATTGAATCCCTTGGATCTGGGGCTACAGATAGTTTTGAGCCACTATGTAGGTGCTGGGAATTGAACCCAGGTCCTCTGAGAGAGCAAAAATGTTCTTAACCACTGAGCCATCTCACCATCCCAGCCACTTACTTTCTTGGTCCTTGGCTTCCTTTGAACTCCAGGAACAAAGACAATCAAAGGAGTATGTCTGAAGTACACCCTCCATCCCCAGAGACATGCTAGGATTAATTAGCTGGTACCCACAGGATGTTCTGAAAATGAGAAATGCCCTGGATTATTATCTATCAAATGTCACATACAAATATGCTCATGTTCCCATTATGGATGTATGTGTTGCAAAGTTGCTCAACCGAGCGTGACCCGTTGGGTGGTTTTAATTACAAATATCAATAAAATTGGTTGATATTTATGGGCACAGACCCTTCAGATCAGGGGAAAGGAAGCTAATTGTAGAAGACAGTGCTGTGATTGAATCCAAGGGAGGCACAGGCTTCTGCAAGCTGGGTGCCATGCTGAGATACTTCTAGTCTCTCTGTGTTAATTAAATGTGATGACATGAATATTTACTTGTATAAAGAGTCAGAACCCTCAACTGAGTTGTGCTGAGGCTAGGGGACAAGGAATGGTCCCATTCCAAGGTGGATTATAGCCAGTCTGTCAAGGGCTGGTTCTTTGGGGGAAAGCAAAGACCAGCAGAGAGAGTCCCAAATCTTCAGAAAACAGCAGCACTCAAGAGCAAGGTGAGTAGGTTTACTGCCAATGCTCTGTCTGTTTTGGTGTCTCATTGTGTTAGTCTCCTGACCAGCCAGGACTGAGCACCACTGAGGCACTAAAGGACCTACATGACTTTGGAGTCAGGTCATTGAAACCAAACTAACCATGTGTCTTTGAGTTACTCCTGGTTATTTTTTTTCCTGTTAAAATGAGTTTTATTAGAGGAATGATGTGCCTGCATGATAAAATGAGATCCTGTGTCGAGAAGAACTTGGTGTTCAGTGGGTGTGTAAAGAAAATTCATTTCTTTTCCTTCTTGAGATGCCAGGCAGTCAGATGAGCTGGGAAGACTGTGAGGAATGGCCATGGAGGCCACAGTCAATTCTTCCCTGAGCACTGACTGAGCTGTTACCCAGAAGTGGAGTCCTTCTCTACTGTATACTAGCAAACTAAGGTGTACAGCAAGTTGGCAGTTTCCTGCCATGCCCTTCACTAAATGTTAGCACCAAGATTAGAACCTTGGCTTTCTGGGGAAAAAAAATCATATCTACTTCCTGGAGTTGGTGATGGATGCCTCATGGTAGACACCCAGTGAACTTATTTCCACTGTACTGCATGAAGGGAAATTTTATTTCTCTGGGCCCCCAGTTTTGCTTCTGTCCATAGAAATGAAAGCAAAGCCCAGGCGAGTGTCTCCTCACAGGATGGACAGATAGTCATGAGAAAGTGTTGTCCCTTCAGCCTGTCCACCCTCCACAGAAACAAATGCACCTGTGAATCAGGAAGTGGCATGGGGCTGGGTCTCAGAGTGAGCAGCTAGAAGGCCACAGCTAGACTGGCTTGTTCTGCCTGCAGCTCACTGCTACACCTGCTTTGGAAGCACTTACCTTCTTCGTACACTGGGCGAGACTTGACATATTTGTGTGTTTACAAGGGCACTTGTTCTGTGGTTTGTTGGCAGCGTCAACATTCCAAGTAGAAGGGAGCAATATGGAGCTTTGTGATGTTATGTGAAATGGGACTTTGAACTTGGACCCTTGCTACTTCTTATTTGATAATCCACATTCTCCTGGTTTCATCCTGTCTTCCTGTGTGTGTGTGTGTGTGTGAACATGCATGTGCTATGTGTATAGATGCACATATATAGAAGCTAGACATCAATATTGGATACTGTTCCCCAGGACACTGTTTACTCTGTTTTTCTGAGAAAAAGTCTTTCATTCAGCTAGGCTGGCTGGCCATAAAGACTCCAGGATCCTCCTGTCTTCACCTTTCTGGTAATAGAATTGCAAGAGTGTGCCACCATATTCAGCTTTTTAAAATGTGGGTGGGCTCTGGGGCTCGAACTCAGGTCTTCCTGCTTGCAGGGCAACTTTACTAACTGAACCATCTCCCCAGTCCCTCACCTGGCCCTTCTCATGCATCAGATTTTCCTGCTTGAAACACACACAGTGCAATTAAACTAGAGTTCACTGGCTCTCTTGTTTCTTTATACAATTTCTCATGCCATCCATTTACTGTCTGTGAGGGCCCAGAGCACCAAGGTTGTCTTGGCACTCATCTTTCCTTGGCATGCCTTTTTTCACAGAAATGGTGATGGCAGTGTGTCCTAGATGGCACAGGGCCTGCAATCTTAATTTTCCATGTGATCTTGGTTCCATCTAATCACCTTTTGGCCTGGATGCTAATGTGGGTGGGGTAATGTCTGAAAGAGCACAGACCTTGACCTGGAGGCACACTTAAGTCTGGAATTCATCCCTGTCAGTTACCAGCATTGTGAATCTTGGAGAATCATTTGGATTCTGTAAGCTTCTGTTTATGCATTAATTAAAATGAGGAAATAATTCCTATTTCTTAAGGCTGATATGAGGATTAGTTTGATACATATTTATGAAAGAGTCTGGCAAAGAATGCGTTCGTGGAGATCTAAAATGTGATTAAGTGAATTGATATAAATGATCAGGCCCCTTCTATTTCAAGATTGCATTTGGGGGTGGTAGTGATGGTAGACAATGCACAGGTCTGTTTTGGATACTTAAAATGCAGGATGTGGATTTAAGGAAGGGAAGAAAATGAACTTCTTGGGTAGCTACTGTACGGCCTACATCACCTTTGTTTCTCATTAAATCCTTAATACAACTCCAGGAAGCAGAGGCTATTCTCAAAGAAAGACAAGTTTCATTCACATCAGCTCTGCTACTTAATGAAGGGCTGTGGGGAAATTGTTAGCTTGTTCTGAACTTCGGTTTGCTAACATATACAAGGGAGTAGCAGCCCTTTCCTCATGGGCTGTATCTATAAGAAAAAGAAAGCCCAGCACAAAGGGGAGGCCCTGGAAGGCTGACTAGGGCTCCATGAACAACAAGGAAAAATAGAGCTGTCCTTTTGACAATGCCCAGGGCACACTGGCATCACCTGAACAGCTTCCTAGCTAGCAAGATTAGTGCTGATGTTTCACCCCTTGGGCATCTGTACCCCCTCCCTCTGCACTGCCTTGCTCTGGGTAGGCAGCCCATCTTAAGTCATAGCACTGTTGAGCAGAGCTTTGTCCCGGGCATCCGAGTTTTAGTATTTCAGAAGTTTGAATTTGCTACCATGACAAAGGTCCCCATCAGCCCATGCTGTCCAGTATCAGAGCTTGGTTCTCCCTGGCAAATCCCTACCCGACTCCATTTCCTTTATCAACCTAAAGATCAACTCTCATTTGTCATATTTATTGGCTTTTAATCTCCCGTCCATTTAGTGCTGGGGTTTAAGAGTGGGATTAGAAGGGGGAGTTTAATTGGATGATCCTCCATGGCCCCTTGAACATCAGATTCAATAAAAGTTTATGAAAAGATAAAATCGCATAGGGTTTTATAGCCCCAGATGGAGCAAGAGGCTGGTGCAAGAACAAGGGAACTGTTTTTCAACTTCATATAATCTGTGTTTCAACTTGATTAAACGAGGAAGTTAGTTCACCTCCTCTCTCTTCCGTTCTCTTTCTTTGGGGAGCGTTATCCCTTTATGCCCAGTGAAAGCAGTAAGCCTCTTGGTGCCACACACTGGTTTCTCTCACTTTGCTTTCCTTTGACCAGAAGATAATTGAAATCTAGATGTGCCAGAAAATAACATTTACTTCCACAGAAATATTCAGAATCACCACTGAAGGCAGCTGAGGATGGGAGAGGAACATGGTCCATGAAATCAGAGGAAGAACTTGTCAGCTCCATCACCTCTGCCTGTACCACTTTCTTACCAAATTCTTTCCCCCTCATTATGCAGAACCCTTCCTCCTTCTGAGCACAGCAGTCAAACACTGCTGTAGGGTCACAACAGCAAGACAACATCCACTAAGCTCCTCCATCCCTTCTCTAGACCACAGTGATGGCTGTAAAAAGAAAACCTGACTTCTTCCTAAAACATCTGTGCCTCCATAGACTGCATGCTGAGAGCAGAACAGGGTCACATTCTCCTTTCTGTCTCTCATGCTTAGTGCAGGATCCATGGAAGACATGCACGTAGTGTTGTTTGTGTTAATAAATGCATATTACTCTGTAGCTCAGCTTCCCCTTTACCCTCTGGTTCCTTGGGTCATGAGAAGACAGTTCAAGCAAAGGGTGGAAGTCTGGAGGTGGTGGGTCAAGGTGTGTGGGTTTTGACTTGTTACTGTGACCTTATAGAAGACTATTACTGTCATGCCCACAAGGAGGAAGGGTTCTGTGCAATGAAGGGAAAAGAATTTGATGGGAAAGGGGTACAGGCAGAGGGTATAGAAGAAGAGAGGGGAGGCAGAAGGAAGGGTATGAAGAGGAACCAATGAGAGGTGTTGATCTGTTGCTTCCTTGAGGTGAAGATGATGTCATAGAAATTTCCTGGTGTGGATGGCATAAGGACCTAAGGATTCTGTAACGAATAATCTACAACAGCTGGCTGTGTAACTTAGTGGCACTTGCCTAACAGGTCCTGGGTCCTATCTCCAGAACACCTCCCGTACCATCTAATATATAAAAAAAGAATAGCCTGTAACACTCACCGATTGTTTTGTTAATTAATATTTATGTTCAAAATTAAATAAGGACAATCAAGACAGTAATACAGAGTAACTTGTGGCCCAGGAGAGCTCATGTTTCTAGGAGGTCACAGAACTCTGAAAGTGAGGTTTACATTTCTAGTGACTTTGCACTGGGGTCCAAGCTAGTCTTAAAGTGATGCAGGCATCTCTTAGTGACATCTTCAAAAAACAATGCACTAATGGCAGGTGATGTCAGAGTGTAAAGGAAGCTACTTAGAACTATTCATCTACATTGGAGGTGTGGATGGGCATCATTAGAGGCCTCACTTGAGTCAGGTCTTGAAGGATGGGTATGCGTTTTCTAGCTGACTGGTGAGTAGGGAAGGGTAGTAGGGTACCTTAAGAAGAAGAGATACTGAGGTGACAGTGATCCCTGAGGCCAGGTACCCCAGAACATATGAGAATATTGGGGTGGAGTAGAGTGGAGGTGATAACCATGGCCATGTAGGTCATGCTGTGGTCCACAGGAGGCCTCTGGCACTAAATGTAAGTGTTAGTACTCTGTGACTGGGGGAGATCGACTGTAGAGGTTTGCTCACAGGAGCAAACCTCTTCATGAAATGTTTTCATTTCATAACAATCACTGTGGCTCAGTGTGGAGGATATATTAGAGGGTAAGTAAGGATGGAATTAGAGGAACCAATTGAGGGAGACATGATACAGGCTGAGTATATGTGGTCACAGAATACACAGGGATTGGCACATGCTGGAGGCATGTTTGGGAGGAAAATGGAAAAAAAAATGTGATTGGCAGAATGAGATAGGGTCAGAGGAAGAAATGTATTACTTCAAGACCTCTGGATTGGTTGGAGATATGTCCCAGGCATGGTTGTTCTGGGAGTTGTGTATCTGTGATATAGCAGACGTGCTTGAAGCCTCATGAGTAAAGTGGTGTATTGTACTGAATGTTAAAAAGATGAAGAAGAGAGAGGATGGGAGGGCAGGCAAAGAGGAAGGAGCTGTCACTTGGGGTGTTTGGTTTCTCCACTGACGGTGTGCTAGGACTCCATCTGTTTCTGCTTACCTGTGGATGTGGATTTTTAAAATGTCTTAATTGTGAGCAGTAAAGGAGGGCGACTCTAGGTGTTGGCAGATATGTGAGGCATAAGGCAACATTGTAGGCACCTTGCTCTGGATGGCTGGACTGGGTGGGGTGCTCCTGAGCACAGACCCATATAGTTAAAGTGAGAGCTATTGGCTTGAGAGCCAGACATTTGATTGGCACTGTTAGAGTAGGGGTGGATCCAAACTTTGTGGGCCTTGACATGTGTATGATCTTTAAAGGAAAACAACACAGAAATGTGTGTATAAAATTGAATAGTGAACTTTGGAGGGTAGTGTGGACCTTTAAAGTTTAAGTTTCGTTAGCTTCATGACTGAAAAATTGCCACATGCACACACACATTCACATAAGTACTGCTGGCTTCCAGAACACGTTTGTGAGGACAAACTCAGCAAAGTGGGAACTTAGGTCAAGTCTGGTACCTTTGGAGTCTTGCTCCATGTTACAGGAGCCCCAGGCATATACACTGAACATGTTCAACGGAATGATTTATTAGCTTCGTACTGCTATCATGAAGTATCCGAAGCCCTATACATTTACAGAGAAAAGCAGTTTCTTTAGCTCACATTCCAGAGGTTCATGTCCCTGTATCTGGTGGTAGCTTTCTTTTTGGCACAGTCCCATCATAGCACAAGACATCAAATGACAAGAACTGAAGACTACTCATCCATGCTTTCTTATGGTCCTCTCTTTTCTCTTAAAGCAACCACTGTTCAGTCATGAGAGGAAACATCCTGATTACCTCATCAAACCTTAATATCCTCTACTTCTAAGCACCATGGTCGGGTTAGGTTTCCAATGTCTCAAAATTCACAAGGCAAACTTCAACATATGTGTTTGTGGGGGACAATCTTAAACCACATCTAAACCATTGCAGATATCTTTCTGGTTATGTATGAACTCAGCTGATTTTGACTGACAGTTGGTGGGTCATATTGAGGGTACTTGGTCTACTATGACTGTGGCAGATGTGACTTGCCTTTCTTCCAGGTATCTCTTGTACCCATTCGCTGTAATACTGATAGCCCAGGCTCGAGTATGCTGGGATGCTCTACAAAGGACATGGTACAGCTAAGCAGGACAAGCCACGCTGATAGAGCAATACATCCATCACACTGTGTCTCTTATGAGGCATTATCCTCAGCAAACACTGTTCTCCCCCTAAGAGGCATCCAGGTTCCAGCTGTTAAGACAATAATTTGCTTCACTCTATTACATCTGGCTCCTGCTTTGCATCTTATTGAACAACAAAATTGCCTAGGGTATGACATTTTATAAGGGCTTAAGCATTTCCACGCGAAAGGGAAATCTTCGTAGATCATTTATTTACTTTCGGAAATCTTACGGGTAGGGCTAACCTCTATTTTAAAAGGGTTCTGCTTCTTTTCCAAACACTGCTTAAGAAGGGCAAGAGGGACAGCTAGAGTTGCTTTGCCAGCACTTCAGCTCTCTTGGCTCAGATGAGAAACTGAGGTAATAGGAATTTTTTTTAATGATTCTGCATCATTTTAATAAACATAGAACATACACGTTACTGGATTGTCTTGAAGGAACACTGGCCTTCTATTATCAGTACAGGGTCTTTGGACGGCTCCCCCCAAGAAGGATTTTGGGAGCAAGAGAAGCAAAGCATTTTTGTTACTGCTGTTCTATGAGAAGGGGTAGATTGGACAGTTTGCCCTGCTCCTCACTGAAGGAGTGTATATGTGCATATGAATATGAGAGTGTGAGGGTATGTGTATACTCATATGTCTAGACACACATTTCAACACGCTTCAGAGTTTTCGGCAGAGAGAAGAGCAGCTTTGACACGGCCATGCTCTTCTTTTTGAGGGACCAGACAATAGGGGACATAATTAGGGCCTTTCCAAGCCACCTCCTGACAATGGTACCAGGTGAATGTGGCTGATTGAGGTTATGTTCCCCATTCTGATGAGCAAGAGAGCAGGGCAGCCCACGGGTGGCCCCGTGTTCTGTGGGCCTAATCCCAGGATGAAATCCCTCTTTTCTTTGTCCCTCCCTCCTGACTTCCTCAGGGCCCTCTGGGTTGGTTAAATTTAGTGTTCTAACAGATCCATGTGATTTCTTCCGGGACTCTGCCTCTAAATGTCCTCCTTGCTGCACAATTCGTAAGAGAGCATGGGTAAGGGTTGTAGGGACTGGGGAGATGATGGCAGCAACAAAGAGGAGGGAGGAGGCAAGACTTGTGAAAAGAAAAGAAGAAAAGAGTGAAAAAGGTCGGTTTGGGGACAAGTTAATCAGGCTTCCTTTTCTGTCACTCCCCCAACACCAGTGCCAAGGAAGCCAGGGTGTGACATCATCAAACCAACTCAGGGAGGAATCTAGGAAATAAAAGCAAAACTGGTAGTGGTTCTTGGTTAGGAACCCTTCTTTTGACCCTTCCAAATCTAACAGTGAGCCTTCTGTTTGTCTTAGTAGGGCTGGAGACAGACAGAGGGCCTTTCTTCTAGGAGCATTTTCCATGTTCAGTGGGGATAAAGGGCATGCAGGGCTGCGAGGCTTCCATGCTGAAAACAGGAGCAGGTACCTCGCTTTGCCCCTTCTCAGCTTTGGGGTATAGAAGCACTCACTTTCTAAGTGTTGGGCTCTGATTTTGTTAAGTGGGCTAGTGAGCTTGGACTTGGGCATTCTGTAGAAATGTTTGGAGGTCTAACTAGGTGGTGTATGGAAAATCCGTGCAAAGTATTTAGCTGGTAGCATCTCTGAAGAAGCTTTATGGCTTTACCTGGGTTCAGGTAAGTGGACATTTTAGAGGAGAACAAGCCATGTGCTGTGCCTTAGTTCTGGAAGGAGACTTAGGGGTGAGATCCAGTCCCACTGTCATTCAAGCTGCACAAGTTCAGAGGTCATTGCTGTATCTATCAGGTTCTTCAGTTTCTTGTCCTTCATTAGGGAGAATGACAAAGCCAGCTACGTAGGATTCTCATGAGGCTTCGATGTGTTAATGCAGCATTGTGTCACCCACTTTTCCCACTTCTGTGATAAAAGGCACCTTAGGGAGGGAGGGGGCTATTTTGGCTGCCAGTCCATTTTGGCAGAGAAGTCATTGCTATGGGAAGAGGAGGCAGCTGGCCACATTACACCTGCAGTTAGGAAGCAGGGAGAGATGAATGCTGGTGCTCAGCTTGATTTCTCATTTTTGCTCAGTCCAAGACCCAAGCCCAGGCAACAGTACCACACACAGTTACATTGGATCTCTCTATTTTAGTTAATCTAGAGACCCTCTCAAGACATATGCAGACATTTGCCTCCTAGGTGACTCTAGATTCTGTTGATAACCTCACACACATTCAGGTGCTTAGGTTGTGCCTAGCATATAATAAGCCAGGAGTCAATATGGTCTGTGAGCACATCTCTTCTCTGTAGTAGTATGCTTTGGGACCCCAGAGTCCTTATTAGAAAGACGTTCATGAGATTCTGGAAACTCAAGTTGACTTATGCCAAGTCTCCAGTTTCATGCTGTATAGGCAGTTGGTACCCATGTTCTGCTGTTTCTTGTGCATCCTTTTAGGTCCTTCCTCTAATCCTTCTGGACACTGTGGGTGCCAAGAGAGGGAACTCAAAGGCCTTGATGAAGACACTGTTTCTCAGAGCTGCTACTGTGACTGCCTTGTACCCAATCTCTTACTCATAGGCTCCACTCAGAATTCTCCATTCTTCTGTATCTTGATGAGGAAGAAATCCCATGGAGAACATCCACAAGAGAGCCTAATACATGTATAGACATTGAGAAAATTGGCTTCTCTGGGACTCAGTTTCCTTATTTATAAAATGATGTCACCACCAAGGGCCTCTCTAACATGCCACAGCACCTTTGACTACACTATTGTCAAAAGGTGACAGGATCAACTCTTCTCTCCATGGCAGTATCAGTGGATATTTTATCTTTTCCCTCTTTGTGTCTTCCGCTCGGATATGCCAAGTGTTTATGTCATTTCTGAGACTCCAATAAACTGCATTATTGGGAGGAGACAGAGAATAACACACATAGGCAAAAATCTGCTATTTTCACATGAATGCTTTAGGCAGTCAGCCATGATGGGAAATGAAATGTGTGGAAAAATACAGGGTGAATAAAGATGGCTTGAGTGAGATGATGAGCCTTTTACTGTCTGTGCCTGCGCCCTATTTGTGATTTGCCGTCGATCTGTCAGCCCAGCGGCTGTGTCCCAGAATGGCTTCTGCTGTGGAAATCCTTCTCCCTCCTCCCCCTCCTCCACAGGTTTCTTTCTGATGTGGGACAACCTGGGGCTATTTACCAAAGTTTCACCAGGAGAGCAGGGGCCAGTCTCCCTGGGGAAGGATGCAGCTGGGGGTTTAAGAATTATTTCTGGAAAATAGAAGCCACTGAGAAATTCTGTAGGGTGATGACAAGATGTCCTCTGCCAACTGATGGAGCAAAGGACACAGTGCTCTCTTTTACTCATTGGTTTGTTTCGAGTGTGTATTTGTGTGTGTGAGGGATCTGTGTGTTTGTGTGTGTGTGTGTGTGAGAGAGAGAGAGAGAGGGGAGAGAGAGAGAGAGAGAGAGAGAGAGAGAGAGAGAGAGAGAGAGAGAGAGATATTCGCATGTATGCAGAAACCAGAGGTTGACACTGGGTGTCTTCTTTGATTGCTTTCAGCCTTCTATATTGAAGCAGAATGAGCCCCTTGATGGAACACAGAACTTGCCAACTCAGATAGTAGAGCTAGCAAGCTTCCTTTAGGGATCCCTGGTTTCTCTGCCTCCCAAGTTCTGCCATTTTGCACAGGCCCCTACACATGCTGGAACACTTCCATGGGTGCTGGGGATCCTAACTCCAGTCTTCTTGCTTATGCAGCAAGTGCTTTACCTACAGAGTCCCAGAAAGGACACCTCCAGCATACACTGGAGGCAGCAGCCAGCCTGGGATGAGTTCAGATTGCAACTTCTATTCAGTGGCCAGGTGGGTGAGTACTAGTTTCACAGATGTGAGAGTCATGAGTGTGGGCTCAAGCTGTAACACACATTCCCAACTAGCTATGGGGTGCTGGGACAAGATGAACAGCTGTGTCAGTCAGTCTCCTTCTTCCTCAGTGACTCAAGTATTAAAGTTCATGCATGTTACAAATACAGCACTGCCAATGTCTTTCCACACTAGACACAGTTATCTATTTACTTTTAGTCTTTTAAGGAGATTTTATTTTTTAAGAGCAGGTTCAAATTTAAAGAAACACTCAGCAGAAAATATAGTGCATTTTTATATAATCACTCCTCTGGCATAGTTCCCCCTATTCCCATCTTGCATTGGCGTGGTAAGTCTGTGGTAACTGATAAGCCAATATTGATACATTACCTACCAACCACTAAACACTGCTGTTTGCATGGATTAGCACTTCATGTTGTGCCATTTTACATATTTTCAGAATACAAAATCTCGTGTACCTACCGCTCAAGTATCACATAGGATGCTCTCACCCCTGGAAAGCTTCTGGTACCCCAAGAAGCCTTCCCCCAGATCTTGGTAACCACTGATCAGCTCACTGCCTCTGTAGTGAACCCATCTTTCTAGACTGTCACATGCTTGGATTTGTGCTGTATGTAGCAGTTTTTGATTGGCTTCTTTCACTTGGTAATATGTATTTAAGGTTTCTTACCATCTTTTGTCTGACTTGATAGCTTGTTTCTGTTTTATTACAATTCATTGTATCTGAGTCCCAGCGTCTGTTTATTGGTAGAGGTACATATTGATTGCTTCCAAGTCTGGGTAATTATGAATAAAGATGTTATAAACATTCTCATTCTGGTGTGGACCTAAGTTTGTAACTCAACTTTGTGGAAATCCTGGGGTATGACTGTTGGATTCCATGGCAAGATTCTGCTTAACATTGCAAGAAACTGCCAATTTGTCTTCATAAAGAGGCGGCTGTCCCATTCGTCCCGATAGTAAACGAGAGCCAGTTGCCCCGTGCTAGTGTTTGGTGGGTGGCAGTGTTCGGGCTTTAGCTGTTCTGGAAGCTGTGTCATTAAATCCTGTTTTTAATTTGTATTTCCTTAATGACATAGAATGTGGAACAAATAGGAATAGTGCCCATCTCTTTACATTTTACAAATAGTCTTAGCAAGCACTTGCTTTTGTTTTATTTCACTTCTCCAGCCAGTAGGAAATCAGAAGTGCATACATGACAGGGATTAAGGACATGGGGACACAGATGGGGGCCCATGGCAGAACTCAGAAGACTCAAGTGCTGGCCTTGTCTCTGTTGTCCTGAGTTCAATGACCTTCGGAAGTCACCTTGCCTTTGGAGCTCATTTTCCTCACCTGTATGTTGTGACATTTGTACCAGAACAAGGCTGTGACATCTTTCTCAGGCCAACATCCTCCAGCCGAGATGATGACCTGGAACAGGGAGAGGGTGGTGGGCACGGGTGGCGGCATGTTGAAACTGAGGAGGGCTGTCTCACCCCCCCACCCCACCCCCACCCCGTGACAGATTGTAGGGGGAAGCTCCTGCACCTCATGCCTGCTGTTCTGCGGAGCACTTCCTGACTTCCTCTCTTGCTGACAGTTCCATGCTACTTTAGGTGACAAGTGACAGCTTAGCATGGAGAAAAGGAAGACTAATTTTCCAATACCAATGCTGGGTGGGGACAGCCTGTGTCACAAAGGTAGTATCGTTCATACTCAGCAGGTGGTGGAACCTGCCCAACTTTTGAAATGTTCCCTGACTAACTCATGAGTTCTATCTGGGAGTTAAAAATTACTGTCACTTTGCCACTATCCCCGCAGAGCACTCAGCCATGCTTGGCTGAGGAGAGATCCTCAGTTTCATCTGCGAGGTGCTTTACCTAGGTCTACTGAGCATCTCGCAGGCCAGGAATTGTTCTCAGCACTGTGGGCATGGCAGTGGGGCGGGGTGGAGGGGGAGAAGAGGAAAAGGCATCGTGCTTCTCTCATCTGGATTTTGTTCTAATGGTGTGCACACACAGCCCAAACCAATGAATACTGTACATTCCATTTCAGACAACAGAGGAGTGCCATCCTATTCTAGAAAGAGGCCAAGCTAAATGAATCGGGGGTTACCAAGATGAGCCTCAGTTGTCTGAAGAATCTCTCATATGCTATTACTGACCTATTGCTGGACATGAAGCTTTATCATCCTTGTTGTGCTAGCCTCACATCAGGCCAGGAACCCAGCAGAGAAAAGCCACTGAAGTTCCAGGAACCTTGAGCTCCCAGCCTTCTGAAGGCAGAGATCCTAAAGGACATCACCCTTTTCTGGACCGCATCTCCAGACTACGATGCACAGATCCATTTAAAGAAGGATGCTCATTGGATAGCAAGTAAGCTACAGCTGTGGGGAGCAGCTCTGCCCACTGCCTGCTTCCCCCCAGCACTTGCCCATG
This sequence comes from Peromyscus eremicus, assembly GCF_949786415.1. Taxonomy (NCBI): domain Eukaryota; kingdom Metazoa; phylum Chordata; class Mammalia; order Rodentia; family Cricetidae; genus Peromyscus; species Peromyscus eremicus. Next base: position 50,961,181 of record NC_081425.1, on the reverse strand, counting down.
CAGCCGGGGGACATGATTAAACTCACACGACAGCTCAGTCATTTCTCCAGATGAAGAGTTGTGTAAAAAGCGGCACAGCCCTGGGAAGCAAGAGATGCTTATCCGGGTCTGTGAGCTGCTGAACTCTTCCTTCCTCCTTGGGCAGTCTGGTAATGGCTTTCTTCATGGTAGAATGACATAATTTCCTTTTCTCATTCTGAAAACTTCCTGAGAGCAGTGACCTCAGCCATCAGGAGAGCAGGGGAAATGTTTCTGATAACAGGCAGGGACCACCTTGTAAGGCAGGGGAAGCCCAGGGAACTCCTGATTCCCTTCAGGGTCTTCGGGTGACAGTACTTGAGGGTGGAACAAGAAGAGGACATAAGTGGAAAACTCAGAGTCATTGGGCTGTGATGTAGCTGCAAGTTACTTGGGTACTTTGTACAGAGCCTGATTCAGCCAGTCTGGGGTCGAGTCCATAGTTGTCATTTTCAGTAGGTTCTCAAAAGATGTTGTTGGTCCACAAACCCAAATGAAAGAAATTGTGGTTGGGCTACCATTGACATTTTACACCAGAGAGGGGAAGGATGCAGAGCTCAGATGTGAAAAACCCTCAGGTCTATGTTTGGTCAGGGCATCCTGAGCTCTACAAGTTCATCCTGTCGCACACAGCTCAGTCTGGTCTTTTGGCTTCCAGAGAAGTTTCTGGTCTCACTACTTCTGGCCCTACATGGTATATTCATATGGATCTTGGTGCAAATTTAGACGTGATTAGAAAAATAACAAAAAGCACAATGTCTATGCCTTTCATTCAACTTTCTTCAGACCAAACACAGTCTTCTCATGTTGACAATCTAATTCTAGTCCCAACTCTGCTGCTAATAACATGTTGGATAACAGATAAATTGTTCCTTCTTCATGGTGCTCTAAGTCCTTATCTCATAGCATCAAATTAGATGCTCCTCAGGAGCCAGCCTGCCCCCCATGTATGTCTGATTTCTCTGCCTCTGCAGAAATAGTGTAGTGCTTACTATTTAATGAATTAGACAATGAACTTCTTTGGTGTGGCAGTTGATGATGTGCTGTGAGCCAGAAATGGTGGTGATGGGATCAAAGAGTTCTGTAAGAGCAAGAAGGTTAAGAGTTGAGTAGGCTCTTCTTGGAAGAGCTAACAGCAATGGAAGAGCTAGAGGACACTACAGCTCATCACAGAGTAGTTGGGACACTTAGTATAGGGACAAATGGCTTTGTAGCCCGAATAACTTGCAAGGTTCTCTGTGATAACACTACACATTCATGTGGCCCTCTACAGTTTCTTCAGTACTGTCATAGGTATTGTGCCCTTGAATCCTGAGAACAACTATAGTGGGTAGAGATAGGCACCATCTGGTTTTGCATGAGTGATGTCCAAAGAGATTTATGGACATGAAAATGGTAAGAGGCTTTGGCTTCCTTTCCATGACACCATATCCCACACCAGCAGAGCTCATAGTAAGGATGGGGTTGCCATCTATGGAAAATATCTTTCATCAACAATGGCTAAAGTAAGAGAAGTTCATGTTTGGAAGGCTAAAGCTCAGCTATCTGGAAACTTTCCTCAGCCTGAACATTTCCTTGATTTCAGACAAAAAGACACAAATGAGGCATTCTGTACCTTGTGTTTGCAATCAGTTACAGGCTGTCTCCAGGAAAGAGCTATAAAACACATGCAGCCATACTCAATAAATCACACATTCAAGTATACACAATAGGAGGCGATTTAATACGTAGTAAAGATGTATGCCTGTCCCTTAGCTGGAGGGAGATTCTACCCAGAACAAGAAGAGTGCGTCTTGCAACCAGGTGTAGACTTGGATGGCCCAAAGGACCCATTCCGGCTATAATGAGAATGGTAAAGACAATGGCTAATATGATTGATTGCTTATTCTCTGACAGGTAGTATGAGAAGATTTCTGCATGTAGTAATTTATTTAAGCTTTATAAGTATCCTGGGGTAGGTACTGCTCCAATCCCTGTTTCTAAAGATGAGAAAACTAAGACAGACGTAGGTGAGTCAAGTGAGAGTCTGACACTTGTGTGCAGGTGGGCAAATTCAGCCCTGTGCTTGCAGCGGAACTGAATTCTACTTGGAGCTTGAGCAAAAGGTGACTCCTGAGGCCTCTGGTTCCCTTCACTCATCCTTTCTCCCTCTTATATACTTCCTTCCTCTTCTTTTTTCCTTTTCCTTGTACATTCCATGAGTTTTGGCTACTTCCAATAAGCACACATGGTTCTGGAGATACAGAATTGAGAAAACCAGATCCTCTGCCATGGAGAGATACAAAGTCTTGAAATGGGAGAAAAAGGCTGTGAACATTGGTAGAAATGTGATTACTCTCAGAAAGAGTAAGCATTATAGTAGAGCTGAGTGTGGTACCCCTGTATCCAGTAGGTGACAACCAAGAATGACTATAAGAGACAGTGGTGGGACAATGTCAAAGGTTCAGTAGCATTGTTCCTGGGCCCACGCTGTACCTTGGTAGTCTCCCTCAGGATCCCTCTTTGGATCTCTGTACGAAGTCCTCAAGTATTTACCATCTTGGAGGAGTTGAGCCTTAGACCTCCATTGGTGGTAGTGTTGCTCATGTGCATGAGGTTGGGACCTCGTAAAGAACTGTGCTTGAAGTGGAACTGGACTGAAACTGTCAACTTTTCATGAGAGGGAAAAGTAGGAAAGAAACAGAATTCCATCTGGAGTTCCCAGGGCTATGATTAAAAGACAGTGTTGCTTGCATTTCAGTGCCTTTTATCAGTCAATTAATTCACAGATGTTTCTTAAGCTCTCAGCAGAACTAAGCCATGGTTTCAAATCCCAGGGGAAAGGACAGAGAGGTAGAATGCCAGCCCCTCCCACAGAGCCCTGAAGTGTGTCTGGGGACAAGGAACAACAGATGCATTACCAGGTAGACAGCTTTAGTACTGCTGAGTGTACCAAATGCATAGCAAGAAGTGTATAGTTGTATCCAGGGTAGGAAATCTGCATAGGCTGAGCTGGTCTCTGGTCTGGCAGACAAGATTGGCAGGCTTCTTGGAGGTGGTGTACCTTGAAAGAGCAATAGGATTTAGCTCAAAAATGGAGAGGATAATTTTGGTTGAGCGACTGAGAAAATCATTGCTGTGCCTTCTCAGTGATGTGCAAAGACGGAGAGAGGATGGTGTATCATGGACTGTCTCTTCTCCTGGATCTATTAGGAAGTTCCAGTGCAAGCCCACCTCCAGTGTGGTGCAACAGAGCTGGGAATAAGGGATTAGGATGCAGGCTCAGAAAGGACAAGGAGTCGAGTGGAGAAAGTATTTCCTAGTTTGCAGGACTGAGGACAGATTCCCCCGGGCTGTTCTCAGACCAGAACAAAGGAAATTTCTTGCCTAATTTCACTTTCTTGAGTGGTAGGTTCACAAGTCTGAGGGAAGGCCATTTGCTGGCCCTGGTGTGGGAACAGGTCCATATGCCCTACCCCTCATCTGTTCCTCCTTTTGCCTCTCACTTCCCATCACTTCCACATGTTAGCTTGGGTACGTCTTAGTGACTCTCCCACCGCATCCCCTAATTCCAGAAACTCTCCTGACTTCTGTCTACTAGCTATTACGTGTCTCTCCCCTTGGTGGTATCTCTGAAACACACAGACTATCCTTGGCCAGTCACTAGTCATCTGATGATGTCTTCCCAACCATCTTCAGTCCCAGAGTAGGCTGAGCCAACATCTTGAATTGCACCTTGTGTGTGTGTACTTGTATGTGTGGGTGTTATTAGGGTTGGTTTTAATATTAACTTCACACAGATTAGAGCCACCTGAACAGGAAACCTCTGCTGAAGAACTATTATGATTACTTTAATTGATTTGGGAAGACTCCCCCCAATTTGGGGTGGGGGGCCCCTTCTGGTAGCTGCTCAGATAAAAAGGGTGTAGCAGAAGGAAGATATCTTACTTTTTGCCTGCCTGGCTGTCCCTCTTGCTGCCAAGTTGATCTACCCTGCTGCTGCTGCTGCTGATGATGATGATGATGATTCCTTTGCTGATAGCAGAACTAACATTTCCCAGCTTCCACTCTAAGAACCAGCAACTCTTCAGGACCTTTCCAGGTTTTCAGGAACCAGATTGGGACTGCTGAGACACCCAGCCTTGTGGATTGAACAGCTGCCAGGTTGTAGCCTCCCCAGTGAGAGACAGCCACTGTAGGACTAGCATAATTGCCGAGGCTCCCAGCCTTCAGGACTGAGCAATTGCTGGGCTCTCAGTGCTCAGTGTAATTCAGCTGCTGTTGCTGTCTTAATGTAAGCTGACTATATGTGTGTGTGTGTATGTATTCATCCCATTGGTTCTCTTCTTTCAGAGAACCCCGACTAGTACAGATGTACATGTGCATGTATGTAAGCATGTGTGTAAGTGTACACATGCATGTACGTAAATACATATAGAGGCCAGATTCAATGCCTGGTCTTCTTCAGTAACTTTCTATTTTGGTTTTTGAGATAGACTCTCTTCCTGAACTCTGCGCTCCTTGATTCAGTGGAGCTTGCTGGCCAGCTGATCCCAGGGATCCTCCTGTCTCTGTCTCCCCAGTACTAGGATTATGGGCACGTGCAGCACACCTGGCTTTTTACATGGGCTCCATGGATCCAAACTCAGGTCCTCATGCATGACAAACATTTTACTGACTGAGACATCTTCTCAGTGCCTTCCTTGTTTTTTTTTTTTTGTTGTTGTTGTTGTTTTGTTTTGTTTTTCTTTTCTTTTTTTTCCCCTTATGGTGCTAAGGTATATCTGTGGAATCAATCCCAAGAGTTGAAGAACCATAAAGCGATTTGAAGTGAGTATAGTTTGTTTAGGGGAGTGAGAGGTCATTCTAGACTTTCAAGGTAAAAAACGGTATAGCTGGATTTTTGCAAATATGGTTCCTAGGGCTTTCTTTTTTTAAATAGAATTTCCACATTTCTTTTTAGCCCCTATGACCCTCTTTCTAGCTCATGGCTCCCTTTCTCTCACCTTTGTGCTCCTGATTCATAGGGTTCAGAGCCCAAATTTTAGCTTCACCTCTGCCATATGGAGGGTGGGCTGTGGCATGGAGCAGTATCTCTAGACTTCCGATGCCTCTGGCAGCAGCATGATCCTGTTATTCTGGTCAGAGCACAGAGCTCAACTGTGTGCCCTGTCCTCTCTCCATGCCTGCATGGGAACCCCACACATTTAGGGCACATTTCCAGACCTCCAGGTGTCTGGTTCTTCATGTTTTCATGACACCGTTTGGCCTGAATGAAAGTACTATGGTTGCCCCTTCTTCTGGCCTGGAAGGAAATGCAGGAGTTTGCAGGGTGGTTGTGAGCTGCTCAGGTCTACTTCTAGAAGTCAGGAAAGGACAGGAGAATGGGTGGGGGTGGGGTCAAGAGGGAGGTTCCTTCTGTAGGGGCACAGAGCCTGGGTGGGTACAGAGATGGGCTTGCAGGAAGGGAGGGGGTGGGTGGGAGTGTCTCCCTCCTCTGTGTAATAGCCCGTTTCTGGCAAGGAGCGTATGTTCTCTTCCACTGGAAAGCTTTTAAGAACGCTGAAAAGGACAGGCAATTACAGGAAGGTTAGGTGCGCCTGATTGGATGTTGTTACAAATCACTCATTGTCATACAAGGCATTTGGAAAGGAGGCCATCGGGGACTGATTGCCGCTTAGGGTAAGTGATTTCTGTTTAGAGTGACTGAGCAGATGAAGGCTTGGCTCGCGCTCATTGCCCTTTCTCCCTGTTTGCTGTTGCGTTGATTTTTTTTTTCCTTTTGGCAAAGAGGGGTCATTACGGATGCTCAGAGGATGGGTGAGTGTGGAGGGGCTAGATGTTCCACTCCTGTCTCACTGAAATCTCCATCCCCCCCCCTCACATTATCCCTGGGAGTAGACAAAGGGAAAGAGCCTACTTTCACCCAGCAGGTTAGTGTGAGGATGCTGGGCCAGAGGTCATGTCTTGGCTACAGACTAGCATCCTCGCTCATGGCCAGGCACCAAGCTGATGCTTGGCTGTGACTGGAGGTTTCTATTAACCAAATGGCTGTGCAGGCTGAGCACACGCCATGGAGAAGTCCCTCTGCTTCAATCGACAGCCTACAGTCTCTTCCCCTGGATCCTGTCATATCCCATTCCTGGAGCTTCTATTTGATCGTGAGATGATTCCAATAGGCAAGCTAAACGGCCTCAGTGTTTCCAGTACTCTCCACCAGCCCTCCTCCATTGTTGTGTCTGAAACACTATTATAATGGAGAAATGTCCTTGGACCGTGAAGCCTGCTTCACCTTCACTGACACATAGGGATGGATTCACTGGGAGCTACCAGGAGTAGCAAAATGGGAAGGAAGATGATGGACAGAGAGGTTATCAGCAATCAATTCCGGCGAATCCATGCTTTGATCTGACCACTCTTCCCTACAATTTTACTGCAAGAAAATAAGGCAGAGAGTGATCAAACAGCATCTGATGGGGGTCTGCCAGCTCTGAGGATGCACTACAATGTGTTGAGGTGCGTCTCCCCAAAAGCTACGCTGAAGTCCTAATGGCATTAGCCAGTTTTCACCACTGTGACAAATACCCAGGAAAAACAATTTAAAAAGAAGAAAGATTTACTTTGGCTCACACTTTCAGGGTCTCAACCCATGATTGACAGACACCACTGCACTATGTCTGAGGAAGGGTAGAACATTACAGCAGTGTGAGGGGCTGTCTACAGCATGGCGTCAGGAAGTACTGCCTGTGAGTTAGAACAGTGCTGTTCATGGAGGACCTATCAAGCACTTGGCACTGGGCCATATGCTACAGACACCAAGACACACAGAAACAGTCTTTCCTCATGGTGACATGAGGTGAGCACAGGAAGTGACAAAGCACTCAAGGGTGTGGGCCATTGTGGTATAAGGTGGCAGATACAGTGAGGGGAAGGAACACGGGAATCTTGTGAGTGTAGACCCTGCAAATCCAGTTTGACTCACTCAACAATGATTCATTGACACAGCACTGCATCAGATTCTGATAATTCAAAATTAGTGAGGTGAAGTGTATTCTTACCTTTAAAGAAATTTACAGTTCATGGGCCTACTGCAGCAGGGGTCTGTGTTGATGTCCATGGCCCTCGTTACCACCAAAGACCAAGAGGATGTCAGTGGTCTGTGCTGCAGCCTGAAGCTATGCTGATGTGTGAGAGCCATGCTGCCACCAGGGGCCATGTTGATTCGAGTGATCTGTGCTGCCATCTGAGGCCATGTTGATGTCCATGGATGGGCTGCCTCCAAGGGCCTTGCCAGGGTCAGTGATCTTACTGCGGCTGGGGGACGTGTGTGGTCTGTGCTCTTACCAGAAACCATGTGGAAGCCCATGACCTGTGGTTCTACTGACTGTAAAGAACAAGGAAGCTACTTTGGCAATGCTATCAATGACTGTAGACACACAGTTGAGAAAGAGAGACATGGAAGACTTTGATGACAACCCATTCCATCCCCCATCCTCCCTCTTCTGCCCCCCCCCAAACACTTAAATAGGAAGACATTGAAGAGAATTCTTAAAAAGTGTGACAAGGATGCTGAAGTATAGCTTTTCACAACTGATTGGCTTTTGGCAGGGGTACAGGAGATGAAGGACTCAGTTCTATTTAAGGGACAGGCTACTGAGAGTTTGACCATGCTCCAGTGAGTATATAGATAATGCAAATTGGATTTGTATTTTCTTTCTTTTTTTGTTGGGGGGAGGTCACAAGGATGGGAGAGGGCAGACATGGAAAGACTGGGAAGTGACAGTGATCAGGGTGTGAAATTCCCAAAGAATCAATAAAAATATTGTGTTAAAAAAGAAATCTATATTTCAATGAGAGAGACAGATAGTGAAGAGAAATAAGATCTCTCACATACAAAACCATAACTAGGTACTATTTAAAAAAAGACTGCTAAAATAGAGGATGATGGTTAGAGGCTCCTTATTTAGATGAAGTTGACAGAGGTGATTGGGAAGGAGAAAAAGGTCATGCTGAGGTGAGAGGCAAGTAGCCGGGCTGCAGAGGATGGTCCAGGAGTAGGAATAGTGCATGCACATAGGGTGGGAAAGACCAGAAGACATCATGTATATGTAAATGCCTTGTCAATGGTGTGAACCTGTAGGGACACAGAGAACCTATGTGATGCCATGTCTGTGGAAATATCTAAGTCCTACTCTGTATTTCTCTCTCTGTCCCTTGCAAAAAATGCCCCCTCTCCAGTTGACTCTCTAGCTACTGTCATTTTCTAGTATGTGGGTAGCTGTGTGGAGGTATGTGTATATGGGGGTGTCTGAAGGAGTGTGAGCATTCTCCCACATGATCCCATGTGGGATCATGGATCTCAGCTCACACTGAGAACATGGCTTGCATTATTTGTCCACCAAATGAAATTAACTGCACTTGACAAATAGGCTCTGCCTGAACTCGGAGCCAAGCAACAAGTGAATCTGGTGGATTTTCTGGCTCTGATTTTCTCAAAGATGAAAAGGTTTGCAAAGTGTGACATCCACATCCAATGTTGATGGCATGGTGGAACCTCTCCAAGAGAACTGATAAACTTTTCAGATTGAGGGCAGACGATCAGGAGAGACCAGCTCCAGATGTCCAATTTGGAACCCATGTCTAAGAAACACTCACATTTGGAATGTTCAGAAGTAGAGCCCCAGGAAATGAAAGTCTGGGAGGAATTTCACTGTTGAATCTGACCCAATAGAAACAAACAGATGCCAGTCATTCTCAACTTTCCCCAAAGACCTGAGGGGGCCAGGAGTCCAGTGTATCAATTCTAGAAAATAAGAGAATATCTGAAACAATGCTCTGGGAAAACGAAATCAAGGATTCCCAACCTGGCAAAGCTCCAAGTTCAGTCTGCCCTCCTGGAGCTTAGATGGGAAACTGAGTCTTGGCGGTAGTTAGGTAGTATGAAATTGCACACAACCATTTGGTCAGAGGAGGAACCAGGACTTTGTAACTTGTTCTTTTCTATCCTTTGTGTTGCTAATAGGCATCCAAAGGAGTGGGCATGGAGTGAGCAGGAGACTAGGGACTGGAGGAAACAGTATCAAGATTACCATGAAGCACCAGATGTAGCTTAGCTGGGAAAGGCACTTGCCTCTAAACCCGAAAATCTGAGTTCAATCCCTGGGACCCACAAGGTGGAAGAAGAGGACCACTCTCACAAGCTGTCTACTAATCTCCACATGTCTGTCACGGCACACTAGCCCACACCAACACACACAAACCAGAACATGTACATGTAAAATAAACACAATTTGAAACATTTTTAAAAAAAGATTAACAAATGCAAGAAACCAGTTGACCCCCCCCCCCAAAAAAAAAAAAAAGACTTGCATAGACAGGAAACCTATCTCCATTCGAGTTTGTTTGGGTTGTATACACCAAACAGAGCATGCTTGAGAAAAGCATGAAGTGTGTAATGTGGGTCGATGACTTCATAGGTACATGACCTATGAAGGGTCACAAGTCTAGTAGTCCTGTACATTTGAGCCCATGCCTTTCCTCCCATCACCAGCCATTCCAATTCTCAGAAATACTTTCTCTTTCTTATTCACTTGTCTCTATTTCTATTACCTCGCCATGTGTCCCTGCTGTAATTTTTTGTCCTGGGACACAACACCTTGGAAACTTCAGCGGGTACTTTTCAAGATTCAAATTTGTGCTTATAACAGGCAGGTTAGTGTTTATTTCAGGTTGTGGCCAATGGTATCAGCTTCTGCTGGGTTCATGATAAGCTTTTCACCATGGGTATGTGTTGGCTGTTGTGCTTTGGGAAGTACTTGGGCATTGTGGTCTTGATTCAGAGACCTGCTCTCAAAACTCAGAGGCCTCTCCATCTTAGTTTGACAGCCACAAATAACTGAATTAGGGTAAGTGCCATAATGGGGAATAAATTGGATGGTTGTGTTAAATAAGTCCAGGGAAGCAATTTGCCGTGCATTCTTTCATGAGAGATTTGGCCAAAAGAGCCAGGGCCTTCATTTTCTATTAAAGTCATCACTAAATGTGGCTTTTGAGATGGGGTTGAGTGATAAGGCAATGAAAATGACTTGTGAAGGCCAGTTGTGGCGTAGGAAGCAGAAACACTGCGTGGAGAGGTAGAAGAGCTGCTAGCTCTCCAGGGAGCCTGAACCTACATCTCATATTAAGGCCACCCCTACCCAGTCCAAGGCTTGTTTCATCTCAAGCCCTTGGATAGAATTCTGGTAAAGTCATCTTTATTGCACATTGAGTAATTCAGATATGCACAATGAGGAGCTGTCATAGAGAGGGGTCTCAGGACCATCAACTCAGAGGTGAGATGAGTTATTGGAGAGTTTTTCTTCAACCCACCACTGTGGAAGGGCAGGGGCTGGAGTAGAGCTGGGCAGGTAGCCTTGACTGACACCCCAAGAACACTTTGTAGCTCAAATATCTCCACTGTTGTCTCAAATTGGACCAAGATGGCCACACTTGTATTAGCTACTGTTGGGGGTCACTCTGGGATGGGACATCTTCTTGGTTGGGAAGGCTGTACAGACCTGCAGTCTCTAAGGAACTGAGCCATGGTTCCCTGATAATACAGACAGCAGCAGGGGATTTAAGCCCTCCAGAAGGCTACTGGTGGTCCAGTGGAGCTTGTCACAGGTATTGAAGAGAAAAAGATCTGTTCTTATCTATCTACATTTACTAACTCCTTATTGCGACTCTTCATCCTGTAGAGCAAGAAATACTTAAAATCAGCCAACAGTGGTTCTCTTTACTTCCTTTGGGTAAGTTCTGGGGGGATATTTATGGTTATAGGAACATGAAAAAAACGTGTATTTTCAGTTCTCTTATTCACAAAGAGATAGAATACTTCTGTGGCTACATATGTGTGGTTGTCCTCACACTGGCCACTTCTCCAGTTCTAGCCTGGATCATTCACAGTTAAATTCAAATCTGCAATAGGCTATGGGCTCAAATGGTTTAGTCCCATAAGAACATCTCATTTCAGTTGCCAACCTGGGGTCCCAGGTTGCCTATGCTTCCATCTAACTTAGTTACAAAGGAAGTCTGAGGAAGGATAGCAAGACAAGGAAAATTAAGAGGACAAGGCATAGCAACGAAGCCCCTTACTCTATAAGCTGGCTACAAGTCTGAAACTCTAACATAATTAATAAAATCAAAACTGTTTTCAGAGCTAGTGCTTAAGGAAATCCTGTGTGGCAGCAGTGGGAGGCGGGGGGGGGGGGACACAAGCTACACCTACTTATGGTGTTAGTTTAACTACATTAGCATTCTCTCACCACTAAGTCTAAACAAGGCAATTCATATAGCCACCCAATAATTTCGTTTACAAAGAAAATTCTTGTGATTTAAAAAATATTTCTCTCTCTCTCTCTCTCTCTCTCTCTCTCTCTCTCTCTCTCTCTCTGTGTGTGTGTGTGTGTGTGTGTGTGTGTGAGTGTGCACACACATGCCTGTGTCCCTGAGTGCATGTCTGTATGTGTACCATGTGAGTACATGAGTCTGAGGAAATCAGAAGAAGGCATCAGATGCCCTGGAACTGGAATTACAGATGGTTGTGAGCTGCCGTGTGAGTGCTGGGAATTGAACTCAGATCCTCTGGAAGAGCAGTAAGTGCTCTTGACCACTGAACCATTTCTCTAGCCCTACAAAAGGAAAACTTCAAGATAATAGAAACAAATAAACCAGTTCACATGTTTACACTTATTACTTAAGCTTTACTTAAAATTTTAAGTTTGAGCCGGGCGGTGGTGGCGCACGCCTTTAATCCCAGCACTCGGGAGGCAGAGCTAGGTGGATCTCTGTGAGTTCGAGGCCAGCCTGGGCTACCAAGTGAGTTCCAGGAGAGGCACAAAGCTACACAGAGAAACTCTGTCTCGAAAAACCGAAAAAAAAAAATTTTAAGTTTGATCTTAGAAACTTGGTATAAATTATTTTCTAAGTTAAACAATACAACTTAGAAAGACCCCAAAATCACACATGTATATATCCATTGTAAGACTTCGAAGTGTGACTTTCTTAAGAAATCAGCATCCATTTCTTTGATGTATACTGTGATTTCCTATGTCTGCCTGTCTATCTGGATCTCTTTTTCCTGCTCTCTCTACATGCTCTTTTCTTTATCTTAATAAAATCACTAACTTTGCTTTCTTCTGGCTCATCCTGAAGTTCTTTTCTTCAATAGCATAGTCACTATCTGGCTTTACCTAGCAGGGATCACTGAGGGATGAGGGAACTCCTCTGGCTGCCAAAGGCAGTTTCTGTGATCTACTGCTCAAGTTCAATAATGCCCTGGGATAGCTCACAGAATCCAGAAAAACAGTTTAGTTATCAATACCAGTTTATAACAAACAGTATTGTAAATAACCTGATTGAGGAATACCGAGGGTGATGTGTGTGCACAGGAACATCTGCCCCTATGGAACTGGAGAGTACATATGCTTGCCTGCTTGCTTATGGATAGATATGTCCTTGCTGACCAACCCGGATGCCTTGAACTTTTTTCTTTTGTTTTTATTATGGTGGTTTCATTGCTCAATTGTGATCCAGTAAATCACTGGTGACCACCTTAACCTTCGGCCCCTCTCCCACGAGGGTTCAGGAGTCGGATCTGGAATTTCCAACCTTCTAGACCAGTGGTTCTCAATCTGTGGGTTGCAACGCCCTTTGGGGCTCGAATGATCTAAGACCATCAGAAAACAGATATTTACATTACAATTCATAAAACTAGCAAAATTACAATTATGAAGTAGCAACAAAAATGATTTTATGATTGGGGGTCACCACACCATGAAGAACTGTATAAAAGGGTTACAGCATTCCAAAGGTTGAGAAACACTGTTCTAGACACATAGTTGGCCTCCCTGAAAACCAGGTCCCTCGTTCTGAGGCTAGGAGGAGCCTCAGCCTCAGCCTTCAGTTTCTGCATTAGCATACAAAGAAGCGTCACTCCAGAGACTCCAAGGATTTTAGAACCATGTGCCAGGAAATAAGAAATAGGTCAGAGCTCAAAATACATTTCTCTATATATCAAAGACTCACATGGTCCTTCAGGTGTAGTGGCCAATGAGTCATATATGTTGTCCTGACCTAGTGCTGGATCAAGGAGATATAGACATTGACTGAGATATGCTGGCCAAGACCACTTCATGCCTAAGGGCTATTCTGTTATTTCTGTAATGGGTGGGGGAACAAGGTATAAATGGTGATGAGTGGGAATCATCCAGCCATTTCCCTGCCAAGCTGGAACATGGAAATTACTGTGAAGATTTAAGTGATTTATACTCCACACAGTGTCTTTTCCTCTCGGTGTGTTCTCTGCTACAGAACTTGTCTGCTAGACACAGAATTATGTCCCTCTCAGATCCATATGTGTTTGGAGACAGGGCCACTATGGAGGAATTAAGATTACATGAGAACTCAGGGACAGGACTCTGACTCAATAGGACCTACCTTCTTATTTGAAAACAAAGGGATACCTGAGAGGTTTATTTTTTCCATGCCACACAGAGGAAAAAACTCCATATGAGCATACAGAAAAATGTGTCTCACCTATGACCCAAAGGAAGAGACCAGTTCACTATAAACACACCCTGCTGGACACTTTGATCTTAGATTTTCAGAATATTGGATTTTTGTTTTGTCCTTTTATCCAGACAAAATGCTACCATTAGCTGTAAAAATAAGAATGAAGTCAACAAAAAAGTATAGAATAAATACTTATAATTATAAAGAATTCATAGCTAATATAAAAAGGGCTCTTTGAATTAATGAAAAACAAAAACAACCAGTCAGACCAATAGGCAAAGGATATTAGTGATAGCTCACGGAACAATGACTCCAAATGAACAATAAAAACATGAAAAAATATGCTCAAACCTACTCATTTTAAATATAACAAATAGAATAACAATGGTCAGTCCAGAGAGGAAGCTGACACATGGTGACTCCTTCTTAGTATGATGTTTATTATAATGAGAGGACCTGGAGATTTCTCATCGGGTTTTGAGGTGAGAGGGAGAATATTAGACAGAAACAGTATAAAATATATGGTTTTCTGAACATGAGAGAGAGACAGAAAGAGACACATGGAGAGAGACAGAGACAGACAGAGACACAGAGAGACACACACACATACGCACAGAGAGAGAGAGAGGGGGGAAGGGAGGGAGGGAGAGAGAGAGAGAGAGAGAGAGAGAGAGAGAACGAGAAGGGTGGCAGGAGGAAGCCAGAGGAGTCTCTCTTTAAAGCACAGCTGTCACGGCAATCTTCTGCTGTTTCCCCTGAGGAGTCTTAGACCAACCCCAGAACAAAGAAAAGGCTGATTTTTCTAACCTCATAGGGGCTAGAGGGAAATTTCATATCATGATTTAGTTCAGCATAGTGTCAGTGGCAAGGAGCGTGAAGAAGCCAGGTACCATAAACTGAAAACTGTCAAGTCACAGCCTTGGCTGCTTAACTCTGTCTCAGAGAGCACTGCAGGGAAGGTGTGGACTGATTCTGGCTACGAGATATGGGTTAAAGACTAGGCTCATATTCTAACAACCTGAAATCGGGAAACTTCTAGGTAAAGTAGTCTTGAGTTATTGCTTTACACCCAGAAGTGAACAGGAAGACCAGTCATATCTACTGCTAGGGTAATGCAGTACAGGAAGGCTTGTCCACGTTTCTGGGAAACGTATTAACCGCTTCAGTCATTGTTGGTAAGATCTGTTATTCCATCTCTCCTTCTACTCAGCAGTCCCACTGCTGGGAATTTCTCCTAAGGAGATCAAAGCAGCAGTAAGTAAGGGCATATATGCAAAGTTGTTTCAAAGGGAAGGCCTGTCCATAGATATGACTGAATAAATTATGGCATCCACATACTGCTAACATTCCGCAGCCATTCAAAGCAAATTAATTCTGAAACCATTAATTTGAAGAAACTTGAAGGATGTGTTGACCAAAATGGAGAGGAATGTATAAAATGATCATTTGTGTAAAACTGTGACAATTTCCCCCATATACATACAGGGTGAGGAGGGCAAAGGGGCTAGAGTAGATCTCCTAAAACTCAAAAGAATGCTAACCTAGCATGCGCACACACACACACACACACACACAATGTGGATGACAATATGACTTCATATGATTGCTAAATACTATATACTATAGTGGTATGTAAAACACATGAAACTTACTTCAGAGTTAGGCAATTTTAATAATTAACTAATTAATTAATCAATTAATTAATGCTTATTTACCTTTCTCTTATATAAATTAGGCATCCCAAATCCTAAACATCTGAAATCCAAAGTGCTACACAATCCAAACCTTTTTGAGTACTGACCGGATGCTCCTACCTTGCTCAGATGTGATTTTTGGATCTGGCATGCTCTATGGGTAGTCTATGCAAACGTTTCAAATCCTAAACAACTCTAAATCCAAAACACATTGAATCTTGAACACTTGGTTGAAGTATTCTAGGCTTTTACTTTAAATATAGTTTGAAAAAAGTTATAATGAGCTATTAGTATAATTACTTAAAAAGTACAACACTCCCCCTCTCTCCAGCCACGCACAATGCAGTTCCCTACAAACTTTATATAAATGTCTTCACAGGCGGCCTCCAGGAGCAGAGCAGTTGGTGATATCTTAGATGTCCTTGTATGTGTGTGTGTGTGTGTGTGTGTGTGTGTGTGTGTGTGTGTGTGGCACTAGGACTGAATTCGGAGTCTCTCATATGCTAGGTGATTCTTCTACTATTCATTTATAACCCTAACCATTTTGATTTTGAGACAGAGTCTTGCTATCTATATAGCACAGGCTACATAGTACTTGCTATGCAGCCAAGGTTACTGGTGTGCTGCATCAAGCCCAGCCAGCTGGACTGTATTTTTGAGACCAGACAGAGAGACAGTAAAAACTAAGGGGATATGGGGAGAGAAGAAGCTCCTTAAGCTGAGATCTCGTTTGTTTTTCCAGCCAGCTGAGAGTCGGAAATCTCAGCACAATAGATAAAGCCAGAATAGCCTATGCAGATAATGCTGATTTTCCTAAAGACCTCTCCAATAAGAATGTTAAAATGATAAGTAAAAGTAATTGTGTTTCCTGAGCATCAGAATGTGTTAAATGGTGAGTTTAACTCTACTAGATCTTTCATTCCTAAACACAAACAAGGAACCCTCAGAAAAACACCTCACACTTTTATTTATAAAAAGGAAGTTCTTTCAGAGAAGCAAGTATATCAGCTCTCATATTTTTACCAATCTTTCAAAATTTTCACTTAATTGTTAAACTTTGCTTAGTCTTTAAACATTGTTGTAGATTACATCCTTTCAGCAATATCACTTACCCATAGGATAGTACTTATAGACAATGTGAGGACACCAAAGGGTCTCTCTCTCTCTCTCTCTCTCTCTCTCTCTCTCTCTCTCTCTCTCTCTCTCTCTCTCTCTCTCTGTGAAAAGCCCACACTGCACTCCTCTCTCAGCCCAGGCTTGGTGTGTGTCTTGCCCTCTTTTTAGGTATCTCTTGTATTAACCCACCTTTGTACCACCTCTTACATCTATGCGAACTCACTAACTGGTTCACCATAGCTGTTCCTGAAACTGTATAGCTAAGGATCCGGCTGTGCTTAAATGGAGGTCCACAAGTGTAGGATGGGGTGGGGTGGAGGTGGAGGTTGGAAGTGTACATCCTCTCCCTGACAGCGACAGTGCTGAGCGGCGCAGACTGCCAACAATCTTAGTACTAAACCTTGAAGTATTAAATTCCTCTCTGGCACCCCAGTTCTCCTGTCCTCTCAGCCCCATCTCCTTCCTTCAGATCCTGAACCTGGGGACTTGGGTTTCTACTGACTAATGGGTTTCCTGACCCTGGCTGTGGAGTGTAGCATATCTTTTTGGACCCTAGACTTGTTCCTCTTTCTTTTGGCTCCATCCCCAATTCTCCTAGTGGCTCTCACTGAGTAAGTCTCAGGTGTCCGCTGTTTCTCTTACCCAAAAAAAGAACCTTTTCAGGCACGGATGAATCCTTTACTTCTGACTTTGCTGAGCTACTCAGTAGGGGTGCTTTTCTCCCAATCCAGCTTCATCTCTGTAGCTAGCTAGCTCCTTCTTGACATACCTCCCTTCCAGAGAGGTGCTGATGGTTGGCATCAGGCCAATTGCTAGCTTCCTGAGGACTTCTAAGATATTTATGAGCAAGGGAGGAGGAGAAAAATCCATGTCAATGTCCCAGAAGAGGAGATAAGGACAGTGGCTAAAGTATAGGGTGTAGGGTATAGGGTATAGGGTATAGAGTATAGAGTATAGAGTATAGAATAAGTATAGAGTAGCCTATACATCATAAAGGCAGGAGCAGAGTTCTGGATGAGAGCAAAAGTCCAGAATGGGCAAGCTGCAGGGCAGGTTGGGAACCCAGGTCTGTGGGCTCAGTGCTATGAAAGCCATGAAGTCTACACATCCACAGAGAGCTACATATTCAGAATACCAGCAGTTAAAGTTGGTATGGAGGGAGGAATCAGGGAAGAGTTAACAGAATCAGAATTACAATTGGATATTGTCGTGTGTGTGTGTGTGTGTGTGTGTGTGTGTGTGTGTGTGTGTATGTATGTGCGTGTGCGGTCATGTGTGTGCCTGTGCTAAAGCTTATACAAATTTCACATTACTTGGCCTTGGCCTTTCTGCAATACTAGCCATTACCCACGCATAGCTACAGAGTACTTCAGCTGTAGCCAACTGCATGGAGATATGCTGTAATTTCTAAATATAGATCTGATTTACATGACTTTGAGAACAATAATTCAAAATATATAATGTTAAAAATCCTTTACGCTTGACCACACTTTGGCATTTTATTAGGTTAAATGCAGTATATACTTGTTGACATCTCAAGGTGACTGCCAGTAGCTTTAGTATTCTGTATGTGGCCTACATTGTATTATAGACATTTTTACTCTAGACTTGGGGTTAGAAAGAATTTGCTATAAAGAGGCTGACAGTAAATATTGTAGTTTCTGTAGACTGTGTGGTCTATTCTTTTTTCCTTGTTCTTGTGGCCCAAAGCATCATCCACTGCAGATCAAATGTAGGTTGTAGTTGACTACACCTTGGGCTAGACCAATCTCATAATTACAGAGTTTGGGTTAGCCTCCTTGACGCTACATTGAACCAGTCTTTCTTCCTGGTCTATTCACTTTTCAATAAGTAGTCAACACAGTAGTGCCACTCTCTGGAAGAAACACTGCTCTGTGAATGTTTAACATCTGGTTGAGGAGTTCATCACAGCGGACCTTCACAAGAGTAGGCATTCATCTTGTACTTCCTCAGAAAGACTTCTTCAGATCTAAATGCCCTT
The DNA here is from genome assembly GCF_949786415.1 of Peromyscus eremicus. Taxonomy (NCBI): domain Eukaryota; kingdom Metazoa; phylum Chordata; class Mammalia; order Rodentia; family Cricetidae; genus Peromyscus; species Peromyscus eremicus. The sequence goes on along the minus strand of NC_081425.1, from coordinate 50,942,821 downwards.
ACAAAGGAGGTTCAGATATGTCTATGGATGTGCTTGGTTCCATTGCTCCTCCTATCTATGATCCAGGTCCCCTTTGTCATTGCTGGCCAAGTATTCTCAAGCTCTGACAACAAAAGGGGCTTCTGTCAGTGCTCAGGAAGTTCCTGATGAGTTTGGGGTGGCTGCACTTAGATATAGTATAATAATGTCGGTCATGCAATGGAAACAATTCATGCTATAAGTAGGATCACAATATAACTTCTTTTCTTTTGGTGAGAATCATTGAGTTTTGTTTCCCTGTGGAAAGATCCTCCATCCTCAAGTCCTTTCATTCACAAGGACTCATGGGAGATCTAGCAAGTCACTCATCTGGTCTGGTTATGGTGACTGCTCCATGTGGATTAGTGCTGGGCAGGTATCAGCATACCAGATCCATAGGTACAGTTTGTGAGATGGTTCAATGTTAGAACACATCATAATCCCTAGAATCCCCTCTCTGCTGTGTTTCACCTATGCTTTCTTCTTGACTCCTATTCACGTCTGATTTTCCTCTCCTCCTCAATGGCATATGACCTGCACAGGTGGAAACCTAGAGGCTGAAGATGCAGACTGTGGGCAGAACATGCTAGATTCACAACGTGTACAAGGAAACCCATTGAGAGGGGAGCCCTTATGTCCCAAGACTGAGGAATAAATAGTAAGAAAGCTCATGACTGGTTTGTGCAGGCACCTCCCCTTCAGAGCTTTTCTGTCCGGTCACACTCCCTGTCTTTGCTGCCAGCTCTTGCAGGAAGGTTCAGAGTTTTTCTTCCATTTCTTTCCCCATTGCCCCTGTCTGCTTGAGTTGGAGAAGATCTGGCTGGTTAGCTCTATTCAAATATACACCATTAATCCTACCGTGTAGCATTTACAACAGAAATGGAATACGGTCATTCATGGTGTTTGCAATCTTAATAAAAGGTATTCATATCTGTTAACAATAAGATGGCTACTTTTAAATAGCTTCTGAAACACTTAAACTGTGCAAAAGCTTTACAGATAAGTGTGATGGGTGCCCATTTATAGCCCTGGATGCTATCCCCGTTGCTTCTTGAATTCTCTGCCCCAGGTAGCTTCTACCATGCATACAGTGTTATTAGCATGCATTTCATTTTTAATACATATGTATGTGTCTCTAAATATGCACTATGGGCCAATGGGCAGTGAATAATACATTCTGACTGCTAACCAGAGGAGTCTAACTATGTGTAGAACATAACACCTAAAATCCTTACGTAAATTGCATAATAATGATTTAATTTCCCTGCTATGCCTTTTGTTATTTTGTTTTGATGTTTTTCTTAAAATTATGTTGAAAAGATTTGGCATTGTGATGCAATGTTTTTGCTAGTTTTTAATTTTACACACACGCTGGTTGATAGGTCCATTGTCTTGCTGATGAATGTGAATTTGTTTCCTAGTTTTGCGACACAAAAATGCCTCCTTGTATGTACTTGCTGCATTTCTGAGAATCTAGAATATACAATTGGCAGGGAATTTCCTGGATCCTAGGGTTCTTTTTCAACCTCCTTTTCTTTTTGCTTTTCTTACCCCGCCTCCCCTGCGTGCACGTGTGTGTGTGTGTGTGTGTGTGTGTGTGTGTGTGTGTGATGTGTTGCATTGCACTTTAATGGCATCTTTTTACATCAATGCCACATTCCTGGCCATCTGCATCCTCACTAACACAAGCAGATATTAACATTATATTCTTTGTCTGGTGCATATGAGATGGTAGTCTAAGTGGCATGCTGGAAAGGAATCCAAATCTTCTAAAAACACACTTTTCTCTCTCACTTTAGCTAGCAGGCTATGAAATAAGGCCCCTCAGGAAACTGGAACTTTCTCTAGGAGTCTCATGCTGGGAGAAGGAAAAGACTGAAGCCTAGTGCCAGCCAGAGGGGGAACATGATCCCAGAAGGAGATTTCACAGTGCTGAGAACTTGGCAGACCACCTTGCAGAATGAGACTGAAGCCCAGACAGTGTTGGGCCAATGATAGACAGGGCTACTTTGACGAGGATTGCTGAGATATGCATAACTCTGGCCTTCTTTTTGAACTTTAACCTGACCCTGAAGATGATCTTGGGGGGTGGGGGTCACTAAATCTCTTTGTCCCTCTTCCCAATGTTAACATCTCCTTTTCACTATTAATTTGACTCTTTTTAATTGGCTTATCAAGGACAGGTGACTGAATCTGGCACATTAAGGCTGCCAGGGAAGCAGGTATTTACTCTGAGCAATGGTAGCATTTTAAATAGTATATTTTTCTTATTTCTTGTATTTCTGTCCTGTTTCCCTGTATGTTTACCAGATTACGTTTTGTTCTGTGGGTTGCCTGTTCATATCCATTTCCATTTTTCCATTGAGTTCTCATGTCTTATGTAAGAAGGCTTTTATACACTCCTCACAATTCTTACCCATCATCACCGCCCACTCCCAGGAGTGGCCAGGAAAGATGTTTATTAGTCACCTGACATTCTTTAGTCCAACACACACCCAAGCTACCCCTGGCAACAACCTACCCAGGGCCTGAGAAAAAGAAAAATATTCATTCTCCCTCCCCCTTCCCTTTTCCTGCCCTTTGACCACTCAGCCTGGAAGGGAGAGCAGACTCTGGTCTTTGTGTTAGAGATCACCATACAGTTCCTTTTTTTTTTAAACAAAGCCTATGCCGTCCATTAAGTCATCTGTCCTGTTGTCAGTCTGTCCTTCTTTGCAGACCTGACACAGGAGTCTGAACAAATTGTTTTCACCTCTAGCCTGTCTCATGTGGCATGGTGAGGAAGCTGCATAGAGCAGGCAGGAGCAGTGGGCTCTGGGCTTCATACTACCTGGTTTCCTTAGACTTGAACCCAGGGAACTCTGTTACAGATCTAACAGCTTCCTAGACTGGAGGGGAGGCAGGCAGCCTGTGTTCTCTGCTTACTGATTTTTCCAGGCACTTAATGTACTACTTTGAATCCCATGGAAATATTTGCAAAAAGCCTCTGTCGTAAGATAACTTAATTAAACATTACTTACAAGAGTTTAATATTCATTATTTGGCTTCAATTACCGTCTTTGTCCCCTCCCTTCCCTCTCCTCCACTGGAGAGTTCTCTCCCCTCTCTTATTCGAAGGTCTAATTAGCCTAATGGCTGCTGCTTGCCCTGACCTTCTGTCTGTTGAAAAACAAAAACATAAAGGCTGTCTTTGGTTTGCCTTCCCTATGGTCTTTGCATGTGGCAGCCCAGATTCTGAATTCTGCGTTTCTCTCCCTTTGCAAATGCGTGGCCCCACATGTGCGGCGGAGTGGAATTAATGATGTGTATTTGAAAAGTGCTCTGCAGCCAAATCTCCACGAATACCAGAGGGCTGGGGCAATAGAGAAAAGGAGGAACTGAAGAAAAAAGACTCAGAACCCTCCTGCAAGGTCTGGCAGCTTGGACGGGGAATGAGGCTGGCAGGAACAGCCTTCAAAGGAGGGTGCTGTGTAAAACCCATCACGTGCTTTCCTATACTTTCCTCCCCTGTCTTGAGGCATAATAACATCCTGGGCTTCCCTCTCAGTTGGCTTCTTTGTAGGCTTTTGTGTGTCTTCCCCTACAATCTATATCTGCAGCCTCTGGTTTCTACACACACACAGGGCCATGATCATAGCAGGACCCATGCAGAAGGGAGGCAGATAGATGGGGAATTTGATCTTAGCTGTAGCACATTGCCTGAGCTCCTTCCTGCACAGTTGGGCATCATAGGGATTCAAAGGTGAGGATGCTTGGCCTCCAAGGAGCCAGAGAAGCACAGTGGGGACTCTAACATCAGTCAGCTGGGAGAACTGCCAGAAAAGCTTTGTCAAGGTACATTAGGACCCATGAGCTGGTTCTAAGGGAAGCTGAGTGTGGAGAGAAGGAAGCAAGGAGATTGGATCAGAAGATGGTATCAGAGATGTGACTTAAAGGAGAGAAGCAGACTGAGTTGGGCAAAGGGCTGGTGGCATTCTGGGCAATGGGAAAGGGGAGGCAGTTAGAAGGATGTTAGAAGCAGTTTGGATGCAGGTGAGTGAGTAGCTATAAGGGCTCATGCCCCCAGCATGGACTTCATACTGGAAATGCATTTTACTGGAATACACTGAAGGTCATCACATCGGGCATGATACTGACCAGTGCATCTTCTGGCATAAGAGTGCACATTGTGGTGAGGCAGGTGGACACGTGAAGAGAAAAGAAAGACAAAGCATAGAGGAGAAGGGAGCCAGAGAACAGCTGGAGATGAGGAGCCTGGACATACAGCTGCTTAGAAAGCAGGCTTTCACATAATGTGGAACTAATAGGATGGGATGGGTATCTAAGCTGATCAGGAGCTGCCCGTGAAGCAACTTCTAGGGAGAGGGAAGGTTGACTGACATCAACAGCAGGCAGAGGCCACACAGTGCCAACCCAGAGGGTCCGGCCAGACACAGCAGTCACAGTCACAGATCTAAAGAGACAGTAAACTCAAGCCTGGTCCAAATATTTAGCAATATGCAAGGTGTCACCTGCAAGGCCATAGGGATGGGGACATTAAGATTTCAGCCTAATTTAGGGTACAAAGCTTGACTTAAAAACTACTACAGAGCTCATTATGTGGTCTTTGTTCTTACTATGCCTAGTCTCTGGTGTTCAGGAAGGGAAGGATTGTCCATCTGTTATTTCTCGGGTGACCCAAAGGTTAAGTCCAGTGTGGTACATCCCACTTCCTACTTTAGGAGCCACAGGAAATTCTTAGACCTATCCACAGACTAAAGAGGACCCCTCTCTGCTGTGGGATGTCCTTCTGTATGCTGTGAATATGTGTTGCTGTCATTGGTTGATAATAAAGCAGTTTTGGCCAATGGCAAGACAAGATAAGGTTAGGTGGTAGAATCAAACTGAGGATGGAGTTAACGAAGGGTAGAGTTGGGGCAGTCACCAGCCAGTTAGCTGTGGGGGAAACAAGATATGTAGAAAATGAGGTAACAAGCCATGAACCATGTAGCAAAGCATAAATAAGAAATATGGGTTAATTTAAATGTAAGAGCTAGTTGGTAATAAATCTGAACCATTGGCCAAGCTTTTATAATTAATATAAGCCTCTGAGTGGTAATTTGGGAAGTGACTGCAGGGTATAATTGGGTGTACAGGACAGAAAGCGCCACCTCTGGTTACACCTGTCCCACAAACAGGTGATGTTGCAGCCATCACCCATTGTTTGATACTCTGAACTGAGTCATCCTTGGGTTCACTGATTAATGTTGGAGTCTGGATAGAATTGAAATTAGGAGGTGTGAGAGGAGATTGGAAGGGAACACAGTGAGAAGAAAAGAATGGTTGACCCCCCAACACAGTTACTAGATGGCAGAATTTCACATAGTCAAGGTCCTCTGATTTCTCTTCCTAGGACTGTGCATAACAGAATGAAGAAGAATCCACTTGGTTCCTCTTCCATCTTGTCCAGTGTTAACTCAGACCTGTGACCAAGGCCTTGTTTCCATGGCTAGGTCTCATAGTCTGAGCAGATCCCATACGACACAGTTTAGCACTCGTATGCAATTCTCTGGAGCCAGATCCTATGTCTGTTACCCAAGGTGCTCTTGGCCTAGGTAGTTAGCTTTCCTGCAATCCATTCGCCAAATCTATACTACGGGGAGGATGGTCATACATTTCTGTCAGTATTGGTCAAAGTCAATTATCCCAGTGTAATTATTCATGGTGTTCCCTTTCCTTCCCATATGTGTTTTGATTTGTATGACAAATCCTTGAGGTTACCCTAAACATAGGCTATTAATAATACCTCCTTTATAAGACTGTAATGCTTAAGTTTATGAGAGCTCTTAGATTACTGACAGATAATTTATAGCCATGTGTGTTACTAATTATGTCTTGGATATGATAACACTGTAGGGCTGCCACAAAGAATTCTTACAAATAGAGAATTTCAAGCAATGAGAATTTCCTTACCAGTTATTTTAGATGCTGCAGGATGGAAATTAAGGTGTTAGCTGAGCTGTATCCACACCATATGCTTTATCTAAAAACCCATCCCTTTCCAGTTACTGGTGGTTCCTGGTGACCATGGGCACCCCTTGGCTTGTGGCAACATCATTCCCATGTGCCACCGTCTTCACTTGTTCACTTGGTTTGTTTTCCTGTTTGTCCCTGTCCAATTTTTCATCTTCTCCCAAAGATACCAGTCACTGGGCTAGAGATCAGACATGAACTCATCTGAACTTCATTACCTCGTCAAAGACCTCATCCCCAGACATGGCACGTTCACAAATTTCAGAGCAGATGCTAATCTGTGGGATGCATCATTCAGTCTTGTAAAGACACAGCCCTCAGCTCACAGTTATGCTTTAATCTATTTGACTTTTATACCTAGTGCAAGACTTCATTTAGCACAGTGGGTTGTTGATTGTCCATTGATAGATACAAGGCTGCTGAAAGATGATCTGTGTTGGTTCACTGTGGAGCCACTGCTGGCAATGGAATTAGGGAAAATAAGGAAGGGAGAAAACGAATTTCTTCCTCTGATCTCCCCCTCCGTGGAGAATTCTATCTTCTAGGAGCTGTCAATCTCCTTGCTTGCTCACCCTTTGGCTAGTATTTGAAAAAAGTGAAAAAAAAAGAGACATCTTCAAATCATTCTTAAAAGGACAAAATTCAACCACGCAAATCAACAACCACAAACATAAAATCTAACAGAAAGCCCCCCTAGCACATCAAGGAGATGCTGGTGCCCAAGCTGAAATAGCTTTTCCATAATGTAGTGAAACATATTAAATTCAATAGACATCAAAGGAATTTGGGGAGCAGTTGCTGAATTTCCTGAAATAAACAGGGCTTTCAAAGAGAGCATTGGGATCGTGGGGACGGGAGCATATTTTCAGGGGGCCAAACATGGAATCCCCCCAGTTTTCCATCAAAGAGTGAATTCTTTAAAGATTGGTAATAAATGAAGATTTGAAAACAGTTTTTAACCCAAACTGCCTCAGGTCCAGATAGAGACTGCAAATGACAAGTCCGTCTCCAAATGATGGAGGAGGACGATTCTGTCCCTGGCTTTCTTCTACAGGTTATTCAAAATGAGGAAATCATTTTAGACAAAAGGGATTCTGGTAAGTGAAAGGCAGCTTCGTGTGGGCTGAAAAACAGCGGACGGCTTTTGTGTTCCCAGCAGCTGAATGGTAAGTGTGGCACCCTCAGTGTTGGAAAGATTAACATTTCAAAATCTCAAGGTGTGTGCATGTGTGTGTATGACTGTGTGTGTGCATGTGCGTGTGTGTGCGCATGTGCATAAGTGTGTGTGTGTATGATTGCATGCAAGAACGTGTGTGCCTATGTGTGTGTATGAGTGTTCGTGAGTGTGCGTGTGAGTGTATGTGCGTGTGCATGTGTGTGACTGTATGTGTGTACCTAATTGTGTGATTGAACTGCCAGAGAGGAGGTAAGAGTGCATCTACGGGCTTTGATAAGGCCCTCATGCAGGATGCATGCTGCCTTTCCATGAGTTAGGTTTATGGTAGCATCCTTTGAGATCAACAAAGTATAGAATCCTTAAGGCTGTGAGTCATGGCTCACATGTACAAAACAGTTCTAGAAAGGCTGAGTACATTGTCCAACATCGCAGATTCATTGACTTTCAGTCCATCATCAATGGGTTAAGTCTTTACGTATACAGTCGTTCCTATAGCCAGGACTCTCTAAGGTATCAAAATCCTAGGATGCACTAGTCCCTTATAAAAACACAAGGTTTTGCATATGAACTGTGTATGTTTCCCCATATATTTTAAATTATCTCTAGCTGATCTACAAAGCTAACATTAGGTAGATGCTGTATAAATTGTTGTCACCTGTCACCTTTTTTGTGGGGGGAAATGACAAGAAAAAGTCTGTAAATGTTCAGTGCAGATACATTATCTTGAGTAATTTCAAATTTGGCTTGGTTAAATCTGCAGGTGTAGGACCCATTAGTAAGAGGGCTGACTGTACAGTCAAGGCAAGAGATGTTCTCAACTACCGATACATCTAAGACCTCACAATGGTTTCCAAATGTGAGTCAATGTCAGGGTCACTACTGTTGATCTTCCAAAGGCTTCTATTGTGAGGAGAGCATCAGTGAACACTGATGAACAGGTGTCTCCTTTCTCCCAGGTAACTACCTAGGAGAGTACTGGGTCTTTTGCTAAGCATGATTACCTTGTGCAAACCTGTGCAGCTGTGTCCTGAAACAGCTCTATCCTTCCACATACTTGCCAGCAGAGCTGGAGCATCCACTCACCCCATACTTGCAGTGGTTCGTCTTTTCCGTTCTAGTCATTTCAACCTTCGTGAGGTGTTGTCTCCTTATGACTTTAATTTGAATGTCCCTCGTGACCAATGTTAGTGAGTGCCTTCTCATATGGGTAATTTCCCATCTATATAACTTTCTGGTAAATTGTTCTAATCTTTATCCAGTTTTTATATTGGATTTTTTTTTTGTTCATTTGTTTGCTTTGTTTTTGTTTTTGTTTTAACTAAGATTGGAGGGGACAGCAAGATAGGTCAGAGGATAAAGGCACTTACCATACAAGCCTGGTGGTCTGAGTTAGATACTAGAACCCATGTAAAAGTGGAAAGAGAGAACTGACTCTACTAAGTTCTCCTCCAACCTCCACATGTATACTAAAACATACCCCCCCATATCGTAGGAGCTATAATGATGATGATGATGATGATGATGATGATGATGATGAATGGTGATTATGATAAAGGTGAATGATGATGATGGTGGTGATAGTTTGGAGAGTTTGCACATGGGGTGTGTGTGTGTGTGTGTGTGTGTGTGTGTGTGTGTGTGTAATACCTCAAAGTGGAAAGAACCTAAATATTTACTAACACATTTCTGTTATAACCCAATTGTGTTATATCTGAGGATGGAGTTTACTTAGAAATAGGGGATACTGGTACATGTTGCAACATAGATTCATTTCAACATAATCATGCTGAATACCAGAGACCTGACACAAAAATATACGTTCTATGAGTCCAAAGGTGCAGAAAATTCCAAAAAATGCAAAGTGTTCTTTGGTAACAGAAAAGTAGTCCAGTTGTAACCTGGTAGGGAGGAGACAGGAAGGATGGAGGAGAGAAATTACAAAGGCTTAAGGGGAAACTTAGGGACATTGGCCATGTTTATTATCTTGATTTTGGTGAGCATCTCAGGAGTGTATACATCTGTCAAAATAGGCCATATTTTTCATACTAAGCATCTTAGAAGAGAGAAAAAAAATCTAGGCTTGAGTTCTTATTCACTATTTACCAGGAGTATAGGTCTGAAAATAAAAACAAAGCCCAAATAACTTCTCTACATTTTAGTTTCCTTCATTTGTACAAATGGGCTAAAAACCAGGAAAAAAATTGTTTTGAAGTGCCTGTCACAAACTAGGTTTCCATAAATGCATGTTTGTTTATCTTCTATTTTCCTAATACCCAACTCCACTCCTCCACCCCCAATCCCTCATCACAAGAGCTGCCCCCCCCCCCCGTGTGTGTGTGTGTGTGTGTGTGTGTGTGTGTGTGTGCGCGCGCGCGCGCACACGCGTTCTCGAGTGCACACTCCGAGTATGTGCACATGCAGGAGTGACTAAACTATGTACCCTGGGATCAGGGTGAGATCACCTGACTAACCAAGGGTTGGCATGACGGTCCCAGAAGATACTAGGAGCAAAAATTAGCTTTACCATCCACATTTACCTACTTCGTAAATCCCCCACCAAAATGCTTAAGGAACAACCTCAGCTCCCATAAGGCATTATGGTGATTAATGTTTATCTTCATTCCACATCAGGGCCCTCAGGCTGGCAGCTTCCCTCCTTCCCTGCTGTCCTTTATCACACTGTTAACTGGTTAGCTGGCTCACATTTTTGCAGGCAGAACTGAAGGGAGGCAGCCAAGCAGCTTTCTTTCTTTGCTCCCCTGCCTCTCCCTCCTTTTTTTGTAAGCTCTTTGCCTCTGCTTCATTGTCCCATGAGCTCCAAATGCGCTCCAGGTGCATGTGTGTGTGAGTGTGTGCCACACAAGCAGGCAGGCACAGGTTCGCACCCACCCGCTTCTTGCAGCTGGGGCCAGGGCTTTGAAAGTCTCTTATCATTGTGGTGCACATGTGCTGGGATGTGGGTGCATTTGCAAGGGTAGAAAGGAGTCAGTGGGGAGTGGGGAGGAGGAAACAGAGCTCCCAGCTTCCTTGCTCCCTGTCTTCTTTGTCGAGATGAAATTTCAGATGCTACTGGGTGTCTTGTCAGCAAATCTTTTGCAAAATAAATGGGAGTAATAATGTATATGTATTGTATTTAAAAAGCTGATTTGCTCAGTATTTAGCCCATGTATTCAAATATAGAGGAAATGCCTGACTCCTCATGTGGCTGCGAGGCCAGGTTTGACAGACATGGAACCACAGCCAAGGAAAAGAAAAGCACTTACTGAATGCCTACTGTGTGCTAAGTCCTTTCCCAAACCTGAGCTTATGTGATTCTTGGTGGCTGCTATAAGCGGTGGGTAATCAGTCAACCATGCCTGAGTAGAGAGAGTGGGGAGTCTCCCAGCCCCTATTGGCAATCATGGAGAAGTAAGGCAGTGAACTGACTTCTAGCAAGTGCCGGGCACAGAGGGCTGAAAGCAACATGGGTATGGAAGGTTTTAGACTTTCCCAGTAGATCGAAACACTTATTTCCTGTTCCTCCTCCTCCCTTTGAACCTATTTACTGGATTCATTAAAGACACACTCTGCTTACTATGAGGCTGCAGGCTACACTTACTGAATTAACAGAAAAACAAAATAACCCCCACAACTTCAGATAATAAAACAAGTTCTGCTCTGGAACAACTTTTAAACAGGATGCAGCCTCTCCTAAAAGACAGGGTCAGGGTTTGACAGAGCCTTCTGCCTTGCCACCCAGGTTTCTCTCTGTCTCCTCTGCAATGGTAGACATTCTGGAACTTACCATTTTTAAGCAACGCATTGTCATCTTGTCTCCCCACAACACTCCAGTGGTGACCATACAGGGAATGCAAGGGCAATACTTTATTGGAGCAAAAAAAAAAAAAAAAAAAGCATTTTGCCATTCTCTCTCTCTCTCTCTCTCTCTCTCTCTCTCTCTCTCTCTCTCTCTCTCTCTTTCCCCCACCCACATTCCTTCCCTTCCTCCCTCCGACCCTCCCTCCCTTGTTTTTATTGAGACTGTGTCGTACTCTGAAGCTCCAGGTGGCCTGGAACTCACTATGTAGCCCAGGCTGGCCTCCTACTTGTGGCAATCCTCCTGCTTCAGCTTCTCAAATGCTGGAATTTATAGACACGGGCCACCATACCTCGTGACTGGCTTGGTTTCTGTTCGTTGTAATCGAAGACCCCGACGAGGCCATCCTGTACAGAAAGCCCTACTGTGTACGAGCCATGGCTTAGGATGTTCTGCTGACAGCATCACCACACTAGCCTGGGGCCTCCTGTGCACTGTCACTGTCAGAGACACTGAAGCTCTATCACTGCTGTCAGGATGTCACTTGTGCTGTGGATGTGAGCGCTCCACTATGTCGTCCTCCCCTCCCAAGCTCCTCGGAACCCAAAGAAGACTCAGAAACACAAGCATGGGATGAAGAGGAAAGCACTCTTTTTGCAGAGATTTTCAAAGGGCTGGCTGGCTTACCCAATGTAATAAATATGGTGAATTTTGTGAGGAGAAAGGTGCCCCAAACCCCTACAGTTTCTGTTGATGGTCTGTTCCTTGTGGGGGAAAGAATCATTGTTGCAGAGGAGCATCAGATTTCTCCAGAGCATAACAAATCTCCAGCTCCAGGTTGAAAACTCCTGGCTGCAGACATTCTTGCTCAGGATGGTAGCCTACAAAGACCAAGGCCCTTCCTTTAGTTACAGACCCAGCACTAGACAGGGAAGCCCAGCTTTGCTATTTGTCTGCCTATTTACAGCAGTCATGCTTAGTAAAGTCAATGAACATGGAATAAGTGGATACTGAGTCATGGTCCCCAGGGGAAATATGTGGTTAGGCTCTCACTAGCTTCTGCTCATAGCATTTCATTATCCAGTCAACATGTAACCTTACTCTATGTGTGTTTCTGTTTTAAGAGCCGTGCTTAATATGTGTAGTTTATTTATGAACAATGAAGTCACGGCCAGCAGCCACCATATATCTTGCTTGAACAAAACTTGTCTAATGCCTGGATCTTCTTTATAGGTCACATGGCAGCCTTCTTGCTCTTAGGAGCAGCAGACAACACTTGGGGAGCATCTGATTTGAGTAGTGACACCAAGAGGTGTCACAGATCCTGACAAGGAGCAGCTGGCTAGCATAGGGAGCTGCAGAAGGCGGCAGAGCATTTACTACCTTGTTGGAGCACACCCATCTTGGGGTGTGCATGTCAGCAACCCAAACCTTTCGCCACTCTGCACAAGTCCAAGAAGTGCTCCGAGTGTTGATTTCAGGGTTATAAACCAATTTGAGTGTGTGCATGAGCACATACTTTGGCTTTCTGGTAGGGCAAGGTACTTTTTGTTCCCTAACTGTGGGCTGTGGAAAACTAGGAGCTGGTTCAGACTAGATGAGGTAGGCTGTACATAACACCCTATAGAAGGTGAGGATCAAGGTGCCATGTTCATTCCATGTTTGTGTCCTTAGTCCCAGCATGTGACGACGTGTCTAGACCTTTAGGTCAGTGGTTCCCAACACAGAGTTCGGGGGCTCGGACCCCCCAAAGCTACTTTCATTGAGCCATGATGTTCAAATGATTTTCCTAAACACAAACTGCTGTTTGGCCCTTTCCTTCTCATTCCCTCAGGAGCACAGACTGGAGATTCCCAGCGGCTCTGGGATGGGTGATGCCACTGCTCTGGTTGTCAGGTTTATCCCGTTAGCATAAATGCCTAATTGAGGTGCTCAATAATTTATCTTGTGATCAGAATAACTGGTCCTCTTTTCTCTGGGAAAAGCTGTTGTGTGGCCCACTTAGGAGATGCACTTTTTCTTTGGTAGTATACCGACTTCTGTCCATGTCCAGACCTCCTGTGTTTCTGCTCTAACTTTCTGTGGGCCAACAAAGCTTTACTTCATGACCTTTGACCCCGTTGTCTGGTGGCTCTCACTTGTCCTTTGGCCTCCTTAGGTGACCTGCTGCCTTAGCTTCTCTTATAGCACACCATGGCTACAGGAGAGAGAGGCAGCCTGTTATGGCTCCCACACTCCTCTCCAGCCCCTGAGAGGTGCAGCTTAGTTAGGCAGGGGAAGCTTCCAGAAGTTCCTCATGAGTATGGTCTCTGGATGTGCATGCATTGTTCACGTGTGTGCAGGTGTGACTGCATAAAAATGCACGTGCTTGTGGAGCCTGGAGGACATCCTCAACTGTCCTTCCTCGTGGGCTGCCCATCTTGTTTTTGAGGCAGGGTCTCTCTTTGGCCTGGAGCTCACCAATTAGGCTAGCTGACTGGCCAGCGAGCCCAGAGATCTACCTGTCCCTGCCTCCCTGGGCTGGGATTACAAGCACTTTTCACTGTTCCTGGCTTTTTTTTTTTTCTTTTTTCTTGTTTTTTTAACCTGAGTTTTGGGAGATCAGATCCTTGTGTGGTAAATACTTTATTGACTGGCTTCTGCAACTGGGAGTTCTAAGGGATGGGGTGACTCTGGAGGGTTGATATCTGTGTTGTTACGTTTTTAGTATCATAATCTACTTACTTCTATGATACTGGGATATACTGGCCAAAAGCAACTCAGGAAATGAAAGAGCTTATTTGGCTTACTGGTTACAATCCATCATCGAGGGAGTCCAGGGTAGGAGCTCAAGGCAAGGACTATGAGGCATGAAGAGCAGACTCACATCCATCTACCTTTTTGAGAGAGTTCAGGTCCACCTGCTTAGGTGTCTTTCAGCTCACAGTGGCTGGATCTTCCTATGCCTATCACCAACCAAGAAAATGCCCCACAGACACACTGACAGGCCGTGTGATGGTGGCAGTTCTGCAGCTGAAAATCCCAAGTTCCAGGTATATCACCTTGGCCACAGGACACACCAGGCCCCATAGCTATGTGAGTTACCAGAGTGGCCAGAGCCCCAGGCTGAGGACGCCTCATGATGTTGCTGATTCCAGCTCTGTGACCTGTTTCTTCTGCAATGCCATCTCCTCCTTTCTAAGCTCCTTCTTTCCATTTCTTCACCTGTCTGTCCTAATTCTTACTCAGCTTTATCCAAATAGGCAGCCTGGTGTATTTGTATCAATAAGAAGCAATCAGGACAGCCACAAACCCTGAAATCAATAGATAATTGCATCAGCGTTCTATCACCTCAGGCCTCTATGCACTGATTACCACTGAGGCCTCGTGATTCTGGCAGTGGTTCCGGGCTCTGCTGCTGGCTTCAGTTGAGGACCATGTGGGAAGTTTACAGGCTAAGTGTAGGGAAGGCCTGGGGTTTGCTGGGACCATTAGAGACCAAAGCATCATGTGATAGACATAATTAAAAGTAATAAATGTTTAAAATGCATATTTTTAAAAGCTCTACATAGGAAGTTAACAACGGTAAGAAGTGAGCCGTAACAGTCAATGGTGGTCTAAATATAAATAATGATTATAATCCTAAAAGATGGAGGAGCCTAGTGGGAGATGATTAGGTTGTGGAGCACCACCCTTAGGAATGGGTTAATGCCTTATGCAGAAACTGGGTTAGCTCTCTCTAGGGGATTCGATTTGCTGAGGAGGCAGTTAGTTTTCTTGGGACAAGTGTGAGACTTTTCCAGCTTCCCATCTCCTCTGCATAAGTGCTCCTCCTGCATGCTCCATTTGTACTTTCTACTTCTCCACCATGACTGATGCACAAAGCCAACTGGATAGATAGAGCTCTGAGCCAAATTAACCTATTTTCTTCTAAGCATCTCTAGCCTCAGACACTGTGTTACATCAGCAGAAAACAGAGTAAGAGACCCTGGAAAACAAAAAAGGTCTCTATTGCCTGTGTGGCACTTTCACACACATCATTTCATCTGGCCTTTTCAGAAAGCCCAGAAGAAAAGACAGCATATAGGGTATTATGCTCACTTAACAGATAAGAAGAGCAAGTAGCCCACTCTCTCTGCTAGTGTGGAACTTGGGGCATATTCCGGGGATTTTCAGTGCTGCATTGGCCACCTGAGGTCAGAGACAGTTTTCTTGATGTACTGCAATGGCTTAAGGGTTGGCTTTCCTTCCCATGACACTCAACACTCCACGTAACTTCCAGTGTACTCAGGCTGTCCCCTGTCTATGAAGACCAACACAATAACAACAAAACAAGAGCTATGACTCAGTGAGTGTTTATGTAGCACTGGGCCTGGTCAGTATTTGGTTATAACAGACTGTGTGTGTACATGTGTACAGCACTTACTGTGTACTAAACTCTGACCCAAACACTTTACAAACATCAGCTTGTTCAACCCTCATTGAATCCTTTAGCAGGGAAGGGAACAAAAGCACAGGCAGGTTGAATTTTTTTTTTCAGTGATTAGACAGCTGGTGAGGGACACAGCAGGGACTTAAATGTAAACTTGTGACTCCAGACCTCGCCCTTGGGCCCACTGCCACTCTAATCTTGATTAAACACTCAGACAAGAGCAGGTGTCATCAGCAACATCTTCTGGGAAACACATCTGGGGCAGAGAGTAAGTTCTTGTTAGATGAATGAATGAATGAAGGTTGAGTGGGGAGCCTTCCAACTTTTTTTTTTAAGATTCCAGAGGGAATGGGAGTGATGTCTATTCTTCCCTTATGTAGTAGAAGACAAGACAGTACTAAAACCAAAGAAAAGTTGTGGCAAAGGCCAGAATCAACATGTTGAGGGAAGGAAGCTGACACCCAAGATGACTTTGCTAGGAGTCTAAGAAGTCCCAAATCAGACGAGATCTACAGTGATGATGCTCAGAACTGTGCTTGCTTATGGAATGTGGAAATGACTGGAGAGGGGCCTGAGGGCAGTTGCTGGGATAATACAAATGTCTTATATTCTGATTGGCATATTGAGACATGATTACATGTATTAGAAATAAACCCATTGAGTTGCCTTCATAAGGCCTTTGGACGTCACACATGGATTTTTATCTCCAGACAGATGAACAGAGGAAATAGAAGAGAAGGATTCGCAGGCAGGCAGGGGTGCTAGACTCCAGTGCTTGGGACACCCCAGCTGTTGAGCTAGAAATTTGTGCCATCAGCCACAGGTGGTGTCCAGGTAAGTTGTCAGGACTGAGCTGTTCACAGGTGAAGAAGCAGTCAAGGGAGAAGTGAGCTGAGTGGTTTGACCAAGTGGAAATGGTTGACCTGAGTGACACAGAACCAGCCAACAGGCGAAGATGGATGGTGCTGGCTTAGCCCTAGGCTCAAGCATCCTCCAGGCTAGGAGCTGTTCATATGGCAGTAGATGACCACAGGTACAAGCTGTACTTATTTAAGGATTGCAGACCTTGGGGGTGATGTGATCTTGGTTCAAAACCAGGAAGGGCAGAAGAGGGTCATAATGTTAAAGAAATGGAGTTTCTAGTCATGTCAGAGTCTCTACTGTAGGGAATAAGGATGGGGTTTAATAACTGGCCATAGACTGGAAGGTAGGACAGTGGTTTTTGGCAGAGTTAGAAATGCAGAAACTAGTATGTAGACATGAGGTGAGAACTGAGTTATCAGAAAACCTGAAGTCAGCTGAGTCTCTGGGGCTCCGGATCAGTGTGGTGTGTTCTAGTGTACACTAGTGCTTGAGGACTGGATCCATTTGTCGTCTAATAGAGGGTGGTAGGAATAATCCTGATACAACTGTAAGTCATTTCAGAGTGGCGAAAGGTTCTGAGAAGTGCTCAATTAGGTTGATACTGAGTGAGCCCTACAGCATGTTCACACACACAGTATCAACCTTCCCACATAGCCACTTCATGTTGCCAAGGGACATTAGCAGATGTGTGAAGTGGTTGCTGGCATAACGTAACACCTTGTTTTACAATAAGTTTTCAAAGGGAGTACAAAAAACACTCTGTAAAATAATGATGAAGCTATACCAAGCACACAAACCAATGGCAGTCACTTATTGTCAAATATCACATACCACATGGATGCACGCCACCTTTATACAACTAGTCACTTAGTGGGTTTGTTTCCAATATCATCTTTACAAACACACGAGCAATGTACTGTGCTATGACATTATGTTGCTGGGCAATATGGATATTTTAGTTTCATTATGATTTCACGGGACCACACTGTGTATGACATCCATTGTTGAGTGAAACATCTTTACATGGCATGTTACTGTATCTATTTCTGCAGAGTGTCTGGAGGGTTATATTATTATTATTTTTTCTTTTGTGTGTATACACATGTATGTGTAGGTGTACATATATGCATGTATATATACATATGGAAGCCATAGGTTTACCTTGGGTGTTGTTTCCTCAGCATAATGCCCACCTTGGATTTTTTTGAAGACAGGGCCTTTCACTGGCCTGGGACTTGATAATTTGGTTAAGCTTGTTGGCTGGTGAGCCCCAGGGACCCTCCTGTCTCGCCTCTCCAGTACTGAGATTTCTAGCACATGCTGCTGTCTCTGGCTATTTCACCTGGGCCATAGAGATTAGACTGATGCACTTTCCCAACTGAGCTATCACCTCAGCCTGGATTACGTTGTTTTATATGCATAACAATTAGACCAGAGCCTGGCATCATAGCTGTTGTAGGAAGCATTACAAAAGTAGGGATCCACATCAACTGAAGATACAGTTGGCTGGCAGCCCTGGGAAGGACTCCATTTATGGCTTGTTAAATTGCTCCGCAGTCAGTGAGGTGGGTGCCGAAGCAGCGGGCTAGGTGAGTCTGGTGGAAAGAGTTAGTAAAGGAAAACAAACCATTATCATTATTCCATTTCACTGGGCAATCTATCAAGATTGAGAGAGGTTAATGGCAGTCTGAGATTGCATAGCTAGTTAGTGTAGGACCCGGGGCTACTTGTCAGTTTCCCTGCTTCATTGTCAGAGCTTCCTCTATCAGCTCAGAAACCTCCATCATCCCGAGCCCTCTGGATTCATTACCTGATCCGGTGCAGAGGTGACCTTGATCAGAACCAGGACTGCTCTTCTGATCTTTGGCTTGTAGAGTGTAGGGCATCCTGTCCAGGACTTTGCTGCTGGTTAGGCTACATCCTCATTACATTTTGACTGGTATTTATGTCAGAGGAAGCTGTCACCATGTCATTTTGGCACCTTGATCATGTATTTAGCTGTCACATCCACACACGCAGGGGCTGACAGTCTGCCATTTTTACAGAACACAGGATTCCTCACTGGGAGTCTCTGATCCTGACCTCAATCTTTGCTCTGTTCTTCATGTCTCTGCACCTGGGGGTGTTTACATCTGCAGCAAAGTCCACTGCTCCCATCTTTTCTCACTAAGAGGAGGAGATGGATAACTGGCAAGGGGAAGATGTGTAGCTGTCAATACAGTGGGAAATGATAAAGGGTCTTATACCCAGAGAGCAAGACAGGGCAGAGCTGTGTCAATGACAGGGGCTGCACCACATCTGGTGGGGATTGAGAGTTGGCTGAAGGTGAAGCTTGAACTACCAGAGGAGTGGCTAAGCAGCCAGCACTAGCACATACAGCTCCTGCAGCATGCTCCTGTTGGGTGGGACTCCAGAGAGGGCTATTGTTTTCACATTGCAATGGGAGGAACTCCTTTTCCCAGAAAGAGGGAAAATGCACAGGAAAACAAGCACTTTTGATGGTCACACTAAGACAGGATGGCCTTGTTTTAGCTGTTGTCTTGTTTCCTAATACTCAGTCACTCACTGCATTCATGGACCCATTCATATCAATTCATTCATCCAACACTGCCTGACTAGTAAGCAAGAAAGTACATGGTCGGTATCCAGAAATCAGAAAGAAAGAAAAAAAAGATGACTTAGGCTTTATTTGGATAGTTAATATGGAGACTGAAAAACCTTTATTATGATAATTGAACTCATAGTTTGGTAGCATAAATTCATGCAGTAGGTCTGTTTAATAGACCATTCTCAGTAAATTGCATGATAACCTTATGATGCCAGAGAAATCCCCATGAGACCCAGCTAAGTCTGGCTTTGCCTTGAAGACATGTACACTGTCATCCAGGAGATTTTTTTCTATTCCTCTCTGCTGAAGTTTTAGGAGGATGCTGTTGCCCTGGTTATGTGTCTGGACCTGGGGACCCCTCTAGCTCCCTGCTCTGGCATTCCCAGAAGTTGCAGTGGATGGCATCCACTTGCCTCACAAATCTGTGTTTAGGAAGAGGCTCAAGTGTTGTTGGCTGTTACAAACCTGTTGATAACCACAGAGCTTGTATTTCTGTCCCAGACATCTGTGCCAGTCATGCCATGAGTCCTACAGGAAGATCCCTGATGTCTCTTTAGCCTGGGCTGAGGCTTCTCTGCTTGCTTTTGCCAGGATAGCAATGTGGGTCTCACTTCTTGGAGCTTGCATAGAGACTTTGTAACTGCACTCTACCCAAGAGTGTATAAGGTCAAGGGAGCAATGCACATATCCTGCCTCACAGCCACCCTGGGCTGGGTGACATGTTTAGAAATAAATGGTAAGTTGGAGAAAATGTTGTGAATTGTCTAAGCCAAGAAAATCAGGAGGAAGAGAAAAAAAACTGAAGGAGGAGGAACAAATGGAGATAAAAACAGAAGGAAAAGAAGATGGAAAAATGCAAACAAGTGAAGGAAGCCTGGGTGCAGGCAAATACATAGTATGTACATGGGAGGCAAGATGGCTATGACCCAAATAATCAAAGAGAAAAATGGTTCTCCTTGTATCTGGAGAGAAGATAACAAAGAGATGAGAGTGATGTTTAACTACTAAATATGGAGAAGAGAGAAAGGAGAGGCAATCTAGAAGTCATCCATATTACTGAGGAATAAACTGTGAGGACAATGCACATAGAACAAAGATCAAAGTCACAACCGAGGAAAGTGCCCGGCAAAACACTGTGTGTAGAGGAAGCCCAGCTGGATTTCTTTTCTCTTTATTTTCCAGCAAACTGCTTTTACTTTCCAGATGTTAGAACTCTGACATTGAAATGATGAAAAAAAGGTAGATTATTAAATCTACTTTAATACAAAAAAAAACTGTTAATCTCAAAATATTTTACATTGGTATGGATTTTGATTTATTGATACAAATATAAGGTCAATTTTGTTATACTGTATGTATATTTCTACTCTTGTTTAAGGAATTATGTTTATGCAACTCATTTAAAATTGTAATATATCATTAAAAATGCATATTAATAGTCATCTATGATAATCAAACTTATAGTCATGTT
Organism: Peromyscus eremicus; assembly: GCF_949786415.1. NCBI lineage: Eukaryota > Metazoa > Chordata > Mammalia > Rodentia > Cricetidae > Peromyscus > Peromyscus eremicus. Next base: position 50,922,464 of record NC_081425.1, on the reverse strand, counting down.
AGTTAAGTTTTTTAGCTATACAAAGATATATTTCAATTAGATAGATAATCTTCAAACACTTTGAAGACTATAGAATATGACATTTAAAATATTTTAAGAATTTAGACCTTTCTGGACAGTGAGACACATCTGCTCCTGGCAGCACCAATTACTTCAAAGAGGATGATGGGCATCGAAGAAACTCATTATGGAGTTTGCTTACAATATAGAAAATGCTAGCCATTTGGGCAAGAAACTATTCTTGCCTAGACTGCATGACAATATGTTATATAAACTGGACATGAGGTACCCAAAAGAAAATGACCACTGAACTTTGCCAACACAGGTCAGGATGGTCCCTCAGGTTCCTGCTTCACAGAAGAAACTGCCAGACATTCTGCAGAACACAGAGAAAAGCAACTGATGAATTTTGCCAAAATAGGTGAAACAGTCCTTCAAATTTCCTGCTTCACTGAAAAGTCTGCCAGATACTCTAGGTCTATAGGCTAAAGATGGATGCCCCAATGTTACAAAAGAACTCTGGATGACTGTCCAGACAGCCAGATGTCTCTGTCAGATCTAGAATTATAGAAGCTGCTTGTAATGCACCTCCTGCTTACTCAGATAATATTATATCCTTTTGGGGTCTTCGATGGAGTTGAAGACTAGATAGTTATAATAACAGTTTTCCTTAGTCACGATAAAAAGATAAAATAGATATAAAACTTTAGACTCACAAAAATAGAATAGATGATAGAATATTTTCTTTAATTTTGCCAAATTCAAATAGACTAGATATTGTAACTGTAATTCTTGCTTGATAACTGTTTTGTCATATATATTTTGTCATAATTTTACTATGTTAAAGTTGAAACCTTCTTTTTTGATTAGACAGAAAAGTTTGGAAAATGCTGTGGGATGGTCTTTCTGTATGCTGTGAATATATTTTGCTACCATTGGTTAATAATGAAGCTGCTTTGACCTATGGCAAGACAGGAAACAGCTAGGCAGGAAATCCAAAAGAGAGAGGTACAGAGGAAGAAATGTGTGGTTTGGGAGATGTTGTAAGTCACTGCCTGAGAAGTAAGATGTCAGCAGACCACGGCCATGTGGCAAAACATAGATTAATAGAAATGGCTTAATTTAAGATGTTAGAGCTAGCTAGCAATAAGCCTGAGCCATAGACCAAACAGTTTGTAACTAATATTAAGCCTTGGGGACAGGCGGGCAGGAGAGATTCATTTGTCTACGGAAATCAGCCATTTTGACAAAAACGTATTAAAACTGAAGTTCAATGTTTTGGATTTTTGACTTTGAAGATTAAGCATGATAAACATTGGGAAAGGATAAAAGGAAACAAGAAGGTCAAAACTTCATCACAAAAATTAAATTAATTAAAAATGCCTTCTAAATTCTCTGCAAATATCATAGGCAATAGGGCATCTTGTGTCACAGACAATGCTCCTTTTCATCAAACCACTTGGTTTTCTTAGTGATTATGTTAATTACTGTGGTTAAATGTGAAGAATTCCCCACAGACTCGAGTGTTAGAACACTTGGTCTTGTGTGTGTGGGGTGTCTGTTGAAGGTGTAGGAGGTGGGCCTACCAGGAGGAAGTAGTCACTGTGGGTGAGGAAATATTCCTGGCTCCTTCCTCTTATCCTCAGTGCTTCCTGGCTGGCCACTTTGATGTGACAGCTACCTCATACTCCCTCAGACATAGGACTAAGACTCTACCACTACAATGATTTCCCCACCACACTTGTTTTGTGTGATGGATTGTAATATCATGAAACAGCAAGCCAAAATAATTTCTTCCTCTCTTGAATCATTTTGTTCAGATATTTGGTCATAACAATTGGAAACATAACTAATAAGGTGGCCATGTAGCGATTCTGTCAGATGGACATAGACAGAAGTGACAAGCCACTACCAGCCTGTCCCCTGAGAGCAGCTATGCTACTTTCCATCTTCGAGTCTCATCTCCTTCTCTCTTTTCTTTTTCTGTTTTCTTTATCCTTTCTCCCTTACCCCATCCCATCCTTTCTCCTTCTCCCCATCTCAGCTCACTGCCAGGTAGAAGCTGGGTACATTTCAAACACCCCTCAGTGTCAACAGAACCTGGATTCCCCATCCATCTTCCTTAGGCTAGTCTGCAAGGGTCTATGACAAATATTGAGCCTTTGTGGCTCCAGGGCTGTTAGAATCTTAAAACATGCTTTGCATCAAGGACTTCAGAGTTTTTTTTTTTTTTTTTTTTTTTAATGGTTTTTCGAGACAGGGTTTCTCTGTGTAGATTTGCGCCTTTCCTGGAACTCACTTGGTAGCCCAGGCTGGCCTCGAACTCACAGAGATCCGCCTGGCTCTGCCTCCCGAGTGCTGGGATTAAAGGACTTCAGAGTTTTTAAGATGAGCATCCGTGATTCAAATTAATTTATTTTAATAATGTAGTCAAATAAGGACTGAAAGCTAAACCCAGAAACTTATTTTCAGAAATGTAAGAGTTTAGAAGATGGAACAGACTTATTTTTTTTCCCGAGTAACGTACGTCAGAGTATACTCCAGCAGATAAAGATGTGTGTCAAAATAAAGAATGTAAGCATGAGAAAGTTGTCTAAGAATTGACCTTGGTGCTCAGCACTAAGATTAACTGAGCATGGAGTAAAGTCTAAATGACTCTTGTTACTATGGCTTAATGTGGCATGGAAGTAAAAGTTGTCCTCAAAAGAGAAAACACAAGAAAACGTGGCTCTGATAATGTTTTATTCTAAGAGATACAAGAGAGAGGATGGATAGAAAGAATTTCAAACATCCTAACTTCTTCATCTCACAGGGAGAAAGGATAATGATGTTTTGTCTTTTCAAGTTGCTCATAAGAAAATAAAATTTAAAAGTTATTTTCTGAGACCTAAGAAAGCCACCAAAATTTTAAAAATATATTCTCTACCATCTAAGCTATTAGAGGGGGAAAAATCAAAGAAAACAATTTATGACATCTTTAGTAAATAGAAATGAAAAAGGAAAGAAAACTGTAAGGCAAAATAAATTAATGAAAATATCAGAAGAAGGCTGGGTGTGGTGGTGCATCCCTTTAATCTCAGCACCCAGGAAGCAGAGGCAGGCAGATCTCCATGAGCTTGAGGATAGCTTGACCTATGTAGTGAGTTCTAGGCCACCCAAGGTTACATGGTGTCTTATGTATCAGAAGTAGTAAGGAAGTCCCATGGGCAGAAATAATAACATGGATTCATGGTAACAAGTACAGAAATTTAATTCATAGCATAGTTTGACCAAGAGGGTAAACCTTCCTAATGTAAAGCTTCAAATTAGGGCAGATAAAAAGTGTCAACTACACACTGTTATAAGATTTAAGTCTAATGTGTACTGATTGACAAGGAAATATTAAGAAAAGCAGGCTGGGTAAAAGGTACCAAGAAAGGGTATACAAAATTCAATAGTGGTAATATTAACATAACTACAATAGAATTGGAAGCACAAAAGAAATATGCAATATTTGTGAAACAGATGATCCAAAATAAAAATATCATACTCATAAACAGTATGTACACTCAAATAATAGATTATGTCAAATGAATATCAAATGTTCCATAGCATGGAACATTTAAAGATATTTAGTTTTAATTCCTAAAAGGATGACAACTTATTCCTCAGAAAATGGCGGGTGATGTATCAAGGTATTAACTGGGCGAAGGACACATGCATGACATGAACTTTGTTTAATAAAAACATGAAATAAAGCTTACGAACAGATCATAGTGGACAAAATGTGTTTTTCATAGACTAAATGTGTTTTTTCCACTTAGAATGAAATATTTGATCTAGATATTTGAATAAGCATCAAAAATAAACTGAATACAGAATAAGAAAAGAGAACCAGCTATGGTAGTGAATCTTAGCAATCAGGATGCTAAGGTAGGAACATTATGAGTTCAAGGTCCAGATGACCCTGGGGCTTGACTACATAGACATAACAGGATTGTCTCAATCAGCTAACCCACAGACCAAGGAAGAAATGAATTATAAAAGAAAATAATCAAAAGGAAAACAAAACAAAAGAAAATGAAAGGAAACAAAGGAAGCAAACAAAACACAGAGGAGCTGTGTTAAATTAAATTAAATTGAATTAAAATGCCAGTAGATGACCTAGAAAGTTTAATAGGAAAAAGGAGAAAACAAACACAAAATTAGATGCTGGAAAACGGATATAATTACAGGTACCAGGAATAAAACATGCTGCATGATATCAATTATAACATTCTGTGTGATTTTAAATATTTGGATTATAAGACATGATTCTGTATCAAGATAAAACTCCTTTCAAATTGACAAGTTAAAGAACTTATATTTTGAATAACTTGTTAGAAAAAAAATGCCGAAGAAATGCCTTCTCCTAATTCCCCTAGTTTTGTAGCTCAGTTGGCCAAATTTTAAGAAATATCAATTTATAAGGGGAACTTAATAATTTCTTATTATATGGAAATGTAAAACTTTGCAAGTCATTTTATGAAACTACCATAACCCTAATAATGAAGCTATAGTAAATTATGTTCAGTATATTTTATGAATGGAAAATGTAGTCTTTATGTTGAACTATTACATTATACCCACTGCCTTTAAAAAAAAGAATACTTTGGGGCTTCTTAAATGTTTTTCAGGTGTGAGTCACTTTCTTCTGAGAAATGTTTATGTATGCTGTCTGGGTATACACTATTATATAAACTAAGTATAGGAATAAAATGCTACTAACAAATCATAAACTGATTTTTAAATTAAATTAATTTTTTCATGCATTTTGATCATATCATTGCCCCTCCCTCAACTCCTCCCAGGTAGATCCCTCCCATACAACTTCATACTCTTTCTCACTCTTGAACATAAAACCAAACCCAAACAACAGCACCACCACCACCACCACCACCACCACCAACACACACACACACACACACACACACACACACACACACACACACACACACAAAACCCCAAATCAAACCCCAAATAACATGTAGTCCATTTTCGGTTGGTCAACCACTCCTGAGCATGAGCATATAGTCTTCTCTGGAGTATGGCTGATGTCCAACACAGTCCAGTGTGACTGTTAAAGAAAACTGATTGTCCCTCTCCCATCAGTTGTCAATTACAAATAGCTTCTTGGTTAGGGGTGAGACTTGGTGTTCACTTCTCGATGAGACTTTATCTGGTTTGAACTTGGGCAAGTCTTTTACCTGCTGCCACAGTCTCTGTGAGTTCATACATCTATCAGTCCTGTTGTGGATGGGAAATGCTGTTCCCTCGGAGTTATCCACCACTTCTGGTTCTTACGATCTTTCAGCCTCTTCTTGTGTAGGCTTAAGGGGAGGGGTTTCATAAAGACATCCCACTTTGGACTGAGTACTCTAAACTCTCTTACTCTATGCCCATTGTTCAGTTGTGGGTCTCTGTTAATTACCACCCACTGCAAGAAGTTTCTCTGATGAGGGTTAAATGGGGAGAGGGTGGGAAGGTAGGGTGGGGGGCAAATAGGAGGGACAAATATCAAAGGCCTTATAAAAATCCAAATGGAACCCTACTTCTGTAAAAACTTCCTAAAATATATACATATATAAATGACATTTAAATGGAGTGATAATATAGTGTAGAGGCAATGCCTTAACTAGACCTCATATGCTACTAAATAAAACCCTCAGTGCCATGAATGGGTTATGCTGTGGGATGGTCTGTATGTCAAATCTATTGCTCTGATTGGTCAATAAATAAAACACTGACTTCCTAGGCAGGAAGTATAGGCAGGACTAACAGAGAGGATAAAAGAAAGAACAGGAAGGAGTCACTGCCAGCCGCCGCCATGACAAGCAGCATGTGAAGATGCCAGTAAGCCATGAGCCACATGGCAAGGTATAGATTTATGGAAATGGATTAATTTAAGCTATAAGAACAGTTAGCAAGAAGCCTGCCATGGCCATACAGTTTGTAAGCAATGTAAGTCTCTGTGCTTACTTGGTTGGGTCTGAGCAGCTGTGGGACTGGCGGGTGACAAAGATTTGTCCTGACTGTGGGCAAGGCAGGAAAACTCTAGCTACAGGGTTACATACTTTTGAACATCCAAACAAAGGAGTCCCAATGAGTCCCTTAAGCTATTGCCAATGCTTTGGTTACCTGTCACAACCTATTGCTGAAGACACCATGTACTCATGTCATTGAACATGGAGAAATTGAAATGGTGCTCAACTAGAAGCATAATTCATAGTGACTGACTAGCATTCATAGTGCAGGAAGGTATGATATAGAGGAGAAAAATAATAGTTGATCTCACCTAGCTATGAACCCTTCAAGCTATGATAGCAACCAGTCTGTAAGATATATACCACTGGGACAAAAGTGACACAAACATTATAGGAATAAGGAACAACATTTTTTATTGGCTTTAATACCCACTCTATGACATGGAACCCATAATGACACTGTTAACAAAGCCAAGAACCTGAGGATAGGTAGGTCATGGCCCTTGAGGAAAACGTACTATTATTATTCTGCTAGATGAACATAGCAATAAAATGACTCCTAATGACATATTGCTATACCCTTGCTCAATCCTAATCAGATAAATTTTATTTATTTTTTATTCATTCATTCATTCATTTATTTAGAGATAAGATCTCACTATATAATCCTGACTGACCTGGGAATATGTCGACCAGGTATCGCCTTGAAGTTACAGAGATCCACCTGTTTCTGTCTCCCAAGTGCTGGGATTTAAGGCAGGGCCACCTCATCCAGCCTTTCATAAATTTATTCTAAGACAGTTATTTGGGAAAGTATGAGTTACCATTTATTAAAGCCCACACCAAAATTGCATTACAATGAGATGGATGTGCTTGCTTATTTTCAAATAAAGAGTTAAATTTTGGCCAACTATTTGAGACTGAACAATGAGGAACACCTTCCACATTTTACAGAGGTGACAGATATTTGCTTTTGCCATATCTGTGCTGAGAATGTTACTGTGCTTAAATACATGCTACAAAATGGCGCGAGTATGTTTAAAGCTTTTTCAAAAATTGTTGGAATTTCTGTCCTAATCCTAAGCCTAAATTCATTTTGTTTTTCCATGAAACTTATTATCAGTAACCCAAATAGTAATGCTTCAAATCAAATATCCTAACAATCCAAAGACATATGAATTGCTACTAAAATCTCAAGGATAATGCTAGGAAAATATTGAAAATCATTGCTTTCCACAATTAAACCACAAGGTTTTCACAAAAGCACAAATCTTTGCAGGGCAGGTGCAACAAAAATAGAAGCTCATAGGGAACAGTAGTTCCAAATCTGAGGCGTCTCAGGCCATGTTCTTTGACAGTTCATGTTGCGTTCACAACCAGTGTTGCAGAGAAGTTGTCACACAAATGAGTGTTGCCAGAAGCACCTCAAACCCACTGTGTTCAGTTTCGAATGTTTGATTGTTGTGCATTCAGAAACCTTTTACTGTTTTCAACTTACTTTGTAGCTCTTCATTCAGTCTCGTAGCTTCATCTAGGGTCTCTTCATTTAAGAAGGTGCAACCTATCATGAGAGGTAGAAATTTTCTTAATGTAAATACTTGATTAAAATACTTGAATAGTAGGAATTCTAGCAATTCAGTCCACAGATTCAATATGACTATGATCTAAGAAGGTTCTGTGCATTCAAATTACACAATAAAGAACGGGTTAAAATATACTGTGGTATAGTTACATAGTGAAATATCTTGCAAATGTAGCTTTCAATGGGTTGATTTGTTCTGTAGGAACCACTTACTAATGTCTGGATACTTTTAGTTTTGAAGATAAAGGTGGGGTGGAGGTAGTTTGGGGTGAGGTGGCATCCAATGCTTATAGGGTAGGGATGAACCTGTATATCCTACAATGCCTTGGACTGGTTCCTACAACAACAACAAAAATCTTTTGATTAGCCTTCACATCTCAAGTTCAATTTATTCAAAACTGAGCTCATGGTATATGCCAGTTCTCACACTATACACTTAATTTGCTTTAATCCTCACAATCCTCTATAAATCAATTACTGTCATTATTTATTTCTCTCTCCTTGTGTGCTGCATGATATGTGTGTGGATGCTAGGGGACCTGTGGAGGTCAAAGGACAACTCTGTGTAATCAGTTCTTTCCTCTCTATTTACACAGATTCCAGGGATTGAACTCAGGTCTCCAGGCTTGCTTGACAAGTGCCTTTACCTGCTGAACCAACTCACCAGCCCTCATTATGTTATTTTTATATGTAAAGTCATCAAAATATACAAGGCAATGACTACGTAAAGTCACATGGATATTCTTGAGATTTCCCTTTTATTTTCTGCTGTGCTAGCCTGCTGGCACATGTGACTAAAGCAAGATCCAAGATTATGTGTGTGTGCATGCACACACACACACACACATCCATTCCAATTTCATAACATACCATACATAATCAAATAAAAGTAAATATATCTTGTTTGTTAGTAGTAATCTTCCATGGTAGAGTTTCTAAATTGTTTTTAATGGACATGTATTATTTTGTTATCAGATAAAACAAAAATCCAATAAGTCATATAAAAAAATCAATGGAGCTAATTGTGTTTTGGTGTACTCCCATATAAAAACTCAAAGTCTGAATAGAGGGTCAGGCTGCTACTGAGTTGTTATGCGTTAGAACAAACACCACCATTCAAGTGTGTGTGTGTTAGCATCCCTTCAGGGGCAGAAATCCTGACTCACAGTGCTTTAGACAAAGAGAAGCCAATTGCCTCTTGTAGCTGAAATATCTGACCAAAGAGCTTCATTAGCTTCAGGCAATGCTTGATCTTCCAGCTCAGAGTGTTTGACATTAAGCCACTTTCTCTCTTTATTTCTAAACTCCCCTTTCTTCCTGTTTCCTTCCCTATGAGCAGTTATGGTCACTCAGATTGGACAATGGTAGGTCACATGAATGCGTTCATTAGTGTGGCTTTCATGGATTCCATCTGTGGACTAGAGATAAATTCAGGTTCCCCGGAGTCCTATTATTCCTCAGAGAGAATGGGGGCAATTGGGAAGTTGAGAAATTTACATCCATTAACAAGCACATGGTGTGGATTCAATTAATTCAAGGCTAATACTCTCAGAGACAATGAGGATAGGATTCATCTTTCTTAGACAGTGACATGTGTATATCTGTTTTCTCAGACTATAGACAGTATGTTTACTGTTCAGAGTAAGGAGAGGTTGCCGATGGCTCCACTTACAAGGGAGGGCTGCGTGGTGGAGGAGGGACTAGACATGGTCCTCCAGGGGTAGAGCTGACTTGTTAGCAGAATGGAGAGGGCAGGCAAGCACAGCGTGGTGAACTGGACTGTGTGAAGGAGACTGAGCCTGTGAGAATCATAAAAGACACAGAAATCTGAAGCATGGCTTAGCAGTAGAGGTCTAAATGCTTTTATCTTGGCTCTGTACCTTCTCTTAAGTAGGAAAAATACTCTGGGGATGCTCTCCGGTGAGGAGTGCATAGGCCAGGTACGAACACTTCATATTACAAGCTTGTCTTCCTGTTCCAATTTCGTTTCCCACAATTTTAAAGTGGACAGCAGTGTAATCACAGGATTGATCTGCTGAGTAAATGATACAATGTGTGCTTTAGATCCCTCTGTAAATTGTGAGGGGGTAGATGCACACAGGAAAGCAGCATTTTGAAAACCTATGTATGTGCAGGCAAAGAGGAGATCATAGGGCAGGCTGTAGGAGTTACAGGGACCCCCTCCTATCTGGAACTCATCCACCTTCCTGATCCTCCAACACTTCCCTGTTTGCCTATGACGTCACCACTGGGAAGACAATCGGAATGGGTCTACAAGAAGAAGGCAGAGAGAGGCTGTGGGTTTCACTGGCCTTAGCGATGGGGGACCTAGGGAAGTGAGGTTCAAAGAAGGGGCAGAAACACCCAGAGAGGAGAGGGAATTACTTCTTGGGTCAAGTCTGCCAAAGACCATAAAAGCCCCAGTGTATGGAATTAGCTTGATTCTGTAAAATAGTTACATCAGGCAGTTGTCAGGAAATCAATAGCACGTAGTAATTATGTCCATAAACATGCTGAAGAAGCAGGAGAGGGCAGAGGTAAAGAAGGGGGTGGCTACTGCCCAGCCTTTCAAGACATGACTCACGAAGCCTGTGGGTGTTACAACCACCCCAGAGGGCCCAGCTCCCAGTGTCTGCCACCAATTAATCCGGGAGAAGGGACATTGCATTTGGCAAATGTTTATTGAGCATTTACTTCAGAGCAGGCACGGGGTGCAGTGAGGATGGTTTAAACCTCTCAGGGCAAGCCTTATTTATAAACATGCAGGGTAGAAAGTTCTGGAACTAACAAAGGATTAGTGGATATGTTATAGACATGGATAAGAATCCAGCAGTCACTCACTGAGTTCTTATGTTTTATGTTCATTCTGGAGCAAAAAAAATTGAAAGAAGGAAGCATGGATAGTGATAGAAAGAGACAGTTTATCAAGGGAGAAAGGCACATCCAAGAATGGAGGTGGGTGAGGGGGCTGGGAAATGTCTGAGGCTCAAAGGCCCTGGGCCACAAGAGTCTTAGTTTCTTTTATAGGTCATTTATGTGGTGATTGCTTTCTCTGGCATTTGCAGAGCATGGACCTTTTTTTTTCTGAGCATGCTCTATTTTATTACATGCAGTCCTACGTATGTGGGTAGGGCAAGGAAGGGTTTCTTGTTTTCCTCTGCCATTGATTTCTTTCACGTTGACCTTGATACCTCTGGAACCTTCCTTTTTACCCTATGGTGGAGACCTTTATCTGAGGTATAGACTTAAAAGGAAAAGAAAAGAACAAAAAAGATGTTTCAGCAATAAAGAGCATGGACTGCTCTTTCAGAGGACCCGGGTTCAATTCCCAGCACCCACATGGCAGGTCACAACTGTCTATAACTCCAGTTCTCATGGATCATGTGCATCTTCTGGCTTCTGCGGATGTTACACACTGGTGGCACACAAATATACGTGCAGGCAAAACACTCATAAACACAAAATAAATAGGATATTTAAAAAACCCTTAATCACTTCTATTATCTTTCATTGAGAGAAAGAGAGACTATGAATGGGGGTGGGCAACCTGAAAGGGCGTGCATGCCATGGAGCTTGTACGAAGGTCAGAAGACAGGATGTTTGAGTGGGGTTTCTCCCTCTACTATGTGGAACCATAGGATTGAACTCAGGTCATCAGGCTTGGCAGCAGGTGCCTTTACCCACTGAGCCATCTCATGGGGCACGTGTGGAGTTTTGCCAAGAATAAGAAGGAAGACATTTGCTGATAGTGCCTCCTGTCCAGATTTACAAGTACAGCCATTCTGTTTCTGGGGACAGTGCCTGCTGTTCTGGGCTCAGGCACGATCCATTCGCTCTCAAAAGCACTTCTTTTTAAGTCTCAAATGTTACATTTTTCAGAGAAGGAGCAAAAGAACCACTTTCCCATCACTTAACTGCTCTTTGCTGTCCCTGTATCATTTCATGTTCTCAAAACATATTATGGGCTGGGAATTTTTATCTCCATTTTATAGACCAAAAAATTGAGGTTCAGTATGATGAAGTAATATTTTCCATATCGTGCAGATAGTAAGTGGGAATTTATGGATGATTCATAGCTTAGTCTGAATGGCTTTAATTAAATTGTCATAGTGGTGATTAGGCCACGCTTGTGGCTGGTACGGATTTTGCTTAGAAAATCGGAACATTATAAGAGATGGTGGTTGTGTGGGGGCTGGGATCACAGAGGGAAGCAAGAAGGTAAAATAGAGCCAAGAAACAGGCAGGGCATTTGGATGTGTCTGAGCCCTAGGGTGAATTGGATTAGATGGGGACAGAAGATTGGTGGGAAAGAAGAGAGGCAGTGAGGCAGAAGTGGAGAGGTGAATGGTCCTCTATCCTTCTTACCTGGAGCAGTGGAAGGCTTTCTGATCTGGGACCATGTGTGAGCATCTCAAGATAGCTTCTCCATTTATGGGCTGACTGGTGGAGACAGTCCATGTGTGGTGCTCACGGGTGGGAGGATTTTTCCTGGACTGTCTTAGAAAATGTATATGTTCATATAATCCCCAGGAAAAATTCTCTGAGAAACAGGAAAATGATAAAAAGGTGTTATTGTTCTCCTGGGAGAATTATATCTTAACAATCGACATAGAGATGTTGCTGCACTGAAAGAATCTGCCAACACAAAATAGAATCCAAGAAAGGAAATACCACAAGAGCAGAAGGTTAAGGTCAAAGTTCCCAGGACTAGATAGGAACCGGAGGGAGTGTGGCTGTCAGCCTGGGCAGGGACTGGTCACCCTAATGCATGTCAAGCGCATGCTCACTATCCTCTCTGTTGCTCCTGGTGAGTCCAAGTTACAGATTATCATCGAGCTTACCCATGGGGAATATTTCTATAAATTCTGTGCATCATGTCCCAAGAAATAATAAACTTCGGAATCAAAATAAGTCACTTGAAAGGCAATTTTGGCACATGGATCTGTGTGCTTCTGTAAGGAGTATTTTAGGAGATGTGGATATTGTTATTTTCAATTATGGCTAAAATACATATTTTTTTTCTGTGTACTGCAGCTGTTTGCAAATACTTCAGTAGAGAAATACAAAGAGGAGATGGGAATGTTGGGGGAAGACTAGAACATTAAAGCAGAAATTGATTTAAAACTCGAAGTTAGCAGAAGCAATTACAAATTCAAAGACGGAGCCCAAATCAGATCGGGCAGAGAAAATGTGTTTGCTGGGAAGGAAGGAAGTGAGTGAGCTTATATAATGCCAATTCAAGTTGATTTTGGACACAAACTTACCAAATTTGACAACTGTCCTTGCAAAGCTATAACGTTTTTACTTTGAGTGGGAACAATGAATGCTTTGTGTGTTTAAAATGTTTTTTTTCTTGAGTATGATAGCTTTTTAAACATTGAATTTGCGTTACTATTTTTGAATTTTTAAATGACTTTTACTTGCCATGTATTTTCTGTGAATATTCCATTCTTTTAATGCTCCTCGTGCTCAAATGTCTGTGTCGGTGAAAGATCATTCCTTTCAGTTTGTAATAAAATTAAGTGATGCACTTATTACATATTTTTAGCAAAAGTTTCTCTGATAACAATTTGAATAAGAAGAAATGCACAGTTGATTATTACCGCTACTCGTTATTATTATTGGGTATGTGTGTGCAGATGTGTGTGTATGCATGCTTAATCTCATGTGTGTGGGTATGGGTGAACATATAAATGAATATAATATATAATATAATAAGTAATAATAATATGTAATATAGATAATAATAATTATATAATAAATGAATATATTGAGATAGGATTCCACACTGGCCTGGAACTCACCAAATAGGCTAGGCTTGTTGACCAGTGAGCTCTGAAGTTCTGCCTGTCTCCATCTTCCTGGTGCTGGGATTACAAGCATATGCCATCAAGCCAGGGTTTTTTTTTTTTTTTCCTTTCTTTTCCCAAAATGGGTTCTGGGAACTGAACTCAAGCCCTCAAGTACTCTTTGGACTTAGCTGTCTCCTGAACCTATTGTTGCTATTAGTTAAAAACACACAAGTAAAGTAGACTAACTTGTGGTTCGAGGTTCTCGTGAGATACCTAAGAACTTTGACGCCTCATGCTCCAGTTCTAATCTTGCATATGCTGGCATCAGGAAGCAGGCTGCTGTGAAGGTGAGGTAGCCATCCATTGCAAGTAAACTGTAGGTAAGGGAGTCAGATGGAGGGGGCAGGGACTGGCTAGGAGCAAGCACACTGCAGCTCCTGGTGGAAACACTTCCTACTGAGAGCAACTGCTGCCCAGTGCTTGTAACTGCGTAAGCCCCCAGGTCTGACATCCTTCATCTGAATGTTTAAGCAATGTGTCTTCTTTTTACTGTACTTCTTAGCTTCAGTCTCCACCTGGGGACCTGTGCCAGTGAGCTGAAGTGACCCTCCTTCCTCCTGCTATGTCTATACTTTCTGACTCTTTCATGTCTAATTCCCTTTCCACATAGCCCCACCTATCTATGCTTGGGATGGGAAATTAGTGGTCTTAGAATCAATACCGCCTCCCATAACAAAAGACATGAACAAGGGAAAGCAAGATGTCCTATAGTTTCTTGTTGCTGTGATCAAGTACCCAATGGAATCTATTTACAGAGGAAAGCTTATTTAAACTCACTGTTGCAGAGGATACCATCTGTCATATCCCGGAAGGCAATGCAGGACAGCTCTGCCTGTGGCTGCTGGAGTGGGAGAGGGTGGTTTGTTCATATACTGGCAGGACCAGGGGTAGAGATAACTTTCAAAGACCCACCCCTAGTGACAGACTTCTACCAGCTGACCCCACCTCCCAAAGCCTTTTAAATATTGCTACAAGCTAGGAGCCAAGTGCTCAAAACCTAAGCCTGTAAGGGAACATTCCAGATTGCAACCAGAGCAAAAGGCAAAACATTTTGCTTGATGTGGGAGTCCTCAGAGCCACAGGTTCACTCAAAGACCCAGAGTCTTTGGTTTGATAAAGACTGGATGTCTTGGGTAGAAATAAGATTAGACAAAAGGGCATGGTTCAATGATGATAGCCTGAGAGGAGACCCAGCACATCTGTCTGCTCAGCTTCTTCCTGGCCTCACTGTGTTAAGTTTCGTACTCCTGAAAACAGAACCTCTATGAGCTTAGGGTCTAGGGGGAGAAGGGAGAGGTGACTTCTAGAGTCTATGTCTCCCCTTGATGCTTTGCCTTAGGGAAGAAGAGTTCTGGTTTCTCCATGTGGGCAGGGGTAGGGAGGGCAGGAGAGCAGGAGAAGTATATTAATTAACTCTGCACTGCTATAGAAAAATACACGAAGCAGTTAACTCAAACAAGGAAAGAGAATTGTTCCGTGCCTGCTCCAGGGGCATTCTAGTTCAAGATCAGATGGTCCTGTTCTTCAGGCCTCTGGGGAGGGCAGCACTTCCAGGCTCATGGTGGAACAAAGCACTTGCATCATAAACCAAGAAGGAGAGAGAGAGAGAGAGAGAGAGAGAGAGAGAGAGAGAGAGAGAGAGAGAGAGAGAGAGAGAGAGAGAGAAGGAGGGGGAGGGAGGGAGGGAGGGAGGGAGGGAGAGAGAGAGAGAGAGAGAGAGAGATGATGGGGGTCCCACAATCCTCTTTGAGAATTTACGCTCAATGACCCAAAAAACCTCCCACAGACCCCCATCTCTTAAAGGTTCCACTACTATCCAACAGTGGGCTTTTGGGGGACTCCCATCCAAGCTATAGGAGGAGGAGGAGAGACCTGGCCTCTAAGGCTCCCATCTCTCAGTTCAAAGTGTACCATGGGGTTGCATTTGGGGGTGTGGGGGGTATCATTTTCAGAACCCTGTCACTTGTCATTCAGAGCGTTGCGCTTCCTTTACTTTGTGGTCAGTTAGCGACATGAGGCAGAGAGTGCGGAGAGGACTCTCAGCAGGGCCCTTTCATCAGATTCTGGGGAGGGTGAAGAGCAGGCAGCGGGCACTAAGACAGCAGGGCTGTCAACAGCTGGTAGCCTGGTAAACTCAGGTCCCACCCTCTTGGGAGGACAGCTTTCCCATGGCACTTTGTGGAGAGGGTCAGCTGCTTGAGAGACTCTGGGGAGCTGGGAAGTCTGTCTTCCTTCCGAGACCATGGGCCCTTGTGGAGATGAAGCCAGTTAATTGGGGATGCTTTTTACCTTCTGATTCTTTGGTCCTCACTTTTATTCAGGTACTGGCCATAGGAAGAAAACTAACCAAATGAAGCTGTGGCGGGGGAATCATACTAACTCTTTGTCCAGGAGTGGCTAGGGTTGCTGTAGAACCCTGCTGCAGCAAATCAGAACTAGGGGGTAGTTTAGTAAGAGGCAGCAGAAGCCATTCCTTTCAATGGCATAAAAGAAAGATGCACTTGTCTCCTATGATTGAAGCTATATGAGAAAACACCCAGATCCACCCTCTGCAGCCATTTTGTACCTGAGAGGGGTACAGCCAGCTTACTATGCATGAGTAGCAGGAAGATGGAAAGAATTGGGGTCTCCATGACCGTTTGGTGCACTTGTACTTACAGCCTGAAGCTGTTCTGTCTCTCTAGAGACTTGAGGTAGCATTGAGCATTTCTACCTGTGTCTACCGCACTTCAGGGGAACACCGTAGCCCCTGTAGGGAATCCAGGCCCCTTTCCAAGTGAGCTTTGTGCAAAACATGCAGATTTTCTTCTGAAAAGTTATAAACCCTACAGGCTCTCTATTTTCCTCCCCATTGTGGGTTTGCAGTTTCATGTCTTGTGACGGGTTATGTGGACCCAGGGTTTTAACTCAGGTGCTTAGGCTTGCCAGCAGTACCGTTTCCTGTGGAGTCATCCTGATGACCCAGAATATGAGTGTGCTAAGGGCAAGGATGGTGCTGTAATATCTGTCTTATCACCTGCCCTGGCACTGAGCCACGAATACAGAAAAAGTTATTAGTGAACACGTGCTCAATTCAATTGGATTTGTAAATTAGGCTCTCTTAAGAGAGAACACACCTGTATTCATTTTGCAAAAGGATTCCTGGCTATATAATTTCTTTTGCCAAAGGATCCTTTGAAAGGGTAGGTCCCCCGGTATATTTGTAAGAGAGCAGTTTCAAATAGACCTCATTCCCATTACTTTTGTGAGGGAGGCAGGCATGTGTACCACCTGTAGAATTGTGATTAATGCTGTGCTTATGAGGAGAGTTCAGATAATTGTTTGTTTGTTTTCCTTCTGTTTGCCAGCATTTGGGAAGAGTTCCTGGGTCTCGAATCATGGTGCCAGGGACATTCCATCCCAGGTACTGTGCGAGCATCTGCAATCTGGTGGGCACAATGCTGGTGGGAGAATTAGCCGTGGGAGGCTGGTTCTCAACACACTTCCTGGTTCCCATTTCTCAGCCTTGGTAACAATGTATTTCACTTCTACCCAGAAATCACTCATCTGTCACCACGCATTGAAGGTGTTTGTCAGGAACTGATGCTTTGGGGCAGTTATATTGCTCTTAATGTTGATATCCCTGGCAATGTCTGCATCTGATAAACGCTGCTTCTTTCAGGCTCTGCTGGTGACCGCCTCCCCACTCAGCTGCTTCGCAGCCTTGCCCTGAAGCACATTTTTAGAGATTTTAGGAAGTTATTGATCACACAATAAAAGGCAGAAGCAAATTAAACACGGACTTGGAGGGGGTGGAATACACTGAGAGTTGGGCTGTAGGTGCTGTGAAGGGACTCTTTTCCCATGGAAAAAGGAGAGACGACATAATTGGAGGCGAGGATGTGAGTGCTCATGCCCCTGCCTCACACAGTAAGACGTCCTGGCCTTTCTTTCTTCCACAAAAGCTAGAACATGGCACACAAACACATCTTACTGCTGTCTTTGGTAAAGAACAGGCAGGGACACAGTAGGTGGCCCTCCTAATTAATTGAATAGCTTCATGTTTAGAAAGTCCGACTCTTGGTACCTCATCTCATTCACCGCTCACTTGTCATGCATAGAGATGTGTTTTAGTTAGCATCTACATTTTATGGATGAGAAAACTGAAGAGTCAAGAAACTCCTTCTGCTTTTATGTCTGATAAGGTAAGGTTGTAGGTAGCCCAGGCTGGCCTCAAATTCTTTATATAGTTCATCCTCCTGTCTCTACCTCCAGAATGCTGGGATTACACCTGTGTACAACCACACCCAATTTCTGTGGTGCTGGGGGTCAAAACCAGGGCCTCATACATACGAGTAAGCATTCTATCAACTGAGCTGCATCCTAAGGTGTAGCTCTGCATGGATAATTCTCTGCCTTAGAGGGAGAGCTGGTAAGTACAGCAGTGGATCAGTCTGTGTCCCTCAGATGGCCAGAGAGCAGCCTCCATCATCTGAAGTCGGTTGTACCTGGATCACCTACACAAACAATTCTGGTCTCCAGAAGGAAGACCAGGTCCTACTTCACTGCAGGCTTTCAGAGCATTCTTGCTCCCTAATTTCATGCAACATTGAGAGTAGATTTCCTTATAGAGACTCCTTTTTTTTTTCTGGACAGCCACTCTGATTTCCCAGATGCCCCTCTATTATGATGCATAACATCTCTTCACAAGATGCAGGCTAGAAATGGTGAGGGAGCCAATCTCAAAGCATGGCCCCAAGCTCTAGCAGGCTGAGCTTGAACTGTGGTACGTGGGGGAGAATCCCCTTTTGATCCTGCTCTTGGCTTTCTGCCTCTGGGCCCCTTCTTCCACAGGTCACTTCAGTGTAGGTCCCAAACCTGCTCAGGCTCTAGCCCAAGCCTGTGGGGTCTCATTTCTTTAGGGTCGGGAGGGTGACAGAAGCTTAGGGAACCCTGGAGACTCCAAATTCAGAGCTGAGCCTCTCCACAGAGTGGCTGTTGGTGTTCCTCCTGAGACACCCCAAGGCAGACAGATGTAACTTACTTCCTTGAAAAATAGCTCTTCTTGATAAACTGACTACTCAGTCTGGATATGTAGACTTCTCTCCAACTCAAGAAACCAGCTCATGAGTCCCTATGTCTTATAAATACTCACTTTGACCTTCTTTTGCTAAAAGCACATTTTCCTTTTAGACTGGCCTGGCTTCTGTCCTCAGTGGTCTTGTGTTAACTCAGATTTCTGTGGATAAATGACAGGGGCCAGGGGCAGTTCCTGGCTCTTGATTGAGGAGGGTGATATTTCAGTGTTTCTGCCCACATACTACCAAACGGGCTTGTGCAAAGGAGCGCTGATAACCTGCTAGAGCTTGAAACCAGGTTTTGGGATTGGCTTCATCACTATTTCTTATCTGCAATTTTGAAGAAATGTTTTGTACACATGTGAGTTTGGCTAAATAGTTTCTAAAATCCTGGCCTATATTGATCACCATTCTTGCATTCCATCAATAGCATTTCATCCTGTAGACATCAGACATGTGTTAGTGACGTAGAGGTGGGTGAGAAGGAATTTCCACTTTTATGGGGATTATACTGGGGACACACACACACACACACACACACACACACACACAGAGGGGGGGCGGGGGGATTACTTACATACTAATGCAACAATGTCTTGCAAATCCCTCTCAAACATTCTGACCTCCAAGAAGACTCTGTTCTTCAATTAGATTCAGGGTGAACATTTCAGGGGCCACAGACATAACCAGGTCCAAATCTTTGATTTACAAGTGAAAGATGTGGGGCCCGTATTGGGGACAAAACAAGGCAAGAGCAGTCTGCTTTTTGGGGTGTGTTGGCTTGCCTCAATAACACATTAGCAGAACCAGATATACAGCCCCAGTTCTCAGGCATGACCTACTCTGTTGTGATCTCAGAGGCATGTGGGGAGCTGCCTTCATTGCTGGCCCTCTGCTTGGCTCTATCTGACTCTAGCACCTCTAAGTCCAATGCAGGATCCCAGGGGCTGAAGAAACTCACATCTTGAAGGATTTCTGCACTCAGCAGGGAGGGGCTTTCTGTTTTTGTTTTCTTTCTTATTTTTTTGAGAGTAGAGTTTTTTCCTTTGACACAGTGTTTCTCTGTGTAGCCCCAGCTGTCCTGGAACTGACTCCGAAGACCACGGTGGCCTCAAACTCAGAGATCTGCTTGCCTCTGCCTCTTAAGTACTAGGATTAATGACGTGTGCCATCACCGCCCATGTAAAATATGTTTTGATCATATTCACCCACCCCAGCTCTTCTCAGATCCACCCAACTTTTTGTCATTTTTTTAAAAAAGCCTTTTAAGACCAATTTGTGCCGCCCAAAAGATATTTGGATGTCTAGTCTTCCATTGGAGTGTGGTTATCTTATAGGTGGCCACATTCTTAGAGAAAAACTGATCTTTCCTTTCCCAGAAACTGACTCTTGCCAAATTCTCCATGGTGGAAGGTGGGGTTGTATGCCCTCTCCCCATGCTGGAATTTGGTCTGGATTGGGTTTGCACAGATTTTGGGCATGCTGTGAGTTCATGTGTGCACCTGTCTTGATGGCATCCAGAAGATTTTTTCTTGTAGTCATCTACAGCCTCTGGTTCCTACACTCCTTCCTCCCCATCTTTTGCAATGACCCCCGTTTCTTATTTGCCCCTGTCTTTGGGTTCCTCTGGATGCAACCCAGCCAGCCCAGCAGTCCAGGAGATGGTTAGGCTGTCTTTGTATTTGAATCTCAGGATCTCACACCTCTTGTGTTGTGTCCTGTCAGAGAGGCAGAGCTGAGATTGCTTCGGTATCATGTGAGTGAGGGAACAGCCCCTCAGCCTGAAGTCAGAGCCAACACTCTTTCTTTCCTTCAGCTCTATCCCAGGATTCTCTCCTTTACACCTCCACATTACTTTTTAGGAGAGAGCTTAGTGTGACCACACTGAGTGACATTATGGCTTTTGACTGCTATCTGCTATTCGGGCACCTTAGCTCCTCCTCAGTGGCCAGAGGCCAGCTCTAAGCAGATGGCAGCTGGCTCCTCCCATCTCCATTCTCTCTCCTCTAATGTGAAAGAGGCTCTGGTGTTCCCTCTAGTCCACATGCTCTGTTCTCTGCCTTTCCAATTGTATGGCCTGAAGGCCAGGGTAGGAGACACTTTCCACATTGCTCAGTTGGTGCTGATGCTAGGCACACAACTTCCTTTTGCAGCCTTCTGCACAGACTGCAGGAGTGTTCCTCTTTCTCTGCCCCCAGGGAAGGCTTAAGCCCTTGTGTCATTGCGCCTCAACTCCTGGCCTGTGTGTGGCTGGACTCTTAGCTTTGATCCCATGTCAGACTCTGGCTTTATTATTTTTCCAAGCACAGTGATTATCCCCCTAATCATGCCAGGAAATGAAAAGCCACAGACGCTTTCAGCTCGGTGGCCTGCAGATCTCTGTTGTATTATGAATGTGAAAGTTGATTGAACCAGGGAAACAATTTGAAAGCAGAATTTCCAAAGCGACCTTGGTAAGTGGAAGCCCCGCCCAATGGCTTTGAGCCAGACAGAGCCAGCATATGTGGCTGGAGCACCTTGTTTGTTCCTGCCTACCCTCTGCAGGTCTGGGTAGCAAAATGTTCTTGGTACAGGTTAGCCTAGCATCTCTGCCAACCAGCAGGACCTTGGTTTGCATTAATGAAGAAGCAGCCTGACCTACCATCTGACCTTAAGAGAAGGGGTTTCTCACCTCTATATCTCCTCCTTCACCTGTCTCTCATCAATGTATGGGGCTTCATCTCATTCATTCATATCCTGGATACTGGTTCCAAGTACAACAAAGGGATGTCATATCTTTGGTGAATGGATGTCAAATTGTCACTCAATAATGAGTATGAATATCAACAATAAGGAGAAAGAATGAGTAAATAACATTGATTGTGTGTTCTGGGCATTTGAAACATCATGATGAGTTTAAGTGTCTTCAGAATCTTATAGGATCTTATAGGTTGGTTATTGCTTCCATATTTATCTCCTCTCCATCCCCCCTTCTGTGTCCCAGTCATATCTGCTCTCTATGTTTCTATAATCTAATTGCAGGGGAAGAAAGGAATACCTCATCTATGTACCTCTCTCTGCCCTGGTATTAAAACTTATTTTCTCTTCTTCTTCTGTCTCTCACTATAACCTTCCTCTTACCTCATACACCTCTCTGGAGTACCAGCTGGCCTCCTGACTTGCCTCAGCTCTTCACCCACTAACAATATGTTCTTGCTAGCAAAGGGCTAGTTAGGAACATGCCAAGTGTGATGTTTTAGCTACTGTGCTAGCTAGAATTTTGTCAACTTGTCACAAGCTAGAGTCATTTGGAATGAGGGGACCTCAACTGAGAAAATGCCCTCTCCAGATTTGCCTGTGGGTAAGCTTTTGGTGTATTTCCTTGATTTGTGATCGATAAGGGTGGGCTCAGCTCTGCGCACTAGGTGCCATGATGCCAACCCTGGGAAGGTTGTTCTGGACGATAAGAAATCAGGCTGAGAAAGCCTTAGGGGAGCACTCCAGTAAGCAGCTTCCTCCATGGCCTCTGCATCAGCTCCTGTCTCCGGTAACCTGCTCTGAGTTTCTGTCCTGACTTCTTTTGTCAATGGTCTGTGATATAGAAGCGTAAGCTGAAATAAATCCTTTCTCCCCAAGTTGCTTTTGATCATAGTGTTTTATTCCAGCAATAGAAACCCCAACTAAGACGGCCACTTTTCTTATTACTGTGACAAAATACTTGAGAAAATCCTCACAAAAACAGCTTAGGGAAGAAAGGTTTTTTTTGTTTTGTTGTTTTGCTTTGTTTCTCACAGTTCAAAGGTTCATTCCATCATGGCAGGGAAAGCATGACAGAGTGTCTGAGATGGCTGGTCACATTGTGACTGCATCCAGAAAATGGGGCACTGGCAGGAAATACAGCCAGGCTACCAGGCCTCACGGCCCACTCCCATGACCATTCCATCCAATAAGGAACCTTTAAAACCTTTGAAAGTTTCCCCAGCCTTCCAAAACAACTCTACCAGCTATAACAAACATTTAAACACAGGAGGCCATGGAGGACTTTTCATATTGAAACCATAACAAAGGAAGAATGAAAACACTAGAGACACAGTTTCAGGGAAAGAGAAAGTGTGTGAGAGTATGCACATATACATGTGCATCTATCTGTCTGTACATACATTTGCACATGTATATGCATATACCATGTACGTATGGACATGTGTTTGTCTACATGTCCATGCAAACCATGTTATGTTTTGAACCCTTGGTTCCCTGTTGGTAGCACTGTTTGGGGAGGTTGGAAAATCTTTTAAATATGGTGCTTACCTGGCAGACATAGGGCGGTAGAGGTAGGGCTTGAGGGTGATAGCTTGGTTCTGCTTTGGGCCCATGCTCATTTCTGCTTCTTGATCCACTGAAATGTGAGGTAGTTGTGCCTCAGCTTTCTGCTGCTGTGATCAGGAGAGGGTCCCTCAGACAGGTCTTCTCCACTGCGATGGGCTGTGTCTTCTACACTGTGAGCCAAAATGAATTTTTTCCCCTTTAAATTCCTTCAGTCAGGTGTTTGTTTTTGTTTTTTCACAACAGTGAGCAAGGTAGCTGATACTATTGAATGGGCAGGTATGGGCGTGTGAGCCCCTGTACTGGCCTACAGAGACATGAGGCGGGGACAGGATGCAGCGCATCACTATGTCCCATAATGTTTGGTCAGGAGAAGATCTGGGTTGTGCATGCTTTTGTTTGGGGGAACAGAGTCAAGGGGTCGGGGGTCGGGGGAGGGGGTGCTGGACAGGTTGGGTGACAACAGCCTCTCTGTAGCCTCACCGTCAATTTGTTGAGTACACTTTCTGCCTTTTCCTTGACTTTCTAAATGTAAGCTGTCGGCCTAATGCAGACTGCCATTCCAAACTTCTTTCAGCTGTCATGGTGCTAAGTGTAAAAAACAACAACATGTATTTATTTTCTGTTATTTACACACTGTAATGTTCAGCAGGAAAACAAATTGAGACTCCTGGGCAAAGAGGTGGCATCTGATGTGGAATCAAGATTTTTTTTCCCTCCCTTGTTCAGATTAACTCATTCTGTGTCAGGAAATGACCTTGAAAGAACTTGCTGTGGTCATCTATGGTTGCAGAAGGGAAGCCTGAAAGGGACTCAGAAGCAAGAAGTCAGGCAGTAAGGCTTTCACTCTGACATTCTCAACATCCCAGCCCCACAGGCCAGGACACATGAGTTGGTCAGTTATCAAATAGTGGTAACACTGGTGATGCTTGTGTGATACCTGGACCTGTGGCCAGAATGTACTATCTTCTCCATAGTGTATGAGTATAGCATGTGTGTGTGTGTGTGTGTGTGTGTGTGTGTGTGTGTGTGTGTGTGTGTATGTGTGTGAAGGCATGTGTGTTCTTTGGGATGCTGATTTTGTTGCCTCTCACCTTTCTTCATACTGCTAGGCTACTTTCTCTAGCCCACAGAAAGTAGAGATCTTATTTTCCAGGTCTCTTTGGTAATTAGGGTACAAAAAGCCAAGAAGCAAAGGCAAAGCATGATGGATGTTGGATTATGTCATTGACACTCTCAGAGCAAGAACGTCCACCTCTCCCTTTAACACAGTGATTCTCAACCAACCTTCCTAATGCTGCTACTGTTATGAATTGTAATGTAAATATCTGATATGCAGGATATCTGATATGTGACCCCTGTAAAAATGTCATTTGACTGCCCCAAGGGGTCACGACCCACATGTTGAGAAATGCTGCTTTAGCTGTTGCTTATGTGTCCCGAGAGCCAAGCTTTCCATGGGGTATCATGGACAGTAATTGGATTGCTGTACTCCAAGAAGAACCTGCAGGATCTAAACAGTGACCATTGTAGCCTGAAGTGCGGTGGGAGCGTGACAACATGAGTCCCAGTGTCACAGGCCCTGTGGAGTGATAACCTGGACATGCTGGGGGAGTCTGCAGAAACAGCTTCCCTTGGGGTGAGAGTCAAAGGAGGAGAGTGTTTGACTGATCCTGAATGCTGCAAACATTCAATTCCGGAGCTATTCGAGTGTCACATACACGGATCTACGGATTCTGAACTTTCTTCTGTCACAAGAGTTGCATGTGTACGAACACGGTTTTAATCTTCTCACTCCAAAAGTTATTCACGCTCTCTGAAAGTAGAGGCCGAGTTGGTGACAAATTGCTGACTCCTTCGACATGAATATTGTTCGTTTATTCACAGATGCGTTTGCCCTGACAAAAGCTCCTGCTTCAGCACATTTCCACGGGTAACCGAAGGCATTCATGCTAATGCGAAATCAGCTATCATTAGCACAGACTTTCGGCGGCTTTCAACTACTCCTGTGTCTCTTTTCTTCACTCCATCATTTTCTCTTATGATTTAATTAGTGTGAGGCTGGAATCCTTGGCTCTTAATTTGTCCGGGAAGTTGAACAAACTGCATTTGGACACCTGCTGAATTTTCCAAGCCTGGCTGTCGGCTCCATTCTGCATCCACTAAACTAGAGGGTGTGTGGGGATTTCACAGCTTTCCCACACCTGCCTGCGGAGGACAGCCACTGGCTGCAGCAAGATTTGGGATTCTAGACTAGGTTTCTTGTTGTAAAAGTTGGGCTTTACCTATTCCATTTCAGAGCAGAGTGAGCCAAACAGGTGTTTTCCACCGTGTGGAAAGCCCACAGGCCCTCATGTTCCTTGCTTGGGTGGTTCCTGTAGTTCTCTGATGCCTAGTGGGTGGCAAGTGCCTTAGAGACCACCAAGATGAGGGATAGGGATATAGTTCAATGAGAGAGTACTTGCTTGGCATTCAAGAGGCCCTGGGTTCAATGCCCAGTACCCCATAAGGGACATCATCATCAACAAACCACCACGAACAGTGGTGTTGCCACTTTTTATAGTTAGCAATATAACACTTTTGAGTGAAACCTTATCAAGATGGTGCATATCTACAAGTGACTTTTATGAAACTAGGAGCCCAGCACATGGTCCTTCTGCTCCTCAGACCTTGAAGACCCTTTTAGTAATCTCAGCCTGAAATGTATGAGCAATCAAGGCCCAGTTGAGGGTGAAGGGCTGAGACTTGACCAAGGTCAGCTATCAGCCACTGCAGCGCTGCAGTGTTGGCAGCTGTTCTGGAGGCTCTGCTTGTATTTGCTTGCCCAAAGCACCTTCTTTATGAAGTCATAACCAGTGCCTTCGGCCGGCTGTGTCCAGTTTTGATTCCATAAGGAGTTATCAAGCTAAGCGTTAGGTGCTGTTTTCTGTGCAAGGGAAAGTGGCTGGACAAAATGTAAGTGAGTACTATGTTTGCTTTCATGGGTTTGGATTCCAGTGGGAGAGAGAAGCCAGAGGCAAATGATAAGTAGATTACTTTGTGTTATATTACATTAATTCTTGGAGAAAATCATAAATCAGTGTAAAGGACTGGCAAAGAAAGGTAGTTATAATTAGAAATGAGTATTCTCTTTCTTCAGGGTGGCAAAGGCATCTGTAGGACATTTAAGGAAGAGTGGAGGAGGGGCATGGTGAGATCATGCCTACCTGACTTAGTCACTCTTCTATCCCTGTAAAGAGACACCATGACCTCGGCGACTCCTATAAAAGAAAACATTTAATTGGGACTGGCTTACAGTTTCAAAGTTTAGTCCATTATTTCATAATGCATGGCAGCATTCAGGCAGATGTGGTAGCTAGCTGAGAGTTCTATATCTGGATCCAAAGGCCGCAGAGAGAAAGTCACTGGGTCTGGCTTCAGCTTTTGAAACCTTAAAGCCCACCCCCAGTGACACACTTCCTCCAACAAGCCCACACCTACTTCAACAAGGCTGGCCATACCCCATACTTCTTTCAAATAGTGCCACTCACTAGTGACCAAGTATTTGGATATATGAGACTATGAGGGCCATTCTTACTCAAACCACCACACTGCCTAAAGAGTGGTGTGAGCAGAGACAGAAGCAGGCACATGGTGCAGAGGCAGGAAGGTGCCCAAAGGTAAGGGAAAAGGAACCCATGCAGCTAGAACAAGGGTTAAAGCAGAAGGGTACTATGAGTCCTTCCGGACTGGGTACACAGGATTGAATCAAAGTCTCACACAATCTGCCATGGGTTCCTTTTATTGTTTTATTTTATTTTAGTTGGTGTGTGCATTTGGAGGTCATAGGACAACATTTGGAAGTCAATTCTCTCCTACCATGCATATTCTAGGAATCTAACCAAGGCCATCAGGCTTGACATTACAGCCTTGCCTCAGACTCTGAGGAGATCACATCTCCTATAATGTCCAATAAAGCATGAGGGGTGCAAGGGTTGAGGGAAGGGATTGTGTTAGGACACTGTGACATGATGTAAGGATAGAGGTGGGAGAGGGTAACTCACCCTGTGTGCAGTGAAGGCAGAGAGTATTTATATTCTGGATGTATTCTGAGGGTAGGACCAATCAAGTTTCCTACAAGATTAGTTGTGAAATAAGAACAAGAATATCAGGATAATTACATAGATTTTAGCCTAAGCAAACAGAAAGAGGCCATCCATGTAGAATGGAAAGGTTGTACCCTCACAGGTTTAAGAAAAGTTAATATTAGGTATCTGCTAGATGTGACATGAAGATTCTGTTGAGTCATGAAATTTCCAACTTTCAAAACAGTCTCATAATCTTCAAAAGGCACTTGGCCATGTGGTTGCTAGGATTTTAATTATTTATGCACATCTCTGAATACTGTTAGTGAAGTGCAAGTATCTGGGGTCAGGGATCTTATTCATCTCTGTGTCCTCTACTACTCTAGCACAGGCTACGTGGATGACCTATGGTTCATAGTCCTGGGAATATGAGTTTACAATGAGAAATCTGTAAATTCACGAGGATACCAACTGCTATTAGTCAAAGTTGACACCAACAATCAGTGCAGAATCAGATATACTAGAACCTCAAATACTGGAATAGGATTTAGGAATAGATAGAGAAATCAAAGCAAAGATGTTTATACACTTGAAAGAGTAAAAGAGGCAATAAAAGTGTGCGAATGCCTCTCCTCCAAAATTATGGTAATTGAGGAGAGTTTGAAAAGGAACCAAATAAAAGTTGTAGAAAGAAAAAAATGTTTTTATGTAATGCTATAACTTAGTAAGTAATTAAAGAGAAGATAAGTAAATTGCAAGACAGATATGATGTTGAGAGATCTTGGAATATAAAAAGATATCAAAATAAACTAAAAAGAAAAGAGAGGAGAGGCCGTTTTGTTTTTATAAATAGAGTTTTTCTGATTTAATGGAAGACAACAATGCCCAACTTCATTAAACCTATGCCCAGTTTTGCTCCAGTGGGGGAAAAAACAGACCCCAAAGACAAAGGAGTTAGAAAAGCATCCAGGAGGAAAAGACATATTACCACAAATTGGAAAGAACTAGACTGATGATAGTTTTTCAAAGGTAGCAATCAGATTCTAAAACTCAGGGAATGAGACTTGTACTTTTCTCTTGCTGCATGATTGACAACACAGGATGCTGGGGAAACGTCTTTTAAGAATGAGGCGCACAAAAAGAAAGTTCTAGACAATCAAACCAGCATGTGTTTATTGACAAATGCCTTACTAAAGGAACAGCTAAGGATCCTCAATTTAGGAAGGAGAACGATTTTAAAAGTAGGTTCCAATACACTAGAAGGGTTGGTGAGCAAAAAGTGCAAAAGATGGTCAAATCTAAATGAATATTGACTGTAAAAAAATCTATGTTCATTATGCCTGATCTGTGGGGTTTAAAAAGACAGCACAGGTTCTTATAAACCAGAATGTGGACGGAGGGTTTTAAACATTCAGAATGATTGTTGTCTGGGAGGAAGACAGGAAGCCTGTCTTCTTTCTCCTCAGTGCCTGCTGTAGTACAGTTATGGGGGGGGCACATATCTCAAGCTCATGCCAGCAACATCCCACCTTGATATCCAATATTTCTTGCTCCTTATGCTAAGACTGTTAGACTTAACTGAACATATTTAACAACTACGAATGTGGAGTGAATAGTGTACAAAATTAGCTTAAGAAAAATGAAACAGAGGGAGAAAGACCTTTTTCCTTAAGTTTAAAAAAATGATAAAAACTGCCCTAAATATAGGAGAAACCACAGTCAATACATAAAGACTAAATGTTTCTGTTGAAAGATAAAGAATGCCAAAATGGGTTCAAAATGCATATCAAAACAATGCAAAGTTCTGATACATGCCATTTAGAAGATGTATGTTAAAATACAAGGATATAAAAAGGTTGAAATCAAAGAGGAGTAAAAACACCATAAGCAGGCAAATGCTAAAATAAAGCTGGCACAGGATATAATTATAGACGTAATTATATCTCAGATAGAATGGCCTTTAAGGCCTAAAATGCTTTGGGGGATAAAGAAAAGCTCACTACACACCAATAAAGGTTTAATTTTCTGTCAGTAACATTTCTAACTTCTAATGCATCTTATAGTCAGCTTCAAAATATAGAGAGGAAAAATTGACCCAACTACAGACAAATTGATAGAACCTTCATGTAACTTGGAGAGTTTAATCTCTTGCTCTCTTACTGACTGAGAGGCCAAGGAGGTGAAGAAATCAGTAATGATGAAGAAGTTTCTGGTAGCACAGTGTGAGAAACATGTGCAGGACACCCCCAATAATTGGAGAATGTACACTCTTTTCAAGCACACACAGTGCATTTATAAAACCAATTAAATACTAGACACTACACATTTCAATAAATCCATGTCTTATAAACAGTGTTCTTAAGAAACAATGAAATTGGGGCGTGGGAGGAAGGAAAAGAAGGATCTTTGATTGGTGTGTAAAATGAATGAAAAATTTTTCTTAATTAAAAAAAAGGGGAAAAAAAGAAAAAATGAATTCACATGCACATGAATAATATTGGATAAACTACATCAAAAGTGAAAGAGCTTTTGATAAATATGCTTAAAATCATGGAGAAAATATATAAATCAAAACTTTAAATTTTTTCATTACCAAGAATTATTTATACACCACAATACTTTTCATGATAACATTTTCATTTATATAATGTAGTTGATCATATTTATCTCCATCACACTTTCTTGAGCCCTTCTATTCCTGCTGATTCCACTCCCCTTCCCAACTTGTCCCCTTCTATCTTCACGCCATCTCTTCCTCCTCCTCTTCTTCCTTTGATGAAGTAATGAATTTAGTGAGGTCTGCTTTCAGGAGAATGGGTGACAGGTTATTATTTATAGTTACTATGAGAAACTTACCAGTGGCTACACTACTGAAGAAAATGTCTCCCCCTCCCCCTCAGCAAGCATTAACTGCTGTAGATCTTTAGAGAGAAGTGGAACCATGTGAGCCCCCTCCCCCAGCAACAATTGGTTGCCTATAAATCCTCATGGGGAGTGAGACAGTTACATTGCTGCCTCTAAACAAGATTATATCCTGAAAGTTTACAGGGGAGAGTCTGAAAAGGAATCAAGTAAGTACTCTACTTGGAAAGGTGGATAATAATAATTGAAAAAAAAAACCTCAAAGAAGTAAAGAATTAGTAAACACAAGGAAAAAACTAAGAAAATGTAAAAAGCGTTTAATAGAATGGAGTAATGTAAAATAGTACAGTACTTCTATGGAAATTCTAGTAAAATTGGCACACTTCTGCAAGGTTGACCAAGGATCAAAAGGAAGAAGAAATGAACTAACACATCAGGTTGAAGGATTCATAGCTATGTACCACTGCAGCAGAGATGAGAATGTAGTAGAGATATCATAAAACATGACTAAGAATAAAAAAACAAACAAACACACCAACAAACCAACCATGGAGGATGGTAAATTGTAAGGAGAATAAAATGGTCTATAATTTGCCCAAGAAGGTTGCAGATGTTCTGGCATACTGATTCACACAAGGCACAAGAGAGTTCTACAAACTATGTGAGTTGGTGGGGAGGTTCTGGGAGGAGTTGGCATGTAAATTGTGATCAGAATATATTATATAAAATTATTTTGAATATATATATATATATATATATATATATATATATATATATATATATTTCAAGGAACAGATAATTCCCAGCTTAAAGTGTTCCAGAGAGTTGCTCTGTATCTTCAATATGAAAACCTGACAATGTCAGCTTAGAGAAAGCAGGTTATAAGTCTATGTAGGATAATTGATAGAGGATTCTTAAACAGACTATCTGATGGAATCTAATCAAAGACAACTCATGACAACTGAGTTTGCATTACCATTATAGGGCAATGTTAGGCTAGTTCAAAATTAGAAAACTTATAAATGTAATTGACCATTGGGACAAGTTAAAACATTTAATAATATCAGTAATGTTTTCATGGTAAAACTTCTTGGCAAACTCAAAATATAAGATACTTTCCCTAGCTTGATCTGCCAAAATCATTAAGCAATATTTCACTCTGTTAAGATATAAAACATCTTCTTTTGTAAAGTTAAGAACAAGACAGGATTTTTTGCTATGATGACTTATATTTAATAATATACTGGAAGTCTCAGCCAAAGCAATTAGGCAAGAAAAAGAAATCAAATATAGAAGAACTAGAAAGAAATAAAGTACTATCAGATGCTATAATAAAAAGCTCAAAATAACATTAAAATTATGAGCATTAATAAAATAATTTATTAGAGTTCAGATTTTGACACAAATTTTGAACATGTATTTACCTATATATAGATATGAGAAGATATTAAATGTACAATTGCAACTAGCAGTATTGCTTACAAAAAGAAAACATATTTAGGAACAATAAAAGCAAACATTTATAATGGGCTTGACACTATTCTAAGCACTTTCATGTACACATATATATTTCATCTATATATCTATGTACCTATGCATCCTTGTGGCAACCTTATTTGATAGGTACAACATTTCCATTGACAGTGGAGAAAGTGGAGACTCAGGTAAATTGTTCATACTGTGGAGTACATACATAGGAATAGAAAGAAATTGCTGAGCAGAAATGGAAAGCTAACATCTGTTTTCCAGAATATGTACTCCTAACTTCTATAATTTCCTTCTTTTTTTGAGAAAAAAATACAAAGTTTTATTGAAAGACAAAAATGGCCTTGAAAACTAGAGAGCTAAACTACATTTGTGGATGGGATTTATTATCATAAAAATACCAGCCCTTCCCAAATTGTTGCATCCAGTTCCAAACAAAATCCTAAGAAGTTCTTCATGGAACTTGAACAACTGATCATAAAATTTATAAGGTTAATAAAAAGGTCATGAAAAGTCAATACATTCCTGAAACATATGGGCAAGGGTGTGAGAAGCATGTGCCTGATCAGATAACAACATCAAATATTAACATATAGAATAAAGAATGTGGTCCTCATGCAGGGATAGACAGACACACTGACAGCACAACAGAGAATTTCTGATGCTCTTGTGTTCTGTGGGAACTGAGAAGTCGCAGAGTGGGTCAGGGCAGAAAACTAAGGTCTTCAATATGTGGAACTAGTCCTTTAAAGGCAAAAAAAAAATGTGAAAAATAGATTCCCACTTCACACCACACACAAAAATTAATTCCAGATGGTTTAAAGTCTTAAATGTGAAAGATAAAAGTTTATGAAATGTGGATCTCTTTATGACTGTTAGGATAGTTATTTCTTAAACACAACACACAAAAACTCCAATGATAAGGAAAAAGATTGTAAAAGCAGGGCACATTAAAATTAATAACTTCTAGTTACAGAAAGACCACAGAGAGAATAAAAAGAGATGCCGCTAATTGAAACTTGCAGCACATTTAACCGGTACCACTTCAGTGTCCACAACACAATAAAGAACCCCTTGATAAACAGCAAACACCTAACAGTCCAGAAAACAAATGGGATGAAAGACAGAAATTGACATTTTACAGTAGAGAGTTTGAACAGCCAATACACACACTTTTTTGTAAAAGATGCTCAACTTCTCTAGTAATTAGGGAGTGTGTACTAAAATAATACCATGATATAATTTGTTTCTGTCTTAGATAAGCAATAATTAAAAAAGTTTGAAAATACCAAGTTAATCGGGGCGTGGGAATGTTAAACAGAGAAAAACTTGCTTGGGCAATGGCTTGGCATTAGCTAGTGGGATCATTAATCTTGCTTGCAAACTTGACTGGGTTGAGAGACATGGAGAAAATTAGAAAGACACAATTATGGGGATGTGTAAGAGTGTTTCCAATGGCTATGTGAGTTGGTGAACTGAGTGTGGGGTGGGTCACCTTGAATGGAGGAGCTGTCTAACAGGCTGGAGGCTTGGATGGAACTAAAAGTAGAAAGAGGACGCCTGCAGCTACTGTGCAAGTGCCTTGCTTTTCTTCTCTCTCTCTCTCTCTCTCTCTCTCTCTCTCTCTCTCTCTCTCTCTCGTTTTTTTTTTTTTTTTTCAAGACAGGGTTTCTCTGTGTAGCTTTGGAGCCTGCCCTGGGACTCTCACTGTAGACCAGGCTGGCCTCGAACTCACAAAGATCTGCCTGCCTCTGCCTCCCGAGTGCTGGGATTAAAGGAATGTGCCACCACTGCCCGGCTGCACCTTTCTTTTTTAGCATGTGCCTTTGTGATTTTTATGTCTATGAATGCCTGTAGACATCAGACTCCAGCTTCTTCCACTTTTGAGCAATGATTCACAAAAGCAACTATGCAGGGAATTTTGAGCTTTTCAGCCTTGAGTTTGGGCTACATCACTAATTCTCCTTGTTCTGAGGCTTCCAGATTTTTGAATAAAGCAGAAATTAGCTTCTTTGGCTCTTGGCTTATAGCCAGTCATTTGTGTGACTATCTAGCCTCTGATCATGTTAGCCAATCTAATAAATCCCATTATAATTACATCCCATTGCCTCTGTCCTTCTAGAGAACCCTGATTAAAACACCTAGTAAGGCTCAGAATATGAAAATACTACAATCCAGCAATCCAGAAATTCCATTCATATGTATATCCCACAGAAACCCTTGGAGAGTTCACCAGGAGGATGAGCAAGAAAATCACAGGTAGCACTATTTCAATAGTAGAAAGGTGAAGAAAAACAACAACAGCAACAAGAACACAAAAACTAAACGTGGGCCTAGCAAAATGATGAAGCACATCTTTGCTAGAGTCATACAAAGGAATTCTGTACAATGATGGGCATGTGTGTGGATTGCAACTGAATCTGAACATGTAGGGATCAGCAGTATCAAATACTATGGAGTCTAAGAAGTGTTGTCAGAAGAATAAATTGAGCACAGCTCCATTTATATAAAGCCAGGAAAAATGAAACAGTGTTTTGCCAGAATTTTTATTCTTTTATGTATGTTTTATAGACCATACTTTGTGTGTATGGTATATTTCTCAGTGTAAGATAAGAAAAAAAGATCTGTGGAGGGAGAGTTTTCTATTTTAGACTGTGAGTGTGTTGCCCTTAGCCTTTCCCAAACATCTCTGAAAACACCACATAAAGGAAAGTAGAAAAACTGTACCATGGTTGGAATTCATCTCAATTGGCAGAATGTTTGCCAAGCATGCACCAAGGTCTGGATTTGATCCTCAGAACTGTGGTGGCTCAGGTCTGTGTCAGTTCAAGGTAACCTGGCTACATAGTTCATTTGAGGTCAGTCTGAACTACATGAGATACCATCTCAAAACAAAGAACACAGGTCATATGGAAAGAAGCAAAGAAACCACCAAACCTCTTCCCACAAAACATGAAGATTTCTATCAAAGATGGACCAAGCAGACAGAACTCATTTCATGCCTTGATCAGGATGTAGACTTTCCTAAGACAAGTGTTTCCATCGTGAGAGACCATGCTGTGAATGTGACCCAGAATCCAGAAGAATGGGGCAGTCCTGTAGAGTATATCCTTATATCCTTGGATAGATGAAGAAACAAGAAGGCAAGTCATTCCTTTCCTCAAATCACTGCTGTCTGTCTGTCTGTTCCAGGGACTGACTGAGGGCTGCAAAGGGGAGAGCAGGCAACAGAAAGCCCAGACTTCAGTCACCAGACCAGTGCATCCATCTTTTAGCTGTTGTGAGTGTGAGTTGCCTTCTTCGGGGAACATCTCCAGCATGAGAGCAGCCATCTTGTATAGGAATAACAGGTAGGTCACACCTAAGCCTAAGCATGGGCCAGGGCTCAGCCCTTGATGAGCTACTGGTGCCTATGATTAGTGACATTGTTTATACTTCAGTGCTCTCTGAAGAATCGGGTGGAGTCTACATTGAAACTTTGTTTCTTCCTCCTCTCTACCCATCTTCTCCCATTTCATTATAGGTCCTTGACCCAAAGACTACCTTCCTAGGCTCTGCTTTTAGGGAACCTGTTATGTATGAATTTAGGCATCCACTAAGCACCTAAAGGGGAGGATGATTTTAGGTAAGAAGGGATGCCGTGTTTGTGAAAGTCCTCCAGAGTGTTCTCAAAGGTTGACTGAGAGGCTCCCAATTCTTCTCCTACTTCTTAATATTCCTTAGAAAGTAATTAACTTGACTCACACACAACTTATTATACTATAAAAGGGAACAATTACAGAATCTTTGCATAGGAATGATAGAGTGGGGATAGAAAAATAAAAATTAAAAGCCAAAAATAGAAGAACAACACATTCAACAAGAACCATGAATCCTAAATTTGAAGAAAACCCAAGGTAAACACTAACTTTAACCATTGGAACTTGACCACAAAGATACAGTTTTACTTGTTTCAATCTGAACTGTTTTCCAAATTCTTATAGACATCACACACAGTGTAATCTTTCTAGAAAAGAGCTCAAAAGGAAATAGATGGTTCAAATAGGGGGAAATGACAGAAAGAAATGTCATAGAAGTTAGTGGAACTCCCGAAGAAAGTAAAGGTGAGAACAAAAAAATATGACGGAGCCAAAAGTTACAAAAGGCCATTAAAAAATAGAATAAAAGTAGCTGACAATAGGATGCTTTGAGGAAATCATGCAAGACAACGTGGAAAAGCAACAATACAGTCATGAGTAGAGAGCGAGTGGTCCAGAATGTTGTACCAATTGAGCTACCTGTAAGTAGCTTTGAGAGGAGCCACTGCTGGCAGAAGGCTGTTTGAGACTGTCCTCAGGGCCACAGCTCTAAGGAGGAGAGACAGGTGGCAAGAGAGTGCATACCTGTGATGTGCTTGTAACTGTTCTCCATGGACTCCACACGGAATTGTCCGACATTGAGAAGAAAGGACAAATCTTTGTTTCTCCTCTTCAGAACAGGCCATCGGTGGTTATAAGTGGGTCACTGACTCAGGGGATTTATAGTCTTTGCCTCTCAGCAACTGATATTTCCAGCAGCCACGGGGCATGTAGCATGAACTGAAAGAGGAAAGCTGATGGAATGCAATGCTCAGTACCCATTCAAGCTCATATTTCCTGGAGCAAGTACATCACATCTAAATAAGGAGTATTCAGGCTTTCCTTTGCTGTTGTTCCCATAGCTCTGGCTACTCTTCGGCCTTAAAAAAAGCTGTTGGCATTGGAGATGTAACCTTCTGCAGAGTCCTTCCCTGCTCTGGGCATCACTCAGCCAGAGACCTTCTGTGTGTGAGTCATAAAATGCTTCAGATATGCAATGACTTGAACTGGAAAAGACCATCAGAATGTAATGCCTCTGTCTTCATGATGGACTATTGGACAGGACTATTTCTGAGCCAAACTGCTACCACTCTCTGAGTTCTGGTGGGCCCACTCAGGAAAGATCATCACAGCTGGGTCTGTTGACTAACCTTTTACCTTCCTCCATCAGAGTAGTGGTGGTAGAGAGAGTCATATCACTCCTACCTGAATATCCAGCCACCCCTCTCAACCAGTTGTATATAATTCTTATTGCCCTTGGTCTTGAGGGAGGGGATAGAGAATATAGGTAGGCAAAAGTGAGGGAACAGAGTTCCATTTACTAGCCATGTGGAAACCATCATCCCTATGAGGTACAGACCTTCTGTTATGGATACTTTAAAGTTCACCTTTATTCGTGCCCATATCCACTCACCCATTGGTCTGTAAGCCTAATAAACTCATTGATTTTCCTGGTGAACTTTGATGAAATCATATCTCAGTTTATATTTGGGACCTTAGAAGAGGGAGTTGACCTTATTTATGTCTCAACCAGGGAAGGAATTTTAGCAACAGGGACATTATGGTATATAATAATTTACCCTTAACTTTGGGGGATGTCATGAATGTCTCAAGTCCCTGGAAATTTCACCAATATGTTTGGCCACTGAATCATAGAACAGTAGATTAAAGCTCCTAGGGGGTGGGAGATTGTTAGTCTTGTGATTTTATTTATTCTTTTAGCTTATAAAAGGAAGATCTGGAGATAAGGGAAGATCCAGAGAGAATATGTTTTGTCTTAGAAGGTACCATTCTTATTGAAAGTGCCTGCAGGATCTTTATGCATTGGAGATTGATTACCTGTTCACACAGTAGGCCTTTCTGCATACCCAATAAGTTGTGAAGAATCTGAAGTTTGAGATTTTCAATTATAAACCCAGTGATGCCTCTATCCCATGTCTCTAGATCCCAATCATTTTCTACAAGGGCTGTAATCATTATGGAATTTCTAAGCAAAGGGCTCTGGGGATGGGTTCTCCCCTGTTTTTCCCAGCATCCTCAGCAGTCAAAGGTTCTTAAATGCTGCCAAGGAGACACACTGACTTTCACATGTTTTCTTGCATTGAATCTCTCAGTAGAACTCTTCAACACCTGCTACTCAAAATAGTCACCTCATTCCGTTGTCCCTACGGCCATACCATGTCTCTTAGAGTTGAGGCCCCTTCCACCAGCATCGTTTACTCATGTAACTCTTTAAACTGATTGTAGAAATGACTGTACTCATGTAGTGGCCCTTCTGGAACTAAAGGAATGCTGTCAATACTTTCATGTTGATTTTTAATCCACCATTCTAATCAAATAAAATCTTGAATCTTGGTTCCTCATTCACAGTGTTATTCTCCCAGTTTCTGCCACCTGTAAATGTGATAGGTATATCCTCTATGTCTTTATTCAATGTATTGATGAAAGAATTGAGTAAGATTGGGTTAATTGGACAGAAATGCTGAAGAGGGCAAAGGTTTCTGAGGCATGCCAATACAAGGCATGCCTCGTTACTTTCACTGAATCAACAAATATTTATTGAATATCTGATATTTTCTGGCCAACCTATGTTCTAGTGAAGATACAATAATAAATATGATTTTTCATGATCACAAACTGCTGATGCCATTCATAGAGGTTTTTATTAATTAACTTACTTTTTTATATTAGGGGAGGAGAAGGGCAAACTTTTCTTTTTCTGTTTCAGTACAGAACTTCAGTGGCCATGTGCCAATCATCAACCTTATAAGGGAGTTTCCTGTTGAGCAAGGACTACTGCCACCGTGGTGGGCACATAGCCTTGCCCCTCAGTAGCTGGTATATCAACTAGATTATGAATATCTGAAATCTACTACTGTCTAGCCATGTGGTTCCTAGAAATTTTGATTTAGTGAGTCATTAAAAATCTTAATAAATAATAAGAAAGAGCTAATATGAATATATTTTTCCATTAGTGATTCTGTAAAATTAAGGCACACATTTAAATGATACAAAGTGACATAAGCTGATATAAAATGATATTTTCATTTTATATAATAAAATAAAGGCACAGTTCCTGCCCTCCTAGATTCTTTTTTTTAAACTTGTGAGAGCCAGATGTTAAGCAAAGACATAAAGGGATGACTATTAAGTGGCTGTTGTGCTATTTGGTATGAAGGAAGGAAGGATTCTGGATGTAAGAGTGGTGAATAAGGGAGGAAGTTGGGGGAAGAAGGAATATTGTCAAAGAAATGGCATTTTGGCTTATACAAGAAGGAATATGAAGAACCATGCAGAAATTCCTGCAGAGACCACTCAGGGCAGAGGCCAGTGTGTGCAAAGCTTCCTGAGGTGCAGTTGGTGGTGGCCCGCCTGTGCTTGAAGATCTGAAGGAATCTAGTGTAATATAGAAACATTCAGTGCTTGGAGGTAGGAGAGTTAACGGAGTAAAAAGCAGGCTTCTCCCTACATTGCCAGTCAACTGTCAAGACAGGGCCAAAACCTCTGTTCCTCCCAGTGGGTGGTCAATGCATGACCTTGGCTCCCCACAGGGACTCCAGGTGCAATCAGAACTGGGCTGCTGGCTCTCCCAGCAACTATATGCAACTCTCCTGAACACCTGGCACCCAAGCTTCCACAGGAGCCTGTGACAACTGAGAGCAGCGTGGGGGTGGAGTCCAGCTCCTGAGCACCATCCAAGATGCTGATAGGTTGGAGCACCAAAGGCACAGCTGCAGAACCCTGCCATTAGGCTACGGAGCCCTTGTCGGGGAACTGGCCAGAGTTGGCACAGCCACGATAAAGAACTTGGATTTCATTCAAAATGCAAAAGGGAATCATTGAAAAGCTTTGAGCAAGTAATTGAACAAGGAATCTGACTGATATTTAAAGCCTTAACTCTGCTGGATAAATAGGAATGGACTACATGAGGACTCAGGTTGGAGCAGGGGACCTGTTGGAAGGTTACTGAATTAGCCAAGATGAACTGAAGTGAATGAGCAAGTAAGTTCACACTGGGAATGGGGAGAAGCAAGTAGATCCCGCATAGGGCCAGGAACCAGGAACGGTAAGAGTCATCAGCACACTGCAACTGGGGCATTATGTAAAAGAAGTGTTCAAACTTCTGGAAGCCCAGGTATCTGGCTGGAGCTACTTACTACCCAGGGTAGATGACCTACCTGAGTATTATGGGAAGGCATGGGGCATCTAGCTACATATATGAAGAGAAAGGAGAATTAATTTCAGGAGACAAAAAGAATAAGTCCCTTTGGTGGTCTGGGTGAGAGATGTCTTCCACAGGCCTACATAACTGAACATGATCTCTTGTTGGTTGCATTCTTTGAAGAGGTTATGGAACCATTTGGAGGGCCCTGCATCACTGGGGACAGGTTTTGAGAGTTCATGGCCTCATCCCACTTCCACTTGGCTCTCTCTGCTTTACATTTGTGGTGAGAGATGGGGATCCCTCAGTTACCTGCTCTGTCTGCCTTTTGCCACACCTCTCCTGCCATTATGGGTTGCCTCTCTGGAACTCTCAGTCCAAATAAGCCTTTCCTCTGTAAGTTACTTTTAGTTATGATGTTTTATCACAGCAACAAAAAAGTACCTAATATAGTCAGTCCCTCTCAGGCAAGTGCTGTTTGTATGATCTGTCGGACATTGTAACGGAGATGTTTAAGTAGGCTGTTGGATGTATAGGGTGAGGTCTGGAGATGTTTAAGTAGGCTGTTGGATGTATAGGGTGAGGTCTGGAGATGTTTAAGTAGGCTGTTGGATGTATAGGGTGAGGTCTGGAAATGTTTAAGTAGGCTGTTGGATGTATAGGGTGAGGTCTGGAAATGTTTAAGTAGGCTGTTGGATGTATAGGGTGAGGTCTGGAGATGTAACTGTTGGAATATTGTTCAGATGGTATTTAAAATCATGGATTAAGGAAAGTGTGGAAGATGTAAGTAGAGACCTGTGCTAAAAACCCTGGGAGTGTCAGCACAGAAAGTCAAGAAAAGGGGGAGGAAACACAGGGGGAGGGTGTAAGATAAAGGAGATGCACTCCACGATAGAAGGATGGAGCCGGTGACAGTCAAGGGAAGAGAGTGTTCTGCAGGAAATCCTGCTGACAGTGTGTGAGACATATCGGAGTGAAAGAGAAGTGGTCAGTGTATTTGACCAATGCTGACAATCTTGACAGCAACAGTGTTAGTGGTGGGAATAAGAACCATCTCCAGATAGGATGATGTAAAATTTTCCCCTTTTATTAAACATAAATTCTTTTCTTATACAATATAATCTGAATACAGTTTCTTCTCACTCTACTCCTCCAAGTTC
This sequence comes from Peromyscus eremicus, assembly GCF_949786415.1. NCBI lineage: Eukaryota > Metazoa > Chordata > Mammalia > Rodentia > Cricetidae > Peromyscus > Peromyscus eremicus. Next base: position 50,882,100 of record NC_081425.1, on the reverse strand, counting down.
CTCCCCACCTCCACTCCCATCCAGATCCACTCCCTTTCTGTCTTTCATTAGAAAAGAACAGGCTTCTAAAGATAACAACAAGACAAAAAATATGAAATAAAACAAAAACCATCATATTGAAGTTGGACAGGATGAGTCAACAGAAAAATCAAAGAGCCCCCAAAGAAGACACAAGAATCAGAGACCTACTTGTTTACACATTCAGGAGTTCCATGAACAACCTAAACTGAAAGCTATAGTATATATGCAGAGGACCTGGTACAGACCCTTGTAGGCCCTGTGCTTGCTGCTTCGGTCTCTGTGAGTTCATATGAGCTTTGCTCAGTTGTTTTAGAGGGCTTTGTTCTCCTGGGATAGGAGGGTAGAAATCAAAGGAAAAATGGAAGTAGTCCACTGTTGGGAGAAACAGTGTCATCCATGCCTCACTCACTAGGAGCTTGCAGCTGACACTTTCTTAGCAAAGGACAAGTTAGCAAGAGAAAAATGTAACTGATCTACGTAATCAGTTTTGCATGACATGGAAGCCTTTGGAAATGGTAACCCACAGAGCAAGAGTCTGACAAAAAGAAGTGTATAGTCCTGGAAAAATGTGATTGGTTTTTTTTAAGGTGTGTGTGTTTGTGTGTGTGTGTGTGTGTGTGTGTGTGTGTATGTGTGTGTGTGTGTGTGTATGTGTCTCCAAAGGGTAATAGAGGAGGGAGGACTTGTCAAGGCCTGGTTTTTCTAGCTTACCTTGCATTCTATTGGGTTCTGGATGGAAAGCAGAAGTCTCCTGAGGCAAGATGGGTCAGACGATTTCTCCCTGAGCATACTTTCAGGGTGAAAAGCAAGAGATTATAATGTCCTCTTGCTTCTGTGATTTTTCTCAGTTGCCAATGTGGAATAATTTAGGGTATTCTGTTTTGAGCCCCAAGGATTTTTAGACAATTCTGGTAAGAAGTTTGTCCCTAAGGATGAGCTTTGGAACAGAATGGTAGCTGGAGATGGATGAAGGGCTCCAATGAAGCTTGTTAAAGAACATGTGAGCTCAGACCATTTTGTGAGCCATTGGAGAAGTGCAATGGAGGGGGAGGTAGACTGTGAAAAGGGAATGGACTGTGGGAGGGCTGTTGGTGAGCCACATCGGTGGCTTTCCAGAACCCACCCTTTTCTAACATCTTCTAAATAATTTGATCCTTGTTCTCTCTCGTCTGTGAGTCTTTAAATACCCAATTTAGAAGCCTTAGCCTTCCAATATTGAGTTCCTTTAGAGTGAGATTAGCCCAAGTCAAAAGCCTAGAGCTTTTGACAGGCTATAGCGAGTGTTGAGGTACCTTCATTATCCTGTACCTGTCTTCTGATCAGTGTTTTTCCTGATACAGGAAAAACATGACCAAGGGTCCATGCCTGCCTTTACCTTTGATTGATACTGCACTGTTTGCCACAAAAACTCCAGTGTTTTTCACTCTGTTAATGCAACCCCATCTAGGAGGATATTTGAATTGTCTTCCCAGGGCCACCGTAGCTCATAATTAGCTGCACCCTCCAGAGATACTTCTTCTAGGCATGTCTTGCTCTGGTTTCTTCTCCTGGGTGATGTGTCCATCTAGTGATCATTTTGACTTTTTCTCAAGGCCCATTTTATCCATGGAGATTTTTTTTTTAAGATTTATTTATTTATTATGTATATAGTGTTCTGTGTGTATGTTGGCCTGTACACCAGAAGAGGGCATCAGATCTCATTCTAGATGTTTGTGAGCCACCGTGTGGTTGCTGGGAATTGAACTCAGGACCTCTGGAAGAGCAGTGAATGCTCTTATGCTCTTAACCTCTAAGCCATCTCTCTAGCTCTATTCTAATAGATTAGAATAATAATCTCATGGAGATTATTATCCTCAGGTTTTAAGAAACAGTTCTTGCCAGTGACTGGCTTGGGTTGACTATATGTTATGGGGTGAATTTGTACATTGAAACTTAAAGTTCCAGTGGGACTGTATTTCAAGGTTGTAGTCAGGAGGGTGGTACCTTTGTGCTGAGAATGCTGCCCTTATAGGGGGAGATAGGAAAGACCTTATTTGTTCTCTTTGTCTCTCTGTCTCTGTCTCTCTCTCTCTCTGTCTCTCTTTCTCTCACTGCTGTGTACTTCCATGTGAGGGCACAGTGAGAAGGCATTGCCTGCAAATGAGATAGGCCCTTGCTAGTCTTTGAATTTGCTGGTACCTTGTTCTTGAACTTCCCAGATTCTGTAAGGACAAGAAATGAATGCTTGTTTTGAAAAAACAAAAAGCAAACAAACAACAACAACAACAACAAAAACCCCAACAAACTCAGTCTGTAGCAAAGTGTTATGGGAACTTATGATTGATATAACATGATCAAAATTTTCCAGCCAATGTGGAGCCAAAAGTCAGGGTGTGATGGGATCCCAGGAGCCACAGCACAGCAGGGCCTGCACCCTCTCTAAGCCTCCCAAAGAAGCTCTATGGTAGAATGTGCTTCCTTTGAAATCAGTTCGAGTTGGTGCTTTCTGCTTTTCAGCCTAAGCACCATCCTCTTGCATCTTCCTTCTACCTCTGCACAGTCTTCCAAGACCAATGTTCATCAAAAATGACTAAAAATGTTGGATTCACTCAGTGTCTCTATGCCATTTTAATTGATAGCAAGCATATCACATTCTGAAAATTTCTCATTTTGGGGGCCTCTCAACATCTCCCTCAATAGTCCAATGTTATAAGCTTTGAGACTCCCATGTCTGATAGTCTGCCACTCCCAAAGACTATTAAGATGTGTGCTAGAAGCATTGTTGAGGATCTAGACTTTTCTTTGGAGTTCCCCTTTCACCAGCTGGAGCATAAAATCTGTCCTCGTCCTATAAAATGCCCTGACTTTTAGTTTGGAGACACAGCTACTGTTCTTTTAGAGCCTCTCCTGCACCAAGCTGACACGAATGCTTGAAACCCACTTTTCAAAACGACATGTCTGACGAGCACCAATGTTTCTTTCATTCACAATAACAACCTCCAACATGACACAGCCCCTTTCTCCCAAGGTTCCCGTCACCTCTCCTTCATCAATTTGTTCTTCCTTGTTGGTTAGAATTGAGTCCGGAATAGTAGTTCTGCTTTTACATCCTTTTCTTTTTCAGAGACGGAATTGTTAGCTCTGTGAGTCAGGTAGCTCAATTGGGACAGACTCAAGGGATATATTTGTGGTAATTCACATGCCTGGAAGTAAGGAGTTTGATGTGAGCTTCAGATCAGTAGAGAAATTGGATTTATTTTGGACACAATATCAGGAGGAAAAGGACCAGAGCTGTGGGAGAAATTGAGGTGATTGAGTAGATGAGAACAAGGCTAAAGGCTGTGCACTTTTCCTTTCAAGAAATGAAACACAGCCTTCGAGAGACACTGTGTCTACATTAGGCAGACACCAACAAGGGTTGACAGACTCAGGACAAGATGCAGGCCACTTTATGCTGGGGCTGGCAAATGTCAGCCTGAGATGCATCTGTGTTGGGGGTCACCATTATCAGTCATGCTCCTGATACTTCTTCCAGGAAACCAGGAGCATCCTTCTGGTTGGGGCTCATGGCCGGGAGAAAGGCTGGTCAGTCAGTGATGGATGATGGTAATGTGGGGGGCATGGTAGAACTTTCTCTGTAACTTTGGAGAGGTAGGACAGTAGGAAGAGTTTTAGAGCCAGTCACCTTCGAGTTTGAGTCCCTTTGCTTACTCCCAGCTCTGGTCAAGAATAAGTCACAAAACCCATTTGCATGCCAGCATCCTCCTTGGTGGCTTTGGAGTGTGACCTTTCCACATGCTGCTAAAGAATTGACTTTCAGTTTGGGAAACATTTCATACAGGATTAACACAGCCTTATGGATTCAAGAAATGAGAGTGCTGAACCTGTACATGCCGTGAGTCCCAGCACTGAGAAAGGAAGTGGACACAGGCTCCCACCCCTATCCAAGAAGCTATTTGCAAATGATACCTGCTGGCAAAGGGATAATACGTCTTCTCCAATGGGGTGTCATTAAGTATATCACCCATACTCCAGGGCAGGCCCTGTCAGGAGTAGATGGTCAACAAAAATAACTCCATGTTTCTTTTTTGTGGGCTTTTTGTTTTGTTTATTTATTCAGGATTTTGTTTTACTGATTTGTATGTTTTAATTTTCATTTGAGAGAGAGAGAGGGAAGCAGAGAGAGAAAGAGAGAGAGAGAGAGAGAGAGAGAGAGAGAGAGAGAGAGAGAGAGAGGAGAGAATGAAATGAAATTGGATGGGTAGGAAGATGGGTAGGACCTGGAAGGAGTTTGGGAAGGGGAAAAACATGATCAAGACATATTGTCTGAAAAAAAGTTTAATAAATAAAAAAAAAAAATGAGAATGCATGGGGAGGGGCAAGGAGGGGCAGATTCTCCCCAGGATCCAAAGACTCCAGGGTGAAACCGAATGATACAAAGAAACGAACAAATTTAACTGAGGACCTGGAGATAAATGTCACAAAACAGAGGAAAGAACAACATGGCAGAAAAATCAGAAAGGACACGGAGATTTTTGAAACAAACAAACAAAAAATAGAAATGGAAAGAACCCCAATGAGTCAACAAACAACAAACCACTGTCTAAAGCATCACTATTTGATTAGAAAAAGAAGAAAAGTATCAGGAATGGAGGACAGGATTAGTGAACCAATGTATTCAAATATCTACAAGAAAAAAATAGTAAAAAGCATCCATGAACCCTGGAGTACAATCATAAGATCAAACCTAAGAATCCAGGGACTAGAGGCAGGAGCTAAGATAAACACTAAAGCCATGGAAATATGTTCAATGAAATTATAACAGAAAATCTCCCAAGTCTACAGAGAGAAATAGTCATTAAAACAAGTGAAATTTATGACCCCACATAGACATGACCAAGGGTGGCACAGTCAAGATGTCAAAAGACACAAGGCAGAGAAACAATATTAAAGGGAAGATTGACAACTTACGTACAAAGGCAGAACTATCACAATAACATCAGAACCCTCACTGGCAACCCAAAAGCCAAGGCAGCACGAAAAGATTCATTTCAGGCCCTGCAAGTAAATACCTGACAACCAGGAGTGCTGTATCCAGCCAAGCTATCTTTAGAAACTGGCAAACATATGAAGATATTTCATGACAAGGACACACTAAGGAAGTTCACAACCACCAAACCAGCCTTATAGAGGACACTTAAAGGAATACTATACACAGAGAAGAAAGGTGGTCTTAACCATGAGAGCACAGGAAAGAGTAGGTTTCATGAGAAGAATAACTGAGCAAAAGGGAGCTAGGACAGAATCTAGCACGGCCAATACAGTGAACCAGAGAGTTCTTCCTACATACAGCAGACTAAAACAATTTGTGAGTCTTATCAGAACAGAGTGCAACAAAACCAGAAATCAATAGCATGAGAAACTACAAAAGTTAGTCAGATAAATGAAGACTGAACAAGATACTTTTGAATGACCAGTGCATAAGAAGGAAATTAAAATGAGCGTACAACTTAACGGAAGGAAAATTTGTGATGCCTCTAAGGCAGTGTGATGGCTGTTTTTGGTTGCCAACTTTACTAAATCTGGAATTAACTAAAATTCAAGCAGCTTGGCATATCTACTTTTCCCCTCAATTAAATAATTTGAAGTGGGAAGACTCACTTTTAATCCAGATCTTTTGAGATCTGGGCCATACCTTCTGTTGGCAGCCGCCTATATAAGAACACAAAGGAAGGAAGCTTGCTCTCTTTGCTTGCTCTCTCCTTGCTAGCAAGTCCATTCCTTCAGTGGCATTAGAGTCTACTTCTTTGGGATCCTGTATCAGTATCTTTGGGATACTGAAGATCAGCTGAGACATCCAGCCCTGTGGACTGAACAACTACTGTACTCTTGGAACTTCTGTTGGTAGGCAACCATTGTTAGTCTAGCTGGACCACACCATGTAAGCCATTCTAACAAATCCCCTATCTCTCTCTACATCTATCTATCTATCTATCTATCTATCTATCTATCTATCTATCTATCTATCTATCTATCTATCTATCTTCCCTTTCTTCATATATATTCATTTACATATATATTCATATATCTCCATATATACTCATTCTATAAGTTCTATTCTTCTAGAGAACCCTGACTACTACACACAGGAAGAGAGAAGACCCACCCTAAATATGGGTAGTCTCATTCCATGGATTGGGATCTAGGCCTACACTAAAAAGAGAAAGAGAACTAAGCGCTACCTTCAACTCTGTTTTCTGACTGCAGAAGCAACTGGACCAGCTGCCTATGCTCCTGTTGGTGTGACTTCCCTGTGGTGATGAACTGTACCCTCACACTATAAGCCAAAACAAACCTTTCCTCCTTCAGTTGCTTGCTGTCAGGTGTTTTGTTCACAGCAATGAGAAAAATGATGAGTACAGAAGACTAGTACCCAGGCCTGAGGCTGTCTCTGTGATGAACCCGACTGTGTGGCTCTTAGGCAGCCTTTGGAACTGGTTGGCAGGAAGAATTTGGAAATTTGAGCTAGAAAAGCCTTAGCATGCTGTAGGAAAAGCTCAGTGGTCTATTCCAGTCCTAGTTTAGAGGACTAGAGTGCTGATTTGAAGAGCTGACAGTGGAAGCCTGCCTCTTAAGGTTTAAGCAGCGACTTGGAAACTGGGATGGAGGCAACTTGTGTGATATTCTGGCAATGAATCTAGCTTCATGTTGCTCATGACCTGAGAAGATATGGGGTGCTTTCTGGAATGATAGAAATGTTGTACATTTGATCTGGCTGTTTGCCTGGTGGTGGTCTCTATACTTCATTGTATGCATATTTCTACCCCAATATAAATGACTCCAAATAATAAATTATTGTAAGTATTTAAATTGTCATCATCTGATGTGACCTTGTCATTATGATTTACTCTTCACTGGTTGTTTCCTGAACATTGTGCCAGGCATCAAAATGCTCCCAGCATGGACCCTGAGCCTTGTCTACTGTGGACAGACTGTGGTTCATATGTACAACAGGGCTGTGTCTGCTCAAACGGTCATGCACAAGGAGACACATAGAGATAAAAACCAAAATACATGATGAACAAATTACCCCACTCTACAACAATATCCTAACTGGTAACACATGCCTCAAGTTCAGATACTTGACATGAATGGCAGAAAGTATGCTGTTTTCAAAACCTGGTTTCATGGATGTACTTGCTAAATTTTATGATGCTATGTATTTCCATGCTTACATTATTTTGCACCATGCTTTTAAACTATAAATATATGTTTTTTAATAAGGATCAAATGTTTTCAAAAGCCCCGGAGTACCTCCCAGGTTGAAAATGGCCGGTCTAGTCATATTAACTCTGTGTTGGAGGCCTGGATGTTGCCTTCTGTTTATGCTAAATAGCTTTGTTAATAGCCAGTCTTAAGTGTTAACACTTCAGTGGTAATGAGTAAGCTGGCGGTCTGGGAGACTAAATGACTCCTGCTAAAAAATATTGACAATAGTTCCTGGGCAGAGGCGAAGGACAGATTAAGTATAGGGAGGCTGGAAACTGTCCAATTAAACTACAGCCCATGCTAAGTGTTAGTGTCACCTTTTCAGCCCATTTTGGGTTGTGTGAGGTTTGGTGGGCCTCTCATATTTTTTGGAACTTGTTACCTCATGTGCTCTGCCCAACCCATTGGGCTACAGTGCTGCTTTGTAGACCTCAATACGCTTTCAAGTTGCCTAGAGATCTTGTTAAAATACAGGTTATGTGGCCAGAGAGATGACTTAGTTGGCAAAGTGCTTGCTTCATGAGCATAAGTATCTTGTTTTGGGTCCCCAGCATCCACATAAAAGCCATGCACAGTGACTGCCTGCACGTGCCTATAATCTCCCAGTAGTTGAAGTCGATACAAGAGGATCTCGGGAGTTCACTGGCCAGCTTGAAGGAGTTGGTGAACTCTAGATTTAGTGAGAGGCCCTGTCTCAAAATATAAGATGGGAAGCAATCAAGGAAAACACCTGCCATCTACCAGTGGCCTCTCCCTGTGTACTTATGCATACATGCATGTGTACAACCATATAGCTCACAAACAAAATTGGCCTAGTAAGGGTTGAGGTGAGGCCTGGGATTCTACTTGTGCTACAGACTTGAGGCCAACACTGAGAGGATCATGTGGTGAGGGAGCCACACAGCTGTACTCTGAGTGCCTCTCTGTGATAATTCAGTTTATGTTAAAGACTGATAAGATTAACAAAAAGTAGAGATACTTTGGGGATGTGAGATTCAATATGGTAGCCAGTGTCCCCACACAGCTATTTAAATGTAAATAAGATAGAATGACAAATTCAGACCTTAAGTCCAAATAGCCACATTTATAGGGCACAGTAGTCACTTAAAGCAAATCCTGGATAATGTGTTGTTAGCAGCATAGACTCAGAACTCTTCCCTGGTCTTGAAGAGCTCTATTGTGCAGCACTGCCTGGGGAAAACTTGAACCCAGGGCAGACTAGAATCATGCAGCTTGAGAGCCTTCTAGAACAACTCACAGGTCATCACCTAATCAGGAGGAAGCTGGACACTGCATTTATGGTGAACACTTGTGATAAATGGTCCATATGGACTTCCTTAGTGTCATTCTAAACCTCTTGACTTGCTCTTTGCGGGTGCTTGTCTCTGATCTTGCATGGGTGTCAGTCTGTTCCCTCCACTGGACTCCCAGCACAGGCTACTTGTTTTGAAGTGAGGGTGGTGGCTCTTTACAAGGTTAAATGATGGAAAGAAGTCCCATTCTGATGCGTTCTAAGCTGTATTCAGGGCCTTGCTCTGTGCTCTTTGCTCTGGGTTCCCTCTGCTGCTTCAGATAGGCCGGTTTCTCTTTGTTTACACACTGGCTTCCTTAGAAGCACACTTTTGGAGAAAAACTGGTCCCCCTTTTAAAGAAGATTTCCAAACCACCAGTTCTAGCTTAGCAATCTCATTTTGTAAACACTGGACCAGAGGTACAGGGAGTAGGAGGGCCTGACCTTTCCAGGGTTACATGGCCAATTAGTTGTAGAGCTGAGATCAGAAGCGGGCACCCTTGACCTGGGCAGTATCTCTTCCACCGGCTCACTGTTAATTAACTTTGTGACCTACACATCTGGTGGCACCAACTGCAGCTGGCTCCTGGAAGGGAAGACAAGGGCTAACAAACTTCTGGGACCCCTGCTGGACCTATGCCTGGGTCGCTTGGGGAAGCCATGCTGTTCAGTGAATCCTGGTTTGTAACAGACAGCTTCCTGGGAAATGAGTACCCTGGGGACTTCAGAGACAGGACACCCACTGTATCAACTTGTCCGTATTTGCAGTTTGGAGGTGACAGTGTCTACACAGCTTCTGAGTGCTTGGGACTTAGCTCCAAAGACCAGAAAGAGCCATCAGAAGGCACTTGTTCTTTCCTGCTTGGTCTTAGAGCCCTGTCCCGGCACTGGCTCCAGGTTTCAGTTTCTCTGGGCCCGAAGGTGACTAATTTCTAGTCTCTGACTACAGCTGAGTGTGATTCCGTTGTAGGCCTCATTAACTGTACAATGATGATCGCTGGCTCCCTCGTCAGCTGTCTTCCTCCTTTTTTGTTTTTATAGTAGATCTTTCTTGAGCATCTATCTGTCCCTCTGGTAACACTTCATCTCTATATTCAAAACGCTAGCCATCTGCCAAGGAACAGAAGTTTCTGAGCTCCTTCTAAGAGGAGGGAGCCCATTCGGTTAAAGCCACCGGATGCTGAAAGGGGTTTGTTAGAGAATCATCGGAGGAAGAAGGCTCCAACAACTGAGCCTTCTTCTTACGCTGTATTCTTCCCCAGAGACCCAGGGGCTGACTGTTCCAGACACAGTCTTTCTTGCTTCACAAAAGTGTCGATCTAGCAGGCATTTATAATTTATAACTTAACACACATTCTAAATTTAACAGTCTCTTTGTTTACTCCATGATGATTTACTGGCATATACGTAACACATGGGTATCCATGAATCCACAAGGATGTTAGAAAGCACACCCTAGAGGTCTTATTCTGAGATTTCTGTGCCTCTGGATATTTCTGAGCCTTGTATACACATGCAGCGGATTGGGGAGGCAGGCCAAGTGATTCATCCAAGTAGTCTGGTCAGCCCCAGGAGGAGGACCAAAAGTCAGAAACCAGGGTCAGGAGGGCCAGGCTGGCTATGATGCTCTTCTCTCTTGCTGATCACTTTGTTGTCTTTCCTAAGATTAATGACTAACAGCACTAGTTGGCTCACTCAAGATTCACCTCCCCCTCCTCCTTGCTTGTCACTGCCTTATAGACCCTAGAAAGCAAAAATGACTGCCATCTCTCATTTTGTTTGCCACCGTGGTGCCCATGTGAGATCATTCTGGATAATTGGATGTTGTTGGATTCTGGAGACACAGTTTCCATTCCTGAACAAAACCCACCAGCCTTCCAGGGAGAGAGGTGGTCTGACCCATTGAACCTGTTCTCCTTCTTCATGTTTGTGATATGGAATGACGTCTGAAGGCACAGCAGCTCTTACCTAACTGTGAGGCTTGAGAAGGAAAGCTTCTTGTTTAAAGATGGCGGAACTAAGAGACGGGAGTTTGGATCCTGACAATAGTTCTAGTAGTTGCCTTGCTCCAAGACTCTGGTGTCTTCTTGTAAGAGAGGTCACTGTTGGTTGTGTTTTGGATTACTCTTAAACACATATTTTAGAGCTCCAGGGAGGCCGTGATATTTTCAGTGCCATACTTTTCCCAGAGTGCTTTCTCGGTTATCAGTTTGGACCCCAGACTAAACTCCAGAATGGAATTTGGAGTCTTAGATCCAGTACTTGACATACATATGCACCCTTTTCACATAAACTAACTTCCTTATCCATATGTTCATCTGAAAAATTGTAGTGTTAGCCATTTTGCCTTTTCTAGAACTATGTGAAAATTTGGGAAGAGATAGGGTTAAAAATCCTTTCTCTTGTTCAGAACCTCTTTCCTTTGTATTTTATACCTCCTATGTTTCTAGATGACTGAGCAAGGAGTTGGGGAGAGAGAATGAGTATAAATCACAAGCAATAGCATCATTGTTGCTTTAATCTATTAGGTGCTGGAGCAGTTTGTTAGGCAGCATGGATGACTAACAGATACAAGGCAAGGCCTTTGTTTTCTGGCTAGGCCACTCAGGCCTGCGCATGTCTGTGAAAGCAACAATTTCCTTTACAGGCCCTGAAGTACTTGGAAGCACAGAAATGATTTTCCTCTACCTGGTCTGGAGTCTGGCAGGTCCAGTCCAGCCTTCATTCCCTCTTTCCTCAGCAGCCATTCTATGTGGGGTAGAGAGGATGTGAGAGAGAAGCTGGTAGGAGCAGCTGCCAACCAGAGAGGCTCGGAGAGTGTCATCACTTAGAAGTTGGTAAGATGCTGGCTGGAGACCAAAGCTGTCCCCATGAGGTGTATCTCCTGGGGAGACCAGATGGGCATGGGGTAAGCCTTCTGTAGGGAACGCTCAGAAATCTACTGGTTACAGTGGCTTGCTATACATGTGTTCTTCTTCCTTGAGTAAACCATGTACTTTCTCATCTCCATGATCCCCCACGCTCAAATTGCTTTGTTTTGAAACTCATTCATACAATACTATGATGCTTTTATTTAATTTTTAAAAAGATGAAATAATTTTTGTATTAAAAATCTTAAATATATGTGTGCATAATATTCCCCCTATTTCTCCAACCTAGTGCTCCAATCTCTAGTGCTCCCTACTCTTAATGACTTCTTTTTCTTTATCATTGTTACATATATGCAAATGAATAAGTATATAAGTACCACGTTTTGAGTCCATTTAGTGTTGCATCTATGTATATGTTTTCAGGATTGACTACTTGGTGTTGGATAACCACTTAGAGACACTTTCCTGGGGAAAACGGATTCTCCCTTTCAGTCATCCTCAATTGCCTGTAGCTCTTCATCTAGGAATGCCTATTCACATTGGCATGTCAGCTGGTGTCACCATTGTCTAGGTCTTGATTAGGCAACTATATTGCTAAGATCTTGTGAATGGAGTTCCCTTGTCCTATGTGAAAGACACTATCTCACAGCTCTACTATGTACAGGTTCTTTCTTTTTTTTTTCTAATATAATATATTTTTTAATTTTATAATTTGATTTAATTTTACATATCAGCCACGGATGACCCTGTCCTCCCTCCTCCCGCCCCCCTCTCCCCAGTCCACCCCCCATTCCCATCTCCTCCAGGGCAAGGACTCCCCTGGGGATTCAGCTCAACCTGGTAGAGTCAGTCCAGGCAGGTCCAGTCCCCTCCTCCCAGGCTGAGCAAAGTGTCCCTGCATAGGCCCCAGGTTCCAAACAACCAGCTCATGCATTAAGGACAGGTCCTGGTCCCACTGCCTGGTTCTTTCTAAAAACAACTTCAGGAATAAGGTTGCTGCTAGAGGTCCATCCATAGCCCAATGAGCTACAAGAAGAGCTCATTCTTAAGAAACTGTCATTCGACCTTTGACCAGAGCTTCAGATGAATCTCAGAAACACAGCTTTGAACTCAGTTGAAGTTGAAAGTTGTATTTCCAACAGGAAGTAGGATGGTTAGTGTATGGGAGACAGTTACTGGGCTTTGTAAAAGAACTGTCCTTTTCTCGTTAGAATGGTCTTCTGAAATCAGAATTTTATATATCTCATGTATCCATATTATCTCCACAAATCACCACCTCTATGCCCACCATGTGCCAGACATGCAATGCCAGTGACCTATCAATTCTGCTGGCTGATTGAGGCCAGTTCTTCTGGGAGGGGTCACAGCACTCATCATTTATAGCTCAGTAGGTACTTGTCCGTCTTCTTCAACCTCTGCCTCCTTTTGTGGATTCTGCATCATTCTTTGGCATTTTCATGCTTGCTTCTCCAGCCCCTGGGTCTTTGTGCTTCCTAGCTAGTCTCAAACCGCGTCACAAACACACTACCTGTTACTCAGAAGCTGGCCTGAGAGATCTACAGGCTGGGACTGCTACCCTTAGGAGAGGAGACAGTGGGCTGGGCTGTGTGGATTTGAACGAGAAGCTAGGGACCTGAGTTTGTAAGCTTGTAGTTTAGTTTGGCCACCAGGTAAATTTTTCACTATATTAAACTGTTTTGTCTTTTTTTAAAATTTTTTTTGAAAGTGTCTCATGTATTCCACACTAGCCTTGAACTCATTATGTTAACTTACCAGTTGAACTTCTTATCCTCCTGCCGACATCTCCTAAGTGCTATGATGACAGTCATGTACCACCACACCTAGTTTATGGAATGCCAGGGATTGGACCCCGGGTTTTGTGCATGCAAACACTCCACCAAATGAGCTACATCCTCAGCACCCTATTATCTTTATTTTGGTTTCTTCATCTGTAAATGAATTCTTCCCTGCCCCCATCCTTGCCCTTGACCTCATACTGGATGAGGAGGAAGGCATTTGCCTTTTACCATCCTCCTCTTCTATGTATATTTTCCTTTGTTGTCGGGGCTGCATCTCTGAGCTGGAAGGCCTTTGGTTTCTGAGCCTTAGTCCCAGTTATTTCCACTGATGGACTGAGAATGACAGGGTGATGGATGCTGCCCTTGCCGTACTGGGAGGAATGTTTTCTTCGCCTGCTATGGAAGCCTCCCTGCTACTTATTTTCCTGGGGCTCGGAAGCTTGACAGATGGCAGCCAAAGGGGGCCTGTGGTGCCCTAGGGTTCTTCTCCAGTTATCTACCCTTTGAGTGCTTTTAGGCATGGCCTAGCCTTAGAAGTATTTACTATGTTGTAAAAGTTTGGAGAAGAGAGGGGAAAATAAATGGCCTTGGAGGTCCTTGGAGGGTGTCTGAACTCCAAGAAGGAAGAAGGAGGTGGACTAGGTTCCTTCCGTAACCCATTATACTCTTTTCTGTTGTCTGGGGATGTGGCGGAGTGGAGAGAAGGGGTTCTTCCAGACACCTATGTCAGAAATGGCCTCCTGAGCAGACAGCTCCAGCTCTTCTGCAGTAACAGCTGTAGGAGGCATGGTCAGTTGTGTCCTGGACAGGAGGTGGCCTGCGACCTGGCTACAACATTTTGGCAGCCTGATAAAATGTCACAAACAACAAGTTTCCTATATTCTTGTGAGTGGGCAGAAGAATGCCCCCCGCGATGGCTGGGGAGAGCACAATGCTCAGCCATAGAGGGTTCCTTCCAAAGAACTGACTGTGACATTCTCAAATGCTTTCTCTAATGCATCTGCCACGGGTGTCTGAGTGGTCTATTCCTCCAAGGGCATGAGGCCCAGGTAAAACCCAGGGAAAATGCATATAGCAACACTACTGACTTTTAAACTGGGCCAAGGATAAAGCCTAGAGTGAATGTCTCTTCTGCTTGATGTGTTTGCTTGAGAATTTGCTCTCTGTTGGAAGATGGAAGACTATATTGAGTCCCTAAGGCTAAGCAGGAGCAAGAAAAAATCCAGTCTAGAAAGAGAAACCAAGGTGAAAGATTTGGTGCCTTTGGGAGTGCCATATGAGAGAAGACACAGGACCCCTGAGGTTCCATTTCTGTGCTGTTGGTTTTTTTTGAGGGGGAGGGGCAAGGAAAGGACAGTGTGAGCTGATGACCCTTCTATGTATGTCGTGGCTCCTGTCTGCTTTCTGCTCTTTCCCTTGGGTTTTGGCTCAGAGTAAGAATGGGGTATAAGGTTCAGATGTTGAATGGGAAGAGCGTCTCTATTAAGCCTGCCTGATGGTGGGCCAGGAGCCTCTGGCTGCAAAGAAGCATGTACCATGGCCAGGTCCTGTTCCTGCTGGGAGGTGGCAGAATAAACACTCACCTGAACATCCTGCTGGAGCAGACATGAGTCCTGGAACACCTTTGAGGTGTAAGATCATAAAAATGAAGGGAACTTGGCAACTAGCAGGTTGACATCTAGTAGGAGACCAGAGGCCACACTGCATAAACAGCTCCCCCACTCCTTGACCCTGTTTGCCCATGGCCTGTGCCCTTCTGGTCCTGGTCCAGCTCAGCTGTGGGCTGGCAGAGGTGGTCGATGTGGGCAGTGGTTGCACACAATATGGGTTTGGAGAAGCAGCTGACAGGAGACAGCTCCTTGAGGGTCAAGTGAAGCAGCTAACACAGGAGAAACCCACCTGAGTAGAAGGACAAAAACCAAGTTTGGGGAATGGAACCCAAGTGTGGGACTGAGGAAACTGATTCAAAAGACCTTAAGGTGTTTTTCTTTTTTGCCTTTTTTTATTAAGAGATTTTCTATTCATTTTACATATCAACCGCAGATTCCCCTGTCCTCCCTCCTCCTACCCCCCAGCCTTTCCCTCCACCCCCCACCATTACCACCTCCTCCAAGGCAAGGTCTCCCATGGGGAGTCAGCAGAGCCTGACATATTCAGTTGAGGCAGGTCCAAGCCCCTCCTCCCATAGTGTCTCACCATAGTTCCAAAAAGCCGGCTCATGTACTGAGGACAGGTCCTGGTCCCACTGCCTGGGGCCCCCCTAAACAGTTCAAGCTAAACAACTGTCTCACTTATCTAGAGGGCCTAGTCCAGTACTACGGGGGCTCCTCAGCTATTAGTCCACAGTTCATGTGTTTCCACTAGTTTGGCTAGTTGTCTCTGTACTTTTTTCAATCACTGTCTCGATATAAGAGCTTAAGTTTTTAAAGAGTATCCCTGGCCCTGTTGTGTAACTTTCAGAGCAAAGGCAGAGCTAGAGAGCCCATGGGCCCTGCCTTTCCTAAAATAGCTTGGCTACAATGGACACAGCAGCCTCAGTGACAAGAGTCAGTGGCTAGGACCAGCCTCAAGCTGCCAAGATGAGTGCTAGTGAGAGACTGTGGTCCCCTGAATGCTCTGAGAAGTGAGATGCCTTTAGAGAAGGCACCCTGTGTGGTAAAGACAGAAGCAAAGAAGAAGCCCAAGTAAGGCATTGAATGCTCCATGCCTCAGTTTCTCCATTGTGAAATGGGAATGATAATGTCTTTTTTTTACTTCCTTATGTTTCTGTACAAACTAAACAGATAATTATTCCTTCTGTATCTTTTCTCTCTCTTCTTCCTCCCTTTTCTTTCCATGCCCCACTTCCCTTTCTTCCCTTCCCCTGCCTTCTTTCTCTCCTTCCCTGCTCCTTCACTTCTTTCCCTTTTCTTTTCTTACCCTTCTTCCTTCCCTCTTGCCATCCCTTCTTTCCTTCTCTCCTTCCTCCCTCCCTTCCCTCGCCTTCCCTCCATCCCCCCTTCTCTGCCTCTCATTTCTTCTTCCAAATTTCTTTCCTCCCCGCCTCCATCTATAATAAAAAACCTCTGCTGACAAGTCATTACTGCTGGACACCATGTTGATGTCAGAGCTACCTGGTGACTAAGGCAAGGTCCTTGCTTTCAGAACCAGATTAGCACAAGGAGCCACATTGATGGACAGATCTTGGAGCTCTGTGGGATATGTGTAAAAACAGCAACATCCGTGATGTCTTGCTGTTATCCATGCTGGGATAAAAGCCAGCCTCACTTGCATGGCTCATGAATGTCTCCATGACCTGCATGCGGCATGAGCATCTTCCCCGAGCCCTTTCTGTTACACTGACTACTGTTCCTCTCTGCAGACAGGCGGCAGATGCCACGGCTTCTGGGTTCATGCTTTCCAGGAATAAGATATCATCATATTTCTGACTCCACACCCCAGCCCCACTCTTTCTAGAAAGACCTTTGCCATCTCCTCTCTGCTGATCTCCCCAGCTAGGAACTTCTTATATTATCTTTAATTCAGGAGCTAGAAATTCCGAATCAGCATGATTCTTTCTCTCACTGATACAGAAACAGAGGGAGCAGGGGCCTCTCCTCATGCTTGTGTCTCAGTAGACAATGAATAGCAAAGTTAGTGCTACTAAGATCCTGTTGAGATGAACTGAACCATGGGTCTTGTTTGAGGAGGAGAAAAGAAGGGTGAGTGTATTCTAGTAGAATAACACGTAGTCAGAAGCTCAGGGCATGAAACTGTGTGGTTTGTTCAGGAGGGCCTGTGAAATCTGGAAGAACAGCAGGTGCAAAGCCAAGGGGTGGGATAGTTAATTCTGTGAATTGATTTGGGTATGCTGCCAAGCATTATTCTGGGTGTGTCTGTGCAGGTTTCTGTATTTGAATGAGATTGGCATTTACTGGGTGGACTAGATGAAGAAGACAGCCTTTCCCACTGTGGTTCAGGCTCACCAGCTCAGCAGAAGCCTGGGTAGGACCTAAAGGCTGAGCAAGAGGAAAGTGCTGCTTGACTGTTGAACTGGAGGTGGAGTTTGTCCTGTCTTTGGATTTGAACTGCAAGTGCTATGGTGTCTTCCTGAGACTGGAGCTTGCTGGCCCTGGGATGGGAGCTGTACGAGATAGTTCTCCCATTGCTGTTACAGAATACCTAACAAAAAGCAGCTTGTGGGAGGAAGGCTTATGATAATAGAATCCATACATCTGGGAATACAATACTTCAAGAATATGAGATGGCTGGTCACAATGTGTCTGCAGTTAGGAAGAGAGAGAAGGCAGGAAGTGAGGCTGGGCTATCAAGCATCAAGGCTCACCCTCAGTGACTCAGGTCCTCCAGGGAATCTCCACTTCCTAAAAGCTCTACTGCTGGCCAAAACACCACCACCAAATAGGAAAAGTTATCCAAATACATGAGCCTATAGGGGATGATTTGATGGTTCAAACAAATCATCATCCTCTGAAATCTGCATCTTGTTGCCTTCAGATCTTGAGACTGGCAGCCTCTGTAATCACTTGAGCCAATTCATTATGGTGTACCTTTGTGTCTGTGTTTATATCCATTCTGTTGTCTTGGATGGAATCATTAACCATTGTACAGGGGGGCATTTTAGAAGACTGTTAGCACGGAGTGATTGAGGAGATGTGGGAAGGCATAATCATAACATATTTGATTTCATTGCATCATGGGACTGGATCTGAAGACTCCATATCACTTATTCAAGCTGCCAGGCCTGGCTGTCTTGTACCAGTGAATATGGTGTTGTGCCTGTCTCATAGGTGAACCTGGGTATTCATGCTGTCTCCCAAGGGTTGGGGTGCAGCAGGCTTTTTTCTCTAGGTTCCCCTAATCCAACTTTGTTTGTAGACATTGGCTGCATGTGGACCCTAGGGTCTTTTTTTTGTGGTTAGAACTGACAGGCTGTCACTTTTGGACTCAACTTTTGGCAAGATGGGGAACCTGGGTGGTAGATGTGGATTCTATGTGCTTCCTCTGTTTTTTTTTTTTTTTTTTTGGCTCTTCTGTACTATTTGGTAGAATTTTCTCTGATAGGCTATCTGTCTCAGTTGTTCTAACTGGCTCCATGAGCTAGACTTACATATACGGTTGGACAGTATTTTTAAAGTGGAGAACAGTCCTTTGGGGCCAGTGAGGCAGCCACATTGGGCTGCTGATGCCGGAACTCAGCGGGGAAGGGGAATTGTAAAGAAAGCCACAAGAGCCTCTTGTTTCTGCCTGCTTTTCAACCCAGAGGTGGTGATATCAGATTAAACCATGGGAGGTACTGTTTTATCTTAATAAGGGGGTCTCTTTACAGCCTGTCACTTGGCATGAGCCATGCTCTTGGCAACAACAAACACGATTTCCCTTAGACTTTGGAGTCAGTCCTAGGTTTAAATTTTGGCGTCACTGTAGAGCTGTGTGTTTGGGTACTGTCCTCTGGGTCTCTGGGAGACACAAGATTTTACTTACCTGACAGAAGGCTTGTGGGAACAACTTAATGGGGTTCGTGTGTGGTATTGTGCTCACCACACATATTTCTTCTCTCCTTCCAACTGCACAGAAGAGACCTGTCCTTCTCTGTGGACCCTCTTAAGAATTCATTCATTCTTTTATCTCCTTTATAATGAAATGTTTGCTTCCTTCTCCATAATAGAGTTTACTCTAACAGCTATGGTGGTCTAGGCATAGAGGCTCATTGAAGCCTCAGCCAATTAAGGCCCTTGGAAAAATACTGAGCCCTCAGACATATTTTCAGGCAATGACTAAGAACCTGTATGCCCAGGTCTAGTCTGCTGCTAAGGCAGACTATTGTTCTTTAAATTCCTTGTCCAATGACGGAAAGACTCCTGAGAAAAGCCAGACTGTGGTGCTGGGGAAAAGAGAGGCATTCAGACACAGACCTTGTTTATGACCAGTTGTGTCTTCTTTCATTGGCCACGAAACTGTGAAACCTCCTTGACTATTCACCCCAGTCTGGTGAATACTATTATCCATCCATCCATCTATCCATCCATCCATCCATCCATCCATCCATCCATCCATCCATCCACCCACCCACCCATCCATCCATCCATCCATCCATCCATCCATCCATCCATCCATCCATCCATCCACCCACCTACCTATCCATCTAATCAACCAACTATCCACTTAGCTACCCACTCACCCACTCATTGTTCCCATTCTTCCCTCAATCCTTGTCTTCCTCTTACTTTGTGCTTATTCAGGGGTGATTGCTGCACTTCCAGCTCAGCAAACATCAATGTACTATGGGAAAGAAGAATACATAAGAGTTGTTTTTGTGTGTGTATTTTTTATTAGCTTTTTCAGCTCAATGATAAATAGTGTGGCAGAAAACAAATGACAAGTGAGGTTATCAGACCACACACACACACACACACACACACACAAAACAAAAAGCAAAACAAAACAAAACAAAACAAACTTCAAAGAGGATTTCTAAACATGTGACCTTTGTTTGTTTTCTTTTTTTTCTTGGTTTTTCGAGACAAGGTTTCTCTGTGTAGCTTTGCATCTTTCCTGGAACTCGCTTTGTAGATCAGGCTAGCTCGAACTCACAGAGATCTGCCTGCCTCTGCCTCCCAAGTGCTGGGATTAAAGGCGTGTGCCACCACCGCCCGGCAACATGTGACCTTTGACCTGGGTCTTTATAGACAAATAGGAATTTTCTCTCTAGTAAGAATTGTGTGGCATGAGAGGGACTTCCTGAAACAGAAGATCCTATGGAAACCATTGAAAAGTTGTGCTGTGTTTGGCTGTTGGACATGGGTCAGGCTGGGTGGCAGGCAGAGGCGTGGAAGGGACTGGGTGCATGTGAGTGTGAGGGTGTTTTTTTTGTTGTTGTTGTTGTTGTTTTTTTTTTTTTTTTTTTTTTTTCAGAACAGGCGGTATTCATGGTGATAGTTGAGAGCAGAATTCTCCCCAAAAAGTGCACTTTGAGGCTAATGATTTCAGGATTGTTCAGTTACACTTTACCGGAAGTGTGGAAGAGCACCAAGACTGCATTTCTTTTTTGATTACTCTTTCTCTATGATTAGTAATGCAGGTATTCAATGAGCAATTAATAGGAATGTTTCTTGCTTTTGTGGAACTCAAGCTTTGATTGAAATAGCATGGAAACCCAGGGCCTCTGCCCTCCCTTCTCTCTGGATATATTTGCTCCCTTGCATTATGAATGTTCTGACTAAGCATTCTCTACGGAGCTGAAGTTATAGTGCTCTGCTGGGATTCTCCTACACCCACTACTGTGTTGCTCAAGCTGGTCTCAAAATCCTCCAGTCTCAGTTTCCCAAGTAGTTTGGACTACAGGAATGAGCAACAGACCCAACTTATAAACAGATTTTTGAATACCAGTTCCCTGTTACTGGTCCTGGAAGAAGGAAGCCTATTCCAGCACCCACAGAGACACTCACAATCCACCCCAGAAAACACACATGGGGCAAATGATGCTAATTTATGCATATTTATAATAAACTGATTCCATGTTCTAGTGAGTTATATATAGCCTTATGAGTTCAAAGTTAACCTTCCAACAACAAGAGCAGAATTTTAATTAAAAAGAGTAGCCTAGGCATCTGGCAGATGTGGCTTCATTAGGAGGGGCACCTATTAAGCAGTCATCAAAGTAACTTAGCCATTGTAACTGATTCTTATTTAAATGAGATTTCACTTTTTTTTTTAACTCAACAAAGGGAAAAACCGTCTGTGTTTGCCGTGTTTTTCAAAGAACTGGGATTTCTTTCTCTTTTTGAAAAAGTCATAATTGACTTATTTTGTAATGAAATGTTTCCCAACATTCTCAGGCTCATTTGAATAAATTACTTCCCAGGATTTCCTTGGTTGTGTTGAGGAGCCAGTGCAGGCCTGCTTGGAGCTCTATCAGCTCCTCTCTTGCTACCTGAGTGCAAGAGTGTAGGGCAGGCATAAGGAACAAAGATGGGAAGCCAGAGAGAGTTACTCTTAACTCAAGCCATGGAAGACTAGGCTGTTAATGGGGATGTGTGATGGATCTCAACACTAATGAGATGTGGGAAGGGGTAGAGCCAGAAGCTAGCTGTGCTAGTGTGCATCTTTTTTTGCTAGAATCCGGAATCTTCCTTGCTTGTCGGGAGTGTTATGAAACCAGGTTCAAGTAACTGAATGCACATGGGATAATGTTTTAGCTAATGGTCCTGGGCAAAAGTGTTCTTTGGATTTCTCCTTCCAGTTCAGAACATAGATTATAAGCTGACTGTTTGAGGAATGTGAAAAGTGTAGAGATCTTATAAACCTCAGCCTGAGGATGAAGGCTGCCATTGCTGTCATTAATGCCCTTCAACATTGAGGATGGAAGAGACTCTGTAGGGCTATGTTGGTGAGCATGCAACATAAGACCAAAAAAACCCCATCATCTGGGGCCAAGGTGCTGCTGAGCCTGGCAGAGACAGATAGAAATGGGGCTATCTGGAATTTGGAGGTGGAATCATGGTCTCTCGAAGGTGTACCCTGGTGGTGGGACTGGGAGACAGCTCAGCTAGTAAATGCTTATTGTGCATGCATGGCAGCCTGAGCTCAATCCTCATTACCGACATTAAAAGCCAGGCATAGTGGGTTGTGCTTCTAATACCATTACAGGGAATAAGAGACAGGCAGATCCTTGGACTATTCCGGCTAGTCAGTTTAACTTAATAGGGGCAACAGTGGTCCCAGGAGATGCTGGTACTGATGAGAGAGATCCTATCTCAAAAAGTAAGGTCAATGGCTCCTAAGGAATGATCCCTGAGGGTCATCTGGCCTCCACAGCACACACATGCACATACACTTGCATACTTAAACACAAATGAACATGCCTCCCAGCTCCACATGAATAAAATAAAGGATAGTCTGGGGGAAGAACTTTGTGTCACAAGGACAGAGAAGCTGCAGCCAACCCTGGGCCTTACAAGTGGCATTTCAAGGTGGCTGTGACCCCTCATTCATTCCCTTGACAGGGAGGAAAGGACTCCTTTTCTCACTGGAGGAAGTATTGGGTCCTTGGGAGGACTGTGGCAGAATCCTTCCAGAACAACTGTCAATCCCTAGAACAATCCCAACTCAGCAAGTTCCACGACGAGTCCTTTTTATTATTATTTTTAATATTAATAGAACTAATTAAATATAGAAGTGCATTCTAGCCTTAATCTGTGGCTTCTCATCTTTCCTCCCCCCTCCCTTCCTCTTCCCACTGTGCCTGAGTATGTATTGTCAAAGTGTCAAGTGAGAAGGGAAGGAGAAAACCAGGCCAGATAACGCAGAATTGGTATGCTTGGCAAAGGCTGCAGACACAAGGGACTTCTTTTAATCCAGTCCATTAATCAATTTCTTCGTAGAAATTGAATTAACTGTCTTTCATCAGCATCACACCCTGTGACTGGAAAACACTGTGTGCACCAGGGAATGTAAATGCAGTGGGTGTTTCCTGCTTGCTTGTGTAAGTGAACCTGTGACACTCATATTATTGGTTTTTCTGGTCCTGTGCATGGAGAAGAAAAGACCTCAATGTCAAACGATGCTGGCCATGAACCTGGGCTCCAAGGAAAACACTGAAGCAATCTGTTTTTTTTTTTCTTGTCACAAATACTTAGAAAGAGCCCCCACTCCTACACAACCCCCTTTAGCCTAAATGGATTCACCACTGAATATGAGAAACACTGTAAATTATTTTCTTTTCATTTGAGTTACATAAAAAACAACTGGTCTACTACCATCCCCCACCCCCATGAGCCCTCTATTCCTTTGGAAACCAGGCCCTCTTATTGGGTCACTGGGCTCTGGCTTGCATGGGGCATCATGCAAGGATGAAAGTATTTCTCTCAGTTTCTGAGAGAAAATTTTTGATGTTTCTTTTTATCTTTTTTTTTAAATTGGCAAATAAATTTTTTTTTTTTTTGGTTTTTCGAGACAGGGTTTCTCTGTGTAGCTTTGCACCTTTTCCTGGAACTCACTTGGTAGCCCAGGCTGGCCTCGAACTCATAGAGATCCGCCTGGCTCTGCCTCCCAAGTGCTGGGATTAAAGGCGTGCGCCACCACCGCCCGGCAAGGCAAATAAAAATTTTATAAATCTGTGGTGTGTCACATGAAGTTTTGCATTGTGAATATAGTGTAGAATGCTAAATTAAACTAACAAATACCCTTATTGCAGTGATACTCAACTGTTTTCTTTGATGGATGTTACAAATCTACTCTATTAGCAATTTTTCAAGTATATGACATCATTATTAACTATACATCATCACATTGTATAACAGACTTCTTAAATTCATTTGTCCTGTTTAAATGAAATTTTGTAAACTTAGACTCACACCTCCTGAGTCTTTTAGACTTCCAGACTCCTGGCCACATCCTACCCTCTGCTTCTAAGGTTGACCTTTTAAGATTCCATGTATAAGTGCTATAGGGTAGTATTTGTCTATCCATGCTTGGCCTATTTCATAGACTATTTAATATGTGTGAGGACACAATCCAAAAGACAGGGTACCTACCAGAAGGGGAGGGGACCCTTAGAGTTTTGTGTGAAACAAAGTCAATGTGGGCTGGTTACTAGTTTATTTGGGCCTGATGAGACAGAGTGCCTGTGCTTACAAGTGACATGAAGTTACAAGAAGCAGGTTTGTTAGTTATAATTATTAGTTATTAGTTACAGAAGGGAAGCTCTCCTCTCCAGAAACGTTTCTAAAGGGGTTGAAGTTTCATTTGTGTGACCCACTCACATCACAGTTGATGGATTCCACTAAGTAACAGGCCCCTAGGTTTATGATCTGTAAAACTAAGGCTTGCAGAGTTCAAAGGCTAAAGCATAACTTGTGTGAGTTTGTATATTTGAAGAGAACCTGAGGAAAGCCTGGCTTATTTTGTCCAGTCCCTTGTCACCCCAGAATCTCGGATCCCCACAACATTCTACATTTGTTCTGAAGAACTACCAACAAGAAGAAGTAGAAGATTGACCAGAGGCCCCCCTGGAGATGAGTTCTGCAATTTGAATATTTCACTCATTTAGTTGGTTGCTAATAAATCATTATTGGCCATCTGCGTGGTTCTAGGGTCTTTGATTTGTCTTGAGGGCACAAGAATGAAACAAAACAAAACAAAACGAAACAAAACAAAACAAAATAAAACACACACACACACACAAATGGATTACAGCGGTTGCCTGGGAGTTGTCATGGCCTGGCAGAGGTGAGAGGAAGAACTCCTGCCACCCTGATTAGCAGGTGTCAAGATAGAAGTTTGCTGTCTACAGGGTGGTGAGAAGGAACTCCCACAAAGCATGTAGACTCTGGAAAGGGAAACAGACCACTTGATTCAAGGAGAGAGGGATTGATGAAGTCAGTACCAAACAAAGACTGCTCCCTCTCATTCCATTCACTATTCAATAAACCAGGTCAAAATACAATCATGCCGTTTTCATGCTTACAACCTCAGTGGTGCTGTGCTGCCCTCAGACAACAAAAGCATTCTTTACCAAGAAGACTACTGTGGCGGCATCTTCCCTGATGGTTGACTTAGGGAATGCTAGTGGCTTCACTGAGCCAGATCCAGCTTCAAAGTGGGAACCCATCTACTGTTCTCTTGACTAAGAGGTTCTCCTTACTTCCCCAGCTCCCTTTGCCATTGCCTGACAGAGTCACGAGACTTTTAGACAATTTTTCCTAGGCTGCCAGTCGGTTGAGCCTTCTGTCACATCTTTACACAGTAGCCTGTACTTTTTCTTCCTAGCGATGAACACAGCTGCAATTACCATTTAACACTTGGGTCTTTCTGCCCTGGGTTCAGTGTCTCCCAAAGGTTCGTAGGTTGGACACATAGTCTTTGATTTGTCAGTGGTATTTGGAATCAGGGTTTTGAGAGATAATTAGGGGCAGGCGAGGTCATGAGAATGGGGTTCCTGTGGTGGCGTTAGTGACTTTAGAGGAAGATCGAAGCTGGCATATCTGTTTTATTTCCATGTGATTGACCTCTGCCATGCTGTGATGCAGCAGGAAGGCCTTTGCCAGGTGCTGGACCTATGCTCATGAACTTCCCAGCCTATTAGAATTACCTAGTTTCTGATATTCTCTTGTAACAACACAAAACAGACTTAGACAACTTCTGAAAAAAGACAGGGCTGGTATGTGCTCTGATCACCTTTGGAGTCGGGGTCCATGGGATACTTTTCTGTAGCTGTGATCAAGATACCTGAAAAAAAACTGTGGGGTGTTCTTCCTCCTCTGTTTTTTTTTTTTTTGTTTGTTTGTTTTTTTTTTTTTGGTATGCTTGTGTGTGCACTCCAGAGTGTGTGCAAATGTGTATGTGTGTGCGCTCAAGTATAAGTGCATGTATGTGCACATGTATAGTGGCCGGAGGTGGATGCCAGCTATCTTCCTCTACTTCTCTTCACCTTATTTATTATCATTTATTTATTCATTTTGGCTGATGTGTTTGTAAGTGGCACAGTGCTCATGTGGAGGTCAAAGACAACCTGTGGGAATCAGTTCTATCCTTCCACCATGTGGATCTTGGGGTCTAACTCAGGCTTAGCTGTGTCTATACCACTGGCTCACTCTACATTACTTTTGGAGACAGAGTCTCTCACTGAACCTGGAGATTACCAACCAGACAAGACTAGCTGGCCAGCAAGCGCCAAGGATCTTCTTGCCTCTATTTCCCCAAGAGACAGGATTAAAGATGAACACCACTATGCCTATCTGTTCATGTGGGTGCTACAGATCTACACTCAGGTCCTCCTTGCTTGCACAGCAAGGACTTTACAGAGTGAGCCATCTGCTCCATCCCTCTTCTTCCTTCTTAAAGGAGAAACTGCTTGGTTGCTTGGCCTCATTCACTTGGGCAGAACATCATGATGGCAGGAATACATGGGAGAGGAAATTCTTTGGTTCATGGCAGACAGGAAGCAGATAGAGAGGACTGGGGACTAGTTATTACTTTCAAAGGTCTATCCCCCTGGGTTCTACTTCCTTTAGCTATAGGAGCTGGACATAGTGGGGCTGGGAGTCCCAAGCAGAAGACAGTGTGCATCTGTCAAACTTGTTTTCCCCCAGTCAGCTAAACTGGAAAAAGTGAGACTCTGAGAAATCAACCCCACCTCCCAAAATAACATCCCCAGCTGGGGATGCAGTCATTAACATATAAGACTGTGAGGGGACATTTCATATTCAAACTGGGACACAAGAAATAACATATAGTCAGTGCTCAATAAGTGCTCAGTGTTTGGGTGGATGAGCAAAGGTAGTATAGACAGAGGCAGGCTCATCTGGGAAACAGTGAGTGTAACCAGCCAGCAGATTGCTCGGTGCAGCACTGATCAGCCTTGCTGTGAGAGATTGGATGGGATTGCATGTCACACTAAGGAGTTCAGACTTGTTCCCACAGGCAGAGGAAACCTTGGAAGTCTTATAAGCTGGAGAGTAACTTAATCTGTTATGTGTTTTTGAAACACAGCTCAAGGGCACTTGATTTCAGAGTTGACTACCTGGAGTTTGCTCTTATCTCATTTCAGAGGATCTCACTTTTCTAGTTGAGCTAAGTGAGAGAAAACAAGTTTGGGGTCTCAATTGGTGCATAGCATCTTCTGCCTGTGACAACTACCTCCCTGCTGCCAGCCCCTACAGATGCTCTTGTTACCTGCAGTTTTGTTTTATGTCCCTTGGGGAGCTGTGGTCTCTTCCCCCCTCTCTTGGGCGAGACCCATCTGGCCCTTGTGACTTGGCTGGTACTAGTCCTGCCTGAAACATCCTGCATAGTACCACTTCTTCTGGGCTCAGATCAACACACGTTCCCTCACTGGGGCTTCTCTGACCACAGCAGACCATATTGCTATATGGGACTCAGAAACCACTCATGTTCTGTGCCATTCAGAGGCTCACGTAAGCAGAGGGCCCAGATCTAGAAGTCACTGGGGTTTACCTCTTCTATGAAAGGAGTTGGGGTATTGAGGAGGAATGCACTGTTAGGTTATACATCAAGGGAGCAACAAAACCAGGAAGTTTCCCAGTGGTGTACTAAACAGCTTTCTGTTGCTATAGCAACATGTCTGAGACCATCAACTTAAGAAAAGGAAAGGTTTGTTTTGGTTCACAGCTTTGGAGGATTCAGTCCATTGTCATTTGACTTCGTAGCTTTTGTGCCTGTGATGAAAAGCATCACATCATGGTAAGGGTGCACAGTGGAGGAAGCTGCTCACCTCTTGGTGGGCAGGAAGCAAGCAGGAGTCACACAATCTCCTTGGAGAGCAATGACATAAAATCTCCCATTAGGTCTCACCATTTAGAGTTTTCTGCTTCCTTTCAGTTTCACCAAGCTATGGACCAAGCCTTTAACACTTGGTCCTTTGGGGAAAACTTACTCAAACCGTAGCAGATGGTTAACCCAAGTCCACTGCTTTTTCTATTACATGGAACTTCCTAACTGGGCCTCAAACACAGGACTTGCACAAGCCTCAGTTCTAGTCGTTAGAGTAGTGGTGAAATGGGGGCAAAATCACTGAGTTTTGAAGCTCCAGGTGATAGCATGAACAGGGGCTTATTGTGAGGGCCATACCTTTACTTCTCCAGGAGGCTAATTTGGTGTATCATCTGTGTACATCTCAGGTTCTTAGAAGGAAGGGTATCCTTGCCACACTTGCTCTGTGTCTTTGTCCTAGAGTCTGACCTCCCCTGGGTAGAGTCACCTGTCTGGCTGCATTCTGTGGATCTGGGGCTAAGCCCCATTTCACCTTTCCCTACACACCGTTCCTGTGAGGGGCTGCTTTTCCATGAATTCATCTATCTGGTTCACACTGGTCTTTCCGCTAAGCTTTCCTATGCCCCACAACAGTTCTGACCTTCTATCAGTACTAGTTTCCAATGCTTTCTATCCATGGTTGATTGTTCCATTGTAGACCCTTTACTGAATTCTTCCTGGAACATGCTGGTTTCTGCTGGAACCTGGCTTCATGTAAGAGCTCAGAGCATCACAAAAACACTAGTGAGGCAGAAGATTCTCCATGGTCAAGTTGTTTCAGTACTGTTGCAAAATGCTGAGGAATAGCTGAATGTCCACAGTCTCAACAAACTTGCTCTGTGATGGGCATGGGAGAATTGGGGGGAAGAAGAGCACATTCCTATTTCCCCTTTCTTTGATGGCCCTACAGGTGTCATCTGCATTTAATATTTTGGTCCCTGGTACATGAAAGACAAGTTCATTCAAAACATTAGTAAGATGTTATCACTTCCCTCCAAGGAGCTCACAATCTAGTGAGAAATGATCAATGGGGAAATTCTACTGGAGGCAAGTAGTTGAAAGAAATACACCAGAGGAGTGACACACATAGCTGGATGTGGAAGCCATCAGCTGGATGACTCCAGAAATGGACTTAGAGTCATGCAGAGAGAACTCTGAGCAGGAGGAAGACCACCTTAGACCCTGGGTTCTGTAATTACTCTCCCATCCTTGATTAATGTGGGAAAATATCTTGCTTTCAAGCTCATTCCAAAATAGGCTGAAGTGAGACATTCTGAGGACAGACAGTGCTTGGCCAGGAGCTTTTCAGTGAGAACATGGTCACCATAGGCAGGAGAGTGATTCCTCTGAGTCCCAGGGTGGTTGACATAGAAGACCTGCCCCATAAGTCAGAATATGAACATTTGACAAATAAGTGGGTGGATAAGGGGAGAAAAGTGGCTGCTGTTTCTCTGAGGAACCCTACATCAGGACTGGCCCTGAGAGATCATGGCGTCTGACACCTGCACACCAGGAAATGATCCACCCTTTTCCTGTTCCTTAGGCCCAGAATGTTCCCACACATGGAAACAGGGAGTGACCACAGCACAAGTAGCTTAAGTAACTGGTGTTTCTTGGGCATTCAGGCTTCACTTTGATACAGTTTCAAAACCCACTAGTTTATTTATTTTATTTGGTTAGGAACCAAGGGACCCAAGACAATGGTGGCTTCACTGGAAACATTTTTTTCCCCTTTTCTTCTTTAAGAACCCTGGGCAACTGACCTACTTTTTTATTCTCTTTGAACTCAACGGAGGCAGCTCTTCTTCAAAGCAGACTGTAACATGAAGGTTCTTTGCTTTATGTGGACCAGGGTGACTAACCCAGTTACTAAAAAAGATGAGCCACAAATGCCATCTTTTAAAGCTGCCTTCATGCCCAGAGCTCTTTCGGTATTTTTTTGAGTCCCCTCCCCCACCCCCTTGT
Source organism: Peromyscus eremicus (assembly GCF_949786415.1). NCBI lineage: Eukaryota > Metazoa > Chordata > Mammalia > Rodentia > Cricetidae > Peromyscus > Peromyscus eremicus. The sequence continues at coordinate 50,852,638 of NC_081425.1, read as the reverse complement.
GCTTAAGTCATGACAGCAGGAAAAATGGGCTGAAGAAAATGTTGACTATTTTTTTTTTCTTAACTAAACAAGTGTTAAGGAGAAGCTGGGGCAAGCAAAGCACTGCTGGGTGTCTTCACATGACTGGGAATTCCACGTTGGAGGGAGATGAGAGCTTCCTACCATTACACACTTGGGAGGACCACCCACCCATGATTCTGGAGATCACTGCAGCTTGGTCTTGGATGAGCTTGTTTGGAATCCTTCACCTGAAAAGGTCCCCTTCAGCCCACTGATATTCTGGTCGCTCTGTGGGTTGAGGGTAAAGGGGAATCTTGCAATGAACTCTAAAAATAGAGTTACCCTCCCTCCTCCAAGTAGATTTGCAACTTCTCTGCTGCACAGATCCTTTGGGGAGCAGAGCTGAATGAATATACCAAAGGGGTAAGGTAATGAGCACTCTCTGCTAGTGGGATCTGGGTTGTTCTGGATGGCTAGTTTGCTCCCAAATCTCTCCTGAACCCCCCCCCCCCAATTTTTATATTTACCTAGTTATTTTCTTATTGATTTCATATATAAGTAGTATATTTTTATCATTTCCACCCCATACTCTCCCTTCTCCAACTCTTCCAGGATCATCCTTATTCCCTTTCAACTTCATGATCTCTTCACATACACATACATACATACATACATACATACATACATACACATACAGAGAGAGAGAGAGAGAGAGAGAGAGAGAGAGAGACAGAGACAGAGACAGAGACAGAGAGAGACAGAGAGAGAAAGGAGAAGAGGAGAGGAGAGGAGAGGAGGGGAGGGGAGGGGAGAAAGGGGAAAGGAAGGAGTCACACACAGAAATGCCCCCCCCACCACACACATGTCCTGCTGAGTCAATTAGGTGTTCCTCATATGTATACACATTTAGGGCTGACCATGTGGGGCTGGATAACCTATCAGAGGGCTCCTCCCTGGTAAGAAAAAAAAATCCCCTAACTCTTGAGCTTCTAGGTTGAAATTTCATCATTAGTAAGCCATGCCTCTAGGTGAGACATTACTGAATTCAGAAGTTTGAAGGGAGTTTAGTTTATCAGATTACCTTCCAAAGAGGCAGCTGACTGTGGTCACAGCAAACCAGATAGACCCATTCTGAGGAAGATGGGAGATGGGTCACTCTGGGGACAAACATCCCTGAGTGTCACCCTGGTCAAATGCCTGCAGATGGGCTGCCTGTGTAATGTCCCACTTATGCTGACATCTAGCAGGGCCCTCTTGTATTCCTTGGGTAGGTAGTTATACCACAATGAGCAAGTTTCTAACCCTTCCTCCCAGCCCCATTTCTGGGACCCTATACTCAGACACACAGCTGCCTCTCCTAGCTCAGAGATGCATCAATTACTGCTGGCAGCCGGGTCCTGGTACGTCCCCTTTGTCTCTAATGCCAGGTTCTTCGAGATGGCTATTACACATTTTAACAAATAACAGGAGTGCTAAGGCAAGGACTTTTATCGCAATATGAACACTGTAATTTCAACCTTTTAGGGCAAGCAATCTATGGAATCAAATCTAATGGGAAGGGTGCAGAATGGTGGTTCAGCCATAGCTACTTTGACTGGGAAGGGCAACATTCCATAGAATGTAGGTTGGACTGGAAGCACTTGGTGCTTCTGGAACTTAAATGGGAATTCTTTGAACTAAGGCTATGTCAGGGCCCTGGCCAGTGAGCTTTTCCACTCCACCCCCCACTCACAGAGGGAACTTGCTGGTTAGGATCCATACCCAGACCTCTGTGCTGTGTGGAGAAACGTCTACTTCTGACAACACGGAAGCAGAGATTACATCATGTAATCACAAGGTACCATGCTGAGTGTTTTCCAGGCTGCTTCAATTAGTGTTTATGTTCTCTGTAGTGTAGATGTAATCATTAGCCAGTTTTCATCTGTAAGGAGTGTGAAGTCCACTACTTAGTGGATGTTTATAAGTCTACTGAGTACTCTGCAGACTGTGAAGGAATGCTTAAGCTCTTTGTGACTTAGATGTTATCATCAGATCATTGTCACCTGTAAGGAATCAATCTTAGGCTTAAAGAGACTCCCCTGCTTTGAGAAAAGCACCTTGAAAGCACAGAACAGGGTCTTGCACTCTGAGAACCTATGTCCAGAGTCACCACAGGCCACTATACCTCTCCATTGCCTTTCTATAAAGGGATACCTCACCTGCAAGCAGGCCCCAAACCCAACGTCACACCCATCAACTATATTGCCTTTACCTTCAACTCCAGCCTTCTTGCTAATTTTCTAGTTTAATGAGAGGGTACTCCATATTTCCATCAAGCCAGTCTAAACACTGAAAGGAATAGCTCATTAAACATGGTTCTTTTTAAATAATGAATTAAAATAGTTGTTGCTCTGGGAATTCCTATGTTGGATATGGCATGGTAAAGTTGATGTGGCCACAGGAAGGAAGGAGAAATACCCTTAGAAGAAAACGTTTATTATACTCCCAGGTCCTAAAGAGGAGTCACTATATGCCGTGCAGGGCCACAAAAATTGTATTAGCCTTTGGCTGGGTGACCCAAGGAGAGTCAGAAGAAAGGGCAGACTGGAGCTCTGCCTAGGGTTTCCATGGGAAAAGTAGGACAAGGGAGAGTACTGTTTAGGATGGGCTAATTTGAGTAGTTCCTATGGACTTGGATTCAGGAGATGGTCTCTCATAGCTCAACTCAGGAAGAAGATACACAGGAGGAATGTTGGCTTGGTGTGAATCTGATATGTTTCTTACAGGCTCATGTTTTGAATACTTGGTCTCTGGGTTGTGGTGGATTTTGAAGAACTAGGAGTTGGGACCTGGCTGGTGGAAATATATCATTAGGATTCATCCCTTAAAAGTTTTGTCTATCTAGTTCTGTCCAATGCTGTTAGCTTCCTGGGCTGCTGTCCATACAAGCTATCTTCCACTGGAAGTTTCTGTGGCCATGAACTAAGGCACTCTGATATTGCATTCCTGCGATGCTGGACAGAACTTTCTGAGCCCACAAGTCAAAAATAAACCCTTGTTTCCTAAGTTTTTCTGTCAGGTACTCATTACAGCAATGGGAAAAGTGACTAATAAAAAAAATAAACTGGTGTGTTGGAAGAATGTGAAAGAGTTTGTAGGTGTGAATTAAAGAATTCCCAGTATGCTATGGGTCTCTTAATTGGTGATTTTACTGGAGTTGTGGAAGACCAGAATGCCATTATATCTGAAGACAGCACAGACTAACTTCATGAGGTTTTTAATGTTGCTGAAGAAGGGCATTATTGGCAACAGGACTAGAGGCTGGTCATGCCACATTCTGGCTAAGAGTCTACTCATGTTCTAATATTTAAATAAGGCCAAATCCAAAAGTGGTGGACTAGCTTGTTTGGGATGAACTTTCACGACAGCAAAACATTCAGGTTGTACTCTGGTTATTGCTTGCTGCTTTTATCTAGGTTTATTCTGAGAATCAGAAGCAAATTATGGAGTGGAAAAATGTGAAAAATGGAGAGTTTGGGGAGCATGAATGTGTTTGATGATGTGGAACAAGTAAGTGCAGATAAATCAGCTATAATTGTTCAACAGATTAGTGTTATTAAAGATGAGCTGTAAACTTTGCAGCGTGCACCAGAACAGGAAAGATGTGCTGAGGGAGACGTCCTCACTGAAAGCTTCAAGGCGCAATAATGCAAACCCAAAACTTTGAAAAGCCTGTTCTTAAAAAGATGCTGCTGCTGCGTGTCCCCCGGGAAAGAGTCTTCCAGTAGAATATATTCCTTGGTTTAAGCCACAGAAAATTCTGAGGCCACTGCGTCAAGGTTTAAGAGAACCTTGCTGATTCTGCCAACAGCAGACATTGGCACCATCCATGTGGTTCTGGTTTTGTAGGCAAGCAGAATGTTTGAATTGTGAGGTCATAAAGGCTTGTACCAAGATTCCAATCAAAGTCTATGGGCCAGGTAATGTGTCTAGGATCAGATTCACCATAGGGATCACCTGAGTGGGCTATGTGTAAGTCTGTGAAGGTGTAGCGTAACTTGCTATGCGATCCTGGGAGCTGGAGATGTCAGGATCATCTGATGAGAGAAGCTATAGGGACCAAGTGGAGCTTTGAGGAGGGTTAGGGGTAGGAAGTGGGGTCTGGTTGGTAGAAATAGGTCACATGGGCCTCTGAATGTCTTATCAGTACCTGATTCCTCTATACCTAGGATGCTATAATTTGATATGGATTAGGCTCATTACTAATAATAAAGCTCATTGGCCAATGGCTGGGCAAGAAGAGATTGAGCATGAGAGCCATACTAGAATAATTCTGGGAAGAGGAAAGGTGTCAGGGAGATGCCAGCCAGCCTCCAAGGAAGCAAGACATATAAAAAATGAGGTAACAAGTCATGAACCATATGGCAAGGCATAGATAAGAAATATGGGTTAATTTAAATGTAAGAGCTAGCTAATAATAAGCTTGAGCCATCATCCAAACATTTGTAATTAATATAAGCATCTGAGTGATTATTTGGAAGTGGCTTGGGGAAAGGGTGGGACAGAAAAAGCCTCTGTTTACAACAATTTCATTTCTTGTGCTGTGTGGACTGAGGCACTCCCTGTGTGTCATTTTCATACACAGCTGACAGTGGATATATTCATTTTATACTAGTGTCAGCACAAACACAAAAGCAATGTGGACACTGCCCTGGGCTGAGCTATTCTGTCCATGGCTTCCCTGCTGCCATGGTCTGAAATTTCTAAAGCTATCAGCCAAAATAAATCCTTCCTCTAATTCCTTCTGCCAGATGTCTCACCACCATCATGAGAAAAGTAACTAGTGCAGTGTGAGCTAGATAAGGAGGTGTGTGAGCTGTAGGCTCAATGTATGTGACACACCCATTGGTGGAGACTAAGACCTTGACTATCTCTAAGAACTAGCTGGTCCTCAAATGCCAAATTTTTAATGCAGAAAAACATTATGGAATAAATAAAGATCGATGCATACAATACTTCCCTTTACACCCTATTCCCCATATTTGCTCAGTCATGATCCTTTCTGCTCCTTGACCTGTTCAGTACTTTTGAGGGCTCACTTTGCATGTCTGCGATGTTAGTAATAGGTGTCCAAAAGAGATCCAGTGAAAAAAGGATGGAGTTGCATTATTTCTAAAGTGGCACTTCAAAGGTGTCACAATGTGTACTTATAGCAGCCTTATAGAATTGCAATGGAGCCCTATGACATCATAGTCTTTATAACATCATCAACCTGTGAAACATCACTCATGTGTATCATGGTGGCAGTGGTGTAAACAAGCCCACTCACTGCCAGTTGTGCATGTGTAGTACATACAACTGTGTGCAATGCATGCATGGTATTGATAATGATTGTGTTACTGCTTATGTGCTTTCTATACCATAAATTTTTAATATTAATGTGTGTTCCTACTTCTTAGAGAATAGTTTACTATAAAACAACATGTCCTGCTACACTGGCAAAAGCCTTAAACATTGTATGTTGACTGAATATTTTCTTTTTAAAACCAATATTTTTATTACATTTTATTGTGTGTGCATGCCACAGAGCATATATGGAAGTCAGAGGATAACTTATGGGAACTTTCTTTCCAACAGGTGGTTTCTGGGGATGAAACTTGGGTCATCAGTCTTGACAGCAAGCCCTCTTTACCTACAGATCCATCTCCCAGCCTTTTATTACATTTATTGATTGCCTCATTTTCTCTTATGCTTTACTTAATCTCATTTTGTTCATCATGTCCCTATTTTATATACCTAGAGACACGATGAAGAAAATAATATGAAATCTGCATACACACATATGCACAAACATACACAAGTATATTTATGCAAACACACACACATATACAGCACACAACCTAGATGTGCAGTTGACTATATAATATAGGTAAGTACAGTCTATGATGTTTACATAATGACAAAGTCACCTAATGATGCATTTCTTAGAATGTGTTTTCTTCATTAAATGATGCATAACTGACATCTCATTTTTGCCTTCACCATTCTGTGATGAACTCATTGCCCTCAAACTATTTTTTTCCTTCAGTGTTTTCAGCCACCTTCTTAATGCAATGTTTAGTCCTTCCTAGAACTTCCTAGCATGAGTGGGCTTATGTGCTTCTGACCCCCAAATGACCATTTAGGGTCATTAGTCACCCTTCCTTTTCTCAAAGGGAAGTCATTGTCATTCCCTCTAGCATGCAGGTCCTCTGCTGACTGGATCCAGCTGTTTGAATGTCACCTCTGCTTAAAGGCTCAGTTTACATTCGCTCAGCTAATCTCATTTCTATAGGCAGGAATTAATAACTTCACCCCCTGCACCCCATGGTGTTAGTCTGTCTGTTAGGATTCAATTTGTCCTATATTTTGTGATAATTTCCTTGGGATGTGGCAAAGGCTGATATATAGGCTGAGAAAGCTGACCCTTTCATCTCTGCTGGGGCTGGCATTACAGCTTAGGCTGGCTGCTGTAAGCCTGGGTCAGGACTCTAATGAACCCAAGTTTTATCTCTTCTTTGGGTGACCTGATCCTTTTTCTCATGCACAAGGTTGGGGTGATACCATGAGCAGATATAGGACTCTCACTCTTACAGCCTTCCCTAGTACCAGAGAGAACATCTTAGTGGATGTATTTCTCCCACTGTCCAGCATGGTATTTCTAGAGTTCAGATTGGGTTCCAGGAGCAACAGTACTGACATACAGTCTTTAGACATCTCCTATTCTTGTCAGACAGAGAGTGAGTCTAGGATTCTAGTTTACCTGTGGTTCATTTCCAGCGCTTGGGGCCAAGCCTCAAGGAAACTCCAGTCCAGACATATTCTGCCTGTTGTACTGCCTCCAGCCCACAGTATCTTCAGATAATAGGCATCATGGCAGGTGTCTTTTATACTGATGTTGGTACCCAGGCCACACCGCTACCTGCTCTGCTCCATGTGTCAGGAAGGCCAAAGGAAGGGCAACTGTTAGAAGCTGTACTACCCTCCTCTAGTGGCCTCTCTGGTGATGTTCTATTGCTGTGTTATGTGCTGACATTGTGCCCTGCCGTTTGGTTTTAAAGCTTGTCTAATAAGCGGTAGGCATTCCTGCTGTGAAGAAAAACTCTTCTCTCACCCTGACCATGACCCCTGCCTGCCTTCTACCCAGGTAGCAGCACAGAAAGGTGGGCATACAGGAAACACTTCAGAAGAGCAGATCACGTACCAGGAACTCAGTAATTACGACTTCAAAGTTCAAGAGGAGATATAGTTTGAAGATGCAGGTTTCCATTTATGTTACAAAATTCCAATTGTAAATCTAACATGGCCAGAAAACGAGCTAACATTTACATTTTCCTGTATACTCAGGGAAGATTTGCATTTATGATCATCCTCAGTGAGGCACTTGAAACAGCTCTGAGAGTTATTGGAAGCTGGTGTTCAGGGTAGCATGTAAACAATGCAGCATCCTATGGAATGATGTCAACAGCATTAAATACAGCAGTATATCCTGGGAAACTGCAGAGGCAAGAAACCCTCCACTGTTTAAACGCAAACGTGTTTCAAAGAAATAGCAGTGTGAATAAATAATAGCACCGATACCTGTTTCTTCAGGTGGGAGATATAAAATTAGCCAGGAACGGCATGTTTGATGATCAAAATGTGAGGAGAGATTTCAGTACCTGAGAAGGAAAATAAGCTGCCAAGATCTTTGAAGGTTTGGAGGCACACTAATTGGGCAATAAAAAAACACCCTCTTATAGTTTAAACCTAAAATGTCCCCCACAGGTGCGTATTTTGAATTCTTATTCCCAGATGGGAGTGCTATTTTGGAAGATTGGGGTACCTTTCAGAAGGTGGGGCTGAAGTGGGTCATTATGGGATGAGTCTTTAAAGGCTCCTGCCACTCTCTTGGCTTCCTGGTCTTCCATGATATGAATAGTCTCTGACATTCTGCTGCCATGGGTTAAGTCACTCTTTCAGGTCTTCGGCTCCATGATGGATGGGAAGCCTCTGAAGTTATGAAATAAGTCTTTGCTCCCCTTGGTCATATCTGTCGAGCATTCTCCTGTAATGATAGAAAGTGACTAATTCAAAGCCCTTATTCCAAGGTGACAAATTGTAGGCTGTGTCCACTCTGGGCCAAATGTGGCCACTCTTGTTTGTTCAAGCATTTTCTATGATCGCTTTCTGTGCCAGAGCAGAAGAGTTGAGCGCTGGCTGGTAGTGGCTGCATTAGTGTCTTGTCCACTCTGGAGGCCAGCTGGAGTTGGAGCTAGCAGCATGCACAGCCTGGAATTAGTATGACAAGCCTAGATCAGTACTCAAGTGGGTTGAAGTGTTCCATGTTTGTTTTAGGAGTACTGGCTGGCTCTGTGTCTGCAAGATCAAATATATATGTAAAATTTGGCTCATTGTAGGAAATGGTTTCTGCTTCTAGTCTAAATCTGTATGGGTAAGTCCCTGATCGATGGATTTGTTAACTTTTTATTTTGAAGTACTTTTTAACTTACAGGAAAATATTGCCACACAGTACTAACAACTTTCATCTATTTTTTACTCAGATAGTCATCTGAAGCTTTGCTAGTGGTCCCAGGAATGCCCTTTATAATATGAGGAGCGTGTCTGCGTACTCCAGGAATACATAGCTCTCCTGGCTCTCTAGGTTCCTTCAGTGTGGAATAATAATAATAATAAATCACAACTGTGTTTTTTGTTTGTTTTTTTTACTTTGAAATGATTATAGATTCACAGGGAGCTGCAGAATGGGCGGGAAGAGCTCATGAAAGCTTTGCCCATCTCTCCCTTGAATTAGTTCCTTTCCTCATTGCTGCCACAAAAACAGCTTAAGGAAAGAGGGCTTATTCTGGTTCACAGTTCCAGGGTACAGTTCAATACACATAACCAACTCAGTTAACCTAATCTAGAAAATTCCTCACAGATATGCCTAGAGATTTGTCTTAATGGTGATTCTAGGTCCTGTTAAGTTGATAATTGATACAAACCATCACAAGCCTACTCCTTGTCAACTTGACACATCAACATATCAATCATTTCCTCTCTTATTTCTGCTCACGATTGCCCTAGTGCCAAACGCATTCAGTCCAAGTTAAAAAGCTTCTGTGGTCTTCAACAGTTTAGCGTTGTTTAAATGTCCACATCCAAGTATCTTCTGAGATTCAAAGTGTTTTATTAACTGTGAGTCCCTATAACATCACGGAACAAATGACACACTTCCAGTATGCAGTGGTACAGAATAAGCATTCCCATTTAAATCGGGAGGAGAGAGGGCACAGAAAGAAAGGGTTGGACCATAGCAAGACAAAACCTCATCATGGAAAATGTAAAAGCTTACAAGCCCATTCTGGTACCTGGGGCTTATGATGAAATCATCTGGACTCTGAAGAACTCAGGTAGCTCAGTCACTCCAGTTCTGTATACACATAGGACACACACTCTTTGAATCCATTCATTCTGTGCCTGTATCTTTCCTTGGTGGACATCTCACAACCCTGGCATCTAGAACATTCTGACATCTCCACTGTAACTTAGGTTTCATCTCTACATTTTCAGAAAATAGCCTCTCAGGAACTCCCCCTTCAGCCTTTCCTTCTAGGCCACCTCCATTCTTTGATTCACAGTGACCCACAGAACCACTCTCTAGCGAGGATCCACAGTGCCCACACTTGATTTGGACTCAGGTATGGAACCTTTATTCTCTTTCCAGTGCTCAATTCCATGGACAATACACCCCTTCCCCCCATGCTGCAAACATCATAGTCTATCGCTAAACCTGTTGGTTATTCTCCATTACCTGATGGTAAGGCCCTATTGCTGAAAACTCAACTTACTTACATCATTGAACATGGAGAAATCAGTACCAACTAGACACTTTACTTCTACTGATTAGCATTTATGATGCTGAAGGAACTTTTCGGGCTAGTGGAGGAGAAAAGAAAGCATCAATGTCACTCAGCTACAAATTTGGAGACCTACAACAGAGGTCTGCCTGCAAGATATACTGGTGTAATAGCCACACACACACACACACACACACACACACACACACACACACACACACACACACACTGTTAGTCAGTTTGACATAAGCTAGGGTCATCTCTGAAGAAATAATCTTATTCAATAAAATGTAGGATTGATTTTTCTGTAGGTCATTTTCTTGACTAATGATTGATATGGGAGGCTTCTGGGCCAGTGGTCCTAGGTGCTATAAGAAAACAGGTTAAGAAAACTACAAGGAGAAAGCCAGTAAGCAGTGTTCCTTTATAGCCTTTCCATCAGTTCTTGCCTCTAGGTTCCTGTTTTGATTTCCTGTCTTGAATTCTTTTGCTGATGGACTGTGATGTGGAACTGTAAGTGAAATAAACCCTTTGCTCCCCAAGTTGCTTTTGGCCATGCTGTTTGATCATAGTAATATAAACTTAATTAAGGTACACATATATGTGTGTGTTAAATAGTATCCATTGCTATAATAAATAGACTAACAACTAAGGAGGCTGATGAGCATTTATACTATAAAAGCAGCATACTTCTGGTTATGACCTAGGAGAAATGATGGTGCAGATGGAGCATGGACACAGCTATTTGACAATACACTCTTGTTTGGGAAGGCTTGTTTGTTACTGTCATCACTGTCCTTCTCTTCAGGCTTTTCTACTGGGCAAAATATGCCTCCTACCCAATCAGCCCAGACTTACTTCTTGCCCTCATCTCTGGCTATAAGCCCATCTTTGAGCTTCCTGAAGACACCTTTCCCTGACCTTCCATCAGGTCTGAATGTTCTCCTACACTTTCTACACCCATAGCCTTGGCATATTGTAAATGGAAGTTTCTGTCCCACCAGCAACTCTCAAATACCCAGCAGTTGCATCCCAAATTATCACACAGAGGTTTATATTAGTTATAAATGTTTGGCAGATTACTTAGGCTTATTATTAACTAGCTCTTACATTTAAGTTAACCCATTCTTATTAATTTATTTATTGCCATATGCTCTGTGGCTTACTGGTCCTTCAGCATCCTGTTTCTTGGGTGGCTCACAGGGTCTGCATCGACTCTGCCCCTCTTCCTTTGAATTCTAGTTTGATTCTTCTGCCTAACCTCATCATGTCCTGCTGTAGGCTAAAACAACTTTATTATCAACCAATGAGAGAAATACATATTCATAGCATACAGAGGTTCCTCCCACAGTAGTATAGGTGATACCCTCCCACACCCCCTCATCACCAACTCCCCTCTGTCTTACCTCCTCTGACCTCTAATATCTTATTGTCTCAGACGAAGCCTTCTGTTCTTTCTGTTGAAGCTCCATTCTTTCCTTTGTCACTGGTCACCTTTCTTGAGAAGTGAGAGGTGGGTCAAATACTCTCTCTTCTTCAACAAAGATTATTTCATAAAAATGATCTGCAATGCACATCAGAAACAATTCTGTGTCACAAGGCCACAACCATGATGGGACATTTCAATAAACCATTTTCAGCCTTTGATCAAGCAAATTAAATGACAAATAAGAACACTAGATATTTGAATGTCATATAAATTTTTTTTTATTTTAAAAGATGTTATTAAACTTTGTACCCCATAGTCCTTTTAATCACACTTTGTGAAGCACATGTTTCATAGTTTATTTTGATCATCTGTAGCTCCAAAATTTGGCAATTTCCCATTTTTAGAGTTAATATCCTGTTTTTCATTAAGAGAGTTAGATATCTTCAAACTTTAGAAAACCTTTTTTATATTTATTGTTATTTAAGAGCTAAAGCCATCATAAAGCCTTTGACCTCCTTAAACATCATTTCTATTTTAAAATTAATTAATTAATTAAAATTTTGAGCCTGATCACAGTTTCCCCTTCCTCCTCTCCTCCCAGTCCTTCCCCACAACTTCCCATCCCCCATTCACTCCTCCTCCTTTCTCTTCAGATAAGGGCATGCCTTCCATGTATATCATAGCCAACCATGGCATATCAAGTTGCTGTAAGACTTGGTACCTCCCCTCCTATTAAGGTTGGATTAGTCAACCCAGTAGGAGGAAAAAGTCCCAAAAGCAGGTCACAGAGTCAGAGACAGCCCCTGCTCCTACTGCTAGGAGTCCTATCAGAAGACCAAGCTCCACAACTGTAACATGTACAGAGAGCCTAGGTCAGTCCCCTGCAAGCTCTCTTGGTGGTTCAGCTCTGTAAGCCCCTATGAGCCCAGGCTAATTGATTCTGTGAGTTTTCTTGTGGTGTCCTTGACCCCTCTGGTTCCTACAATCCTTTCTCCCTCTCTTTCACAGGATTCCCCAAGTTCTGCCTAATGTTTGGCTGTGAGTCTCTGTATCTTTGAACAGGATTTTATACTCCTTGTGTCTTTCTGTTTTCTGTTTCTTTATTCTGTTTGTCTTGTTTCATCAGTTTTACAACTACCCTTCACACAAATTATTTAGATCTATTTCTATTTGGTCTCAATGCTTATTATAGGATTTTTGAGTTCCCTGTCTCCCTATCACTTTTCCATTACTGAATCCAGTGGCCTGGAGAATGTTTTAAGTAATTTTTTCAGGAAGAGAATGCAAATATACTTTATAAACAGAATATGTGAAATCTGACTTTCTGTTGTTTTTATGCATGGAATAATTGGGTCACATCATTCCCTAACACCTGATTTCCCCCTTTTCTATTTGAAGATTATTATCTAGCGTATTTGTGAAAACACTGATTGATTTTTTACAGTACTCAATCAAATGTGGCACGAAGCGTGGCTGTTGTGGTTCTTTCGCAGCGTCTCCTTGTTTTATCCCAAACTGGCAAAGTCCTCTCATGTTTTTGTTGCACACATGAAATATATTTTCTCATTTTCTTCTGTTCTCTACACTGGGTCTTTTTTAGAAGATGCATTTTTATTTGAGAGCTGATCACTTTGCTGTCTTACAATGCAAGCTATGTTTGAAGACTACATACTCACTCAGTGACTCACTTAATAAATATATTTGACCATAGGTACTCCAGGTACTCCTGACCATAGGTTCTAGGTACTATGGGTATACTTATTAATAAAATGGCAAAACTCTCTGTTTTCCTGAGTTTATATTCTAGTACCAGAAACTAACACTACGTAAAAGCAAAAAGATAGCATACATGCGTTCCTTAGTGTTTGCATAGTCAATTTCAAGAACCCTTAGAGATGCCAAAATCCACAGGTGTCCAAACCTTTACAATCTATGGTGTTGTGTTTGTGCCTAATCTACCTAAATCTTCCATATACTTTAAGTCACCTCTAGCTTACTTGTGTACCTCATACAATGCAAATGTTGTATGCAGACTTCTTACATTGCATAGTTTATGAAATAATGACCATATGAAGAATGTCTGTTCACATTTAGTATAATATTTACCAAATTATTTTCTTTTCTTGTTTTTTGAGGTCTCTCTCTCTCTCTCTCTCTCTCTCTCTCTCTCTCTCTCTCTCTCTCTCTCTCTCTCTCTGTGTGTGTGTGTGTGTGTGTGTGTGTGTGTGTGTGTGTGTGTGTGTGTAGGCCAGAGCAGATCATATGTTGTCCTATTCTGCTACATTTCACCTTATTCCTTTGAGACAGGGGATCTCATTGAACCTGGAGCTAGGCTGGCAGTCAGCAAGGCACAAGTGATCTTGTCTCTACCCTCATGGTGCTTGGATTTAAGCACATGTGTGGCCACACCCACCTATTTTTAACAGAGGTGCTAGGATTCAAACTCAGGTTTTCTTTCATGTAAAACAAGTACTGTTACCAATGAGCCATTTATCCAGCACAATTACTAAATGTTTTTGGTGTGTGGTTTGTTGAATCTACAGGCACTGAACCCATGGCTGAGGTGGGTCAATTGTATGTAGTGTACTAAATAGTGGTGAATTCAAAGGAGAAAAGTAAGAGGAAGTGAAGCAGGAAAGTTGGCGGATGCTGCAAGTCATCTGTTGTAGGGTTAACTGAAAAGAAGGTGAGATTGGAATCCAGATGTGAATTGAATGATGGCATCATTGTATAACCAGTGGAAAGAAATCAGAGACATGGGTAGCAATAGATTGCGCACATACCCTAAGATGAAAATATTTCTGACATGCTCTAAAACATAAACAACTCTAGGGGACTACATATCAAGTGCCAAAAGAAAGTGATAGACGTCCATTTCTTTTTGAATTTAGCCTAGGGAAGACCCTACAAGGATCCTGAACTTATGTGGAGCATGGCAAGTCACTACTGGAAGAGTTGTTTATAGATGTCATTGTATTTTGATAGTTCACTCTGTCTGGTGTGCGAAGAAGAGGCCAGTGGTGAAGTGGAGAAACTGAGAAACCAGCCAGGAAGCTATTGCAGTATTTAGAAGATATTTTGTTGGCCTGGAGAGAAGGGTTAGCAGTAGAGACTGTGCAAAATGGTCAGATTTTAGATATATTTTTCAGGCAGAAGAAGGGTCTGACAGACTAGATATGGAGTGAGAAATGAAGAATAACATAAGACTGACTCTAAAGCTTTGGGACTGAGTAATGAAAAGAGAAGAGTTGTCATTGATGGAGATGAAGGAGAGATACCAGGTGTGTGGTTAGCAGGAACCTGGAGCTTTAATTTGGTCATGTTGAATTGGAGGTTGACACAGAAGTGCAGAAATCTGGAGTTGCTTTTGAACATATAAAGTTGGAGACTTCTTAAATAACATTAAAAGTTCCCTTATGTTTCATATAGGCTTCAAATACACAGTCTGGAGGTAATATGATCCAGTAGTTTAGTGCACCTGCATTTTCGATATGGTTCATTATTTGAGGTCAGGTGTGAAATTTTCCATTATGGTGTCACGTTAGCCTCAAAATGTTGGGAAGCAGTTTGAAGCATTTCAGAGTTTGGATTTTGAAATTAAAGATGTTAACTGTCTAATATATTGCAGTTCAGGAAGTTGGATACTACCACTTTTGTCATCTAATCAAGCCATAGATTTGGCTTGAGTATGACAAGATGACTCATTGGGATGATCATAAAATATATTATATATATGATAACACACACACACACACACACACACACACACACACACACTCCCATGGAGGAAGAAGTCAGTAGAGAGGGAACTAAAGATACAGCTGAGAGAAAAACTATGGCAATCACAGGTGAGAGAGGGTAGAATTCCATGCATAGGAGGAGACATTCTGCTGAGTGTGGGGCACAGACAAACCAAGGACAAGGACAGGAAAGAAAGCAGAGACTGCATGTCAGTAGTCGTCTGTGCATATCATGGTGGAGCTGGGGTTGCTTGCATTCCTTCTTCTTCAGTGACATCATTGAGATGGGGACAGGTGACAAGCAGCTGAGAGTCAGATGGGGAGGAGGACTTGAGGATTTATTTTAATGTTTGTTCATATTTCTTATCCTGTGGCTCATTCCTTTTTATTTATTGTAATGACTTCCCATCTTTTTTATTAGTTGCCTGCTGTCATTTTCATGGAAGGAGAAAACACAACCACAGACTTGGCACTGGAGAGCCCCTTGAGGGAGTGGACAGTCTGGAGTTTTGTTTAAGAGTCATCAGAAGCCAGGCTGGAGCACTCAGGTGAGGATCAGATGAACCACTTAGGTCCTGGCTACATGGAGGAGGGGGTTACAGCACAAACCTAATGCTCTCAGTGAGGAGGCTGCTGGCTTGCGACGGAACAGAATGGGGCTGGTGGCCTAATCACCATGGCTGGTGGCACTGAGGCATTGAGGATGCATTTAACCAGTGATTTAGAATGTGGAGCCGCAAGGCTAATAGACACTGCATATTCAATATTTTCATTTATAGCTCATAAATGCAAGGCTTGTCCTGACTTATTCACTACATGGAACACCTGTATCACAATGTATTTTCCCCACATAATTTCCCAGGTAATTAGTTTTATGGAGTATTGCCATTTGGCACATCTTTACCCCCTTTCGAAGCACTCCTGGGGATATTTGAAATACTGAAAAGAAATCTTACCACATAGCTGTATTTAGAAGCTGAGTGAGCATAAACGTACTCCATAGCAGCAGTATCAAAGCATTATCTGCTTCTATAAGCAGAATTCCCAGACATCCTCATGCTTAGAAATCCATTCACCTCCACACAGCCATGAAGACTTCTTTCTTACTGAAACTCCAGGATGGCATATAAGACCCAGGAGGACGTTGTTTTTTTCTAGCCAGACTTCTCACTCCCTCCTTCCCCCTTTTTTTTTCTAGAATCCCAAGAATCCATTGTCTTTGATGCATCTCCCTGACAGCTTTTCCAGCATTAGTCTTTAAGGTTGCAGGGTCATCCTCTCTGAACTACCACCTCTAATGCAACAGGTAGCCTAGATTTTAAGTTTTCTTTATTTTCTACTGATTATACATCCATGGATTTCATGGCCCAAGGTCCTAGTGTGCTCTGTATTGGAACCTGGCATGCTATTACTGCACCATTTAGTGATGAAAGAGTTTCAGTTTGTTTTCCTGGTGGATACGATTTGTTCCTCTCTTTCTCTAAATCACTCCATTGTTCTCAAAAGTGACTTTTGGATCTTCTTGGGTGAAGTAGGGCCTATGCATTGTTATGTGCTGGTCTGAAAGGATCTTTCAGGAAGGAGCCATAGTAAATGAGTGAAGATAAGGCATGAGATAGAGGTCCTTGTCCCATGAACAGTCAGTAGATACACAATATAGCATATAATCTGTATACAACATTGTGATAGGTAATCTTGAAAGAATTTTGTATCACCTGGAAAACACACCTTTGGGTAGATCTTTGAGGGCATTTCCAGAGAGATTGACCTGAGGAAAGAAGACCTACCCACTATCCCGTAGACTTGGATTCTTGGACCGGGTAAAACAGGAGAGGGAGAGTTGAGTACCACCTCTCACCTCTCTGTCTTTCCTGACATTAGCACAGTGTGAGCAGCACACCCCACTCCTGCCACCATGCTGTCTACACCATGTTCGAGGGTACCACAAACCCCGAGCCCAGATAAACTAGTCTTCACATAAGCTGCTGCTTATCGCATATTCTGTCACAGCACCCAGAAAAGTAGTGAGTATAAGTATGTATTATACTATTTACCATATTATTTATAGTAGACATTATGTATTAATATCATTTTATATATGTTCAAATAATATAGGCAGTAGTTCATCTTTAGACCAATACTGTTGGTTTCTTTCACAAGTGTTAACATATGGTATGTAATAATGGATTATATATGTTAATGATACAAAATGTATATGAAAGAAATAAATGTTAATTTAAAATGAGGTAGTACCTAAAATGCTTTATTAATGGATCAAAAATATAAATAATTGACTGTACTTTGAGATATTTCTTAATTCTTAGCGTGTCCTTTTGTGACAGATCAATCCACTCATCTATTTTTAGGTAGAGTTTATCTTACTTTTTAGCTTTATTGACAAAGATGTGCTTGTAAATATGTACATTTGCCTGGTCTTAGTAAGTCATGTTATTAATTATTTTAATCTCATCAGTTAAATGTATGAAGATTTTCATTGAAGCTTAGCTGGTAAGATTTTGTGTTTGGTGTGTGTGTGTGTGTGTGTGTGTGTGTGTGTGTGTTTGTCTGTGTACATGTGTGTGGGTGGGTGCATTCCTGTTTATGCATGCAGAGGCGAGAGGAAGAGGTTGAGTGTCCTGCTTTATCACTTTTCACTTCATTCCTTTGAGACAGGGTCTATCATTGAACCTAGAGCTAGGCCAGAAGCTAGCAGCTCCAGAATTCCTCTTGTTTCTGTTACTCAGAAAATGCTATGGTTACAGGAAGGCATAGCCATATCATGCACAGGTCCTAGGGATTTGAAATCAGTTCTGTAGTTGATTGTTTTTGCTGTTTTGGGGGGCCCACAACCCAGATCCCAAATAAATCACACATGGAGGCTTATTTTTAATTATAAATGCCTGGCCTTAGTTTGGCTTGTTACTAGCCAGCTTTTCTCAAATTATCCCACCTACCTTTTTCCTCTGGGCTTTTTCCTTTTCTTTCTTCTGTATATCTTACTTTGACTTTTACTCTGTGGTTTGCTTTGTGACTGGGTGGCTGGCCCCTAGCATCCTCCACTCCCTGTTCTCTTGCTCTTTCTTCCCTTTCCTCTCAAATTTCTTCTATTTATTCTCTCTGCCTGCCAGCCCTGCCTATCCTTTCTCTTGCCTCTCTATTGGCCATTCAGCTCTTTATTAGACCATCAGGTGTTTTAGACAGGCAAAGTAACACAGCTTCACAGAGTTAAACAAATGCAATATAAAAGAATGCAACACATCTTTGCATCATTAAATGTTCCACAGCACAAACAAATGTAACACATCTTACAATAACATATTACAACACAATTCCTTATGCTTGTTCAGCAAGCACTCAGTGTAACCCACTGGTCGATCTCACCAGCCCCCTATGTAGCATATGGTTGATATCTACCTGCCATCCTGGAAGATCAACACAGTGGCAGCTCACACATCTCAGTTATCTTAGTGTAGATATTGGGCAGAAAGTCATCTCTGCATGGTATAAGCGACAAAGGGGATAAAATTTTCCATGATCATTTCTCATCTTGTTAGGAATATCTGGGAAGAGTCCATTACAATTTTAAGAAGAATGCCCCGGGGGTGGAGAAATGACTTAGTTATCAAGGACACTTGCTGATCTTGAAAGGGATCTGAGTTTGGTTCCAAACTCCCATGTCTGGCAGCTCATAAGGGGATATTATGGCATTTTCTGGCCTCTGGGCACTGTGTTTATGGGCATAAACCCTTACACATATAAATAGTATGTAATTAAAAACAAAAGAAAGTCATTATAAATAACACAGAATAACAGCAACTTGGAAGGAGGGTAAGTGGCTAGAGCCACTTTGAAAAATGGCGTGGAATTTTCTGTAAATATTAAAAATAGAATTACCATATAATCCGGAAACTCCACTGTACAGCTGAAGGAAACAAAATGAAATCAATGTCTCAAACTGTTTGTACTACCATGTCCGCTGCACCATTGCTTATAGTTGGCCAGATATAGAAACAACCCAGCTGTGTAAGCAGATAAATTCATAAAGAAAATGTGATATATACATATACATATTGAAATATGACTCAGCCTTAAAAAGGAGATTCTACCATTTTGATAGCTGGGATGAACCTGGAGGATATTACACCGTTGTGATCCAGACCTGTCTAAACTAGTCAAATTCACAGGAGCATAGAGTGAAACGGTGGTTTTAAGTTTGAGGGACCAAGAAACAAGGAAGTATTAGAGGGTGAAGTGAAACCTTAAGTATCTGTAAAACATAACGCCTGTAGCTAATGGTTCTACGGTGTATACTTAACAAAGATGCTAAAAGAATAGGTTTCTGTTATGTGTTCTTAACTTACACAAACTAATTATAAACAAAGGAAAGTTTTGGAGCTGAAGGATATATCCATGGCATAGACTGAAGTGTGTACTCATGAGTGTATACTCATCTCCTAAATCATCAAGTTGTATATATTAAACATAGATGAGATTTTATATAGCATAAAGAAAGGAAGAAAGAAAGAGTGGAGAGGGAAGATGGGAGGTAGGGGGAAGAAAGGAGTGGGTAACAGAAGGGTTAAAAAACCAGCATGCCCTATGAGAGTGTGGCATTACCCCATATGCAGCACAGTGCCCTCTCCTTCCCATCAAACACCTTGAATTTGAAAGTGACACCACTGGCTGGCTTTGGAGACACAAAGGAGGTAAGGTGAGCCTGTGCCTTGTGTGATGGCCCTGGAAATGAGCCACATGATGCTTTTAAGTGCTATCCTACGTCAGATCCACATGACTTGCAGATGTCCCCCAGGATGTGGGGAAGATGGGTAACTGGGGTGAGCTCCCTGTTCCTGGATTGTACAGTCTCATAGCATAGCGACATTACTTCCTGAAAGACACGCAGGAAGTAGATCCAGGAAGCAGGGCATGCAGGAGCAGGCTGGTGTGATGGAAGCTACCACTAATCATCTGGTGAGGATGCTGAATAGAAGGTTGCATGGGCAGGCCCCGAGCAGAGGCCCTGGCAGTTGGCTTTGTGCCTGAGGTCTGTGGAGCAGGTCTGGCTAGCAGGCAGGTTCCCCCGGCTCTTGCTGCTTTTCCTGGATGGCTTGCTTACTAGTCACAGAGCTTCAAATTACAAAAGCAAAAGATGAGGGGTTGCCTTGGTCTAGGCTGCAGGAGCTCTTTATGTGGTCCAGCTCCAGGCACAGGCTGCGCTGGGGCTCATCTCACAATTAGAACTTGACTGAGCTTGACTTAGTATGTAAACTGTCCCCGTGGACTTACAGAGAGGATTGACCGAAACAGAGCATGACTGATGCCTCTGGTATTGGGATCCTGGCACCTGTTTCCATAAGATCTCTCCAAATGTCCATTTCCATCCCCTAAAGCTCCACAGCACTTCCCCTCATCTCTTCATTCTTTTTCTATAGTTTTAGTTTCGTACAGTTAACTGAGGTTTGAAAATATTAAAAACATGAAATGGAAAAATATTAGGTAGGTGGCTCCAGAGGAATGACCACCCAAGGTTTACCTCTGGCTTCTACGTGCTTGCTCATACATGTACACACATCTCCCCACCTCAGACACGCAAAGAATGGTCCTAAACCGGAAGAGCAATTTTATTACAGGACTTTTTTTTAACCATTGTTCTATTTCCTTATGGGTTGTTGATAATAATATCTCACTGTGCTTAATTTATGAACTGAACTTAATTCTAGGTCCACATGGGCAAGGAAAATGCAGTCTGCATAGATGTGGGGGTTGAAAGTACTGCTTTTAGACACCTGCTAGGGGTCTTAGGACATATCGCCCAAGGGGAAGAGGGATACCTCTTCTGTGCTTGCACTATGCCTCTGCTGTTCTTCTAGGTCTCCCAGACTCACTGTCTTGGAAACAGCTAACATCCGGGGCAGGTCACACTGTTTCTCTGAGTCCACAGTCTTAGCAGCAGAACTGTGTCGCTAGGATCACAGGCTCCAGAATCTGACAGCTGTGTTGATGACCCAACTCTTTCTGACACATGTTTCTTTGTTTAATTTACTTCTCTACCTTGTCTTGGTTTCCTCATACGCAAAAAGGCAAAAATATCATACCGATGACAGGAATTCTTGTACATGTAAAATCCTTCCCTTTATCCTTGACATGAAAGAGCCACTCACTAGTAGTGTCTGTGTCTATGCACCCCAGGGATACATCACATGCACGAGAATCCTTTTCTTCTTAGGGTATCATTCACAGGGCTTTTTTTCCATAAGGCCTCCGTGTGTTAGTTTCTTGTGGTACATTCTGTAACAAAGTATTTCTACACCTTTGTGATCAAAAGCATCATTATTTACCCAATGCCATTTCAGGTTAATTTTACGTTTGGTATTCCTATTGTGATTGGCTGTTCTCTCACCTCCTGGAGCCTTTGACCTCATTGATTTTTTCCTTCATTAATTAGTCCTTCCCTTCCTTTTATTCATCTGACTCCTGACAATAGGCTAAGCATTGTGTGAGGTGGAAATCATTAAGGTGTTCACAGTATAATGGGCAAACCGGCCTATCAAAATCTATTCCAGTTCAAGGGTCAGGACAGAGTTGGTGCTGAGTCACACAGCTATTGGAACTTGGTGACAGTTCTATCCTGGACTGTCACTCACAACAACCCAGAAGTGCTCTTCCCATCAAGAAAGTGTAAGATACCTGAAAACCGCAGAAGAAATCAAAAGGAAATATTCTTTCTCCTACCTTCTGAGACAGGGAGTTGAAGTGGCACAGATACATTCTGAGTCCCTCATTCCTTGTGGGCACAGCACCCATTTGACTCTTCTCCAGTGATGAAAATTGAGTTTTGTGGGTGGCTATTGCCTGCCCCTCCACACGCCTCATTATGACTGACATCATTTACTCCACCACAGGAGATTCATGCACAAGTCTAGAATGTCTTAGAGGCCCCCCTCCTTTGCTTGAATTGCCCCCTCTTCCTGCACTGCACACCAGCCCCTTGCTTAGTCAGTCACCATCCTACCTGACTGGCTTCGGCCTCTCTAGACTCCCCTGGCACCAGGAATGCGTCTTTATGACAACACTTCCAGATTGTGTCGAAGTGTTGACTTCCCTGTCTGTCTGCTTCTTGAGCAAAATAGTGGCTTACTCTCATTATCCCTTAGTGAGCGTTAGAGCAACAAGGGTACTGGACCAGGTTTCAAGCAGGTGCAAAAGGACACATCCCACATAGAGCAGGCCAGCATGGTGACTGGGGAGTGAGCAAGTAGCCTCTGTGTTAGGGCATGCCCAGAGCTTGCTAGTCAATCCCATTTGTAGCGGACTGCCTCATTCTCCAGGCAGGAGAGCGACTCTCCTCTCTCCACCCCCTCACCTTGTCTTCTGACTGCAAACACAGAGGGTGCTGTTGTCTTCCAGACCCCCACTCTCCCCTTGACCTTTCCCAGCACCAGCGCCTGACTCTATCATAGCTGCATTAAGTCATCTGGCTGCATTCGGTGCGACTCGATTGACTGAAGCTTTCACAGCAATTGCTTTTATCTGAAATTTGAAGAACCCACTTTCATA
Organism: Peromyscus eremicus; assembly: GCF_949786415.1. NCBI lineage: Eukaryota > Metazoa > Chordata > Mammalia > Rodentia > Cricetidae > Peromyscus > Peromyscus eremicus. The sequence goes on along the minus strand of NC_081425.1, from coordinate 50,830,055 downwards.
ACAATTTTTATTCCAGCTGTGCATTTTCAAAGCTATTAACTGTACTTTGTCCTCAAAATGGGGCCGAGCCCTTACTTGGGGGTCAATGCCTCTGCTTGGTAAGCCCAGCTCTGGAGTGGAAAGGTCCCTCTCGCTTCTGTCTGAGCTAGAAGCATGAGGGTGCATGTTCCTGAGTTTGCCAGTGCCTGGCCTCTCTGGTATGGACACTCAGCACTAGCTCCCTGGAGACTGTAAATCCCGTATCCTTCCCCACAGGAGGCAGAGACCCTAGGGACTGTACTTTTACCAAGAAGCACAGTGTGGCGTTATTGCTTGGAGGGCTACAAATTTTTTAGGGTGTGTCTCATCATGTACCTGGGGGCTTGTAAATCAGTTGTGTCTGTAGACAAGCTTGGGTACCTAGGGAGGACTGGGAATGTGAAGTTGATGGAGCAAGTAGTCAGAGGAAATTGGAGGGTGGGAGGCAGGTAGATCTAGAAGTACTAGTCTCCACGGGTGTCCTGACCCTTCATCCTTCCCTCTGGCCTCCTTCAGCTTGTGAGTCCAAGGCCTTCTCTCTCCTATTCAATTCTGCACTCCCCCCCCACACCTGGATTTTGTGTTACTGCACCCACAGGAGGCTTTGTCTGGATACAGCAGGCTTTCTCTTGGGCCACCAAGCAGCTCCTAAATCATGGCATGGAGACTTGTTATTAGTTATGAATGCTTGGCCTCATCTTAGCTCTTGTTTTAATCTGTTTCTCTTTATCTATGTTCTGCCTTGGGGCTTTTTACCTTTCTTTTCTTCTGTATATCTTACTTTTCTGTTCCCTCTGTGTCTGGCTGGCAGCTGTCTGGATTCTGGCCTGGGTGTCTCTTTCTTCCTTGTTCTCTCCTCTCTTCCTTCTCTTGAGCCTAGATTCCTCCTACTTATTCTCTCTGTTCTGCCTAGCCCTCTCCTGCCTAGCTATTGGCCGTTCAGCTTTTTTATTAGACCAATCAGGTGCCTTATGCAGTCAAGGTGAAACAGTAACACACCTTTACATAATTAAACAAATGCAGCACATCTTCACATAGTGCAGTATTCCACAACAGTCTGGAGGTTTATGGGTAGAGGTGACAAGGTACCAGTTATGAAGCCACCCTAATAAGAATTACATATTTCTGCTTGTAGGTAGCAATCCTCAGGAAGCTGCCCTGGGTCCATCCAAATCCCAGAAAGAATACCCATGAGGGGGACCAGCATGTCAGCTGTGGCAGAATATGCCCAGGAGGACCTGTGAAAGCAGAGGAGCCCTTTCACAGCAGCCAGCTTCCAGGTGCCAGAAGGAAAAGCGTGGTGTCCCCCAGTCTTCCAGTGTTTTGCTATTTGTTATCAGCTAGTCGTTCCCAATAACTAGCTGATCACATGTCTCAATTAGACTTTGAGATGGGTAGATATGCCCTTGCTACTATTTGTCCAAGGTGGTGTCCTCAAATTCCCTTTTCTCCTGGGGCACAAGTCCATGCTTTCTGTGACAACCAAATCAAGTGAAATGACCTTTATGCAGTGTGCCAAGAACATAAACACTTACTCAAATCTGTTGTAATCTTACAACTAGGTTTTGCTATTGTTTCCATGCCACAGATGAGAAAACAGAGCCCCTGAGAGGTTAGTTACTTTCTTCACTTGGCATAGCCTTGGAGGGCGTGGTCCAGAAGCATCTGAGCCTAGGCAGTCTGGCCTCAGAGCCTACATATTCCTCTGTTACTAGCTGTGTTTCAGTGGGTCTCCTTGGGTTTTCTTATCAGGGATCCAGAAAGAATATAGTCTCAATCTTGTCATGTGGTGCTGAGGCAGCATCTGTTACACATTAGAAAGTTTGCCATTTGGAACATCTGGAGTGGATTAGAAGGGTCTCTTAGTGTTAAGGGCACTTTAAGCATTGCCCATCAAGTTGGAGAATCTGGGTCCTTCTTGCTCCACAAATGGATGCTGCTGAACCAAAGCCAAGGTCCACATGGTATTCCAGCACAATGTGGTTCTGAGTATGACTTCTCTGAAGTTGAATGGCCCAGTGTTGGGCTTGTATAGGTGGAGTAATGAGTGTCTGAAGTAAAAATAGTGAGTGGTCATTCAGTCTCCTGAGGGTTGGGTTAGTGGGTACTAATGAGGAGAGCTTGTAGACCAAAGGTCTTCCGATGATAATGATCAGAAAAGAAGGTTGCTAAGATTTATAACCTGGAGGTACAGGTACCTCTCTAAGCCAGGCTGAAGTTTTCCTGACTGATGCCTTGGGCAACTAAGCAAGTATTAGCAACATGTTCTTAACAGCCAATAAAAGTTACTGTTGCTCATTTTTTCCCTTTCCTTCCCTCATTTTGTCAACAGCACGTATTAATCTAGAAGAGCCAGTGTCTAATGTAGTTACTGTGAGAGTAAATGCAAAAACCAGTGCATTACAGCTAATGCCATTTTTTTTTTTTAGATTGTTTCCCTTCATCTCTTTAGCAGGAATCTGGTACCCTTGGCTCAAATTCATTTCTTCTCCTGTGTGGAGGGCGACACATCCTCAGTCATGTGGCCAATTTTCATGTGAGAAACACAGGAAACTCCTTTTTTTTTCTGATGCCACCAGAAGTAACAGAGGATGGCTGGTGATAAGATACATTTCAAGCTCAAATCCCAGCCTAGGGAAAAGAACAGTGGAGAAAGACAAGAAGTATGCAGCATGTGGAAGAGGGAGAGTAAATTGTTCACAATGTAAGAGGAAAGGAACTGCATCTATTGTACCTTCATTTCATGTAAATAAGGCAGGCACTGCTGTTTTAATAGGCTCTAGAAAACCAAAGGGGCCCAAAGGGAAAACGTACTGGTAAGAAATGAGATGCAGATTTGGGAGAGAAACAGTAGCTCTTCCCAGCAAAAGCTACAAGATGGGGTGTTTTTAATTAGGCCGAGCTTGTAGAAGCCCAGCCAGGGAGAGGGCATGGCAGCTGAAGCTCTGTTCAAGATTTTGGCCCTTGAATGAGCATGGCCGTGAGAAGGCTCTGAAGGCAACTGTACCAAGCCAAATGCCATCAGGATGCAGCTAACTGGTATGGAGAGGACCTGTGATTTGGCTGGATATTGCCATCAGCTCAGAACAGGGATGGGATGGGAGAGCTGAGTGAGAGCTTGAAATCTGGGCTATAGGGCTCCACAAACATGCAAGTCTAGTGTATGTCTGCTGAGTTTTTGCAGTTCTGCAGGAACAGAGTCTCATGGCAGGGATTGGAAAATGAGATCTTCAGGAAGCCTTGCATATTAATCCTAGGTATCGATTTGATGCCTCAGGTATAATGATCTTTGCCCCTGTACACAACTGTGCAGAACTGTTATCATTTGTGACAAGATAGTGCTGGGACATGTGAAAGCCCATGGTTTATTTTGCATTGCTTATTTTAGAGACAAGAAGCCTAGGCAAAATTAGCAGGTGACAAGCAGAAGGATAGTTTGGCATAGAATATCCTTACAGCAAAGATAGCATGGTTAAGGGACAACTGGGCGGCGGGAGTGGGGGTGCAGTGAGAAGACACTCAATCTTAGACTCTGACAAGATCAGAAAGACAATGCTCTAGCTATGTGCCATCACATGGCAAACATGGAATGGACTGGCCTTGGTTAGAGTCCTGACTCAGCCATGCTAGCTGGCCTACAATTGGCAAGTCTTATAAGTGTTCCTTATCTCAGTTACCTATCTGTAAAGGAAGCTTGGCATGGGAATGAGTCCATATTTACAAAATACTGATGAAACGTGTGCAAAGCTACATTTCATGGAATAGCTAGTTAAGCAAAAGACATTTAAAATGGAAAGTACAAGGAAACTTACCCATGGTAGGACAACAAAGAAGAAACTGAGGCCTAGTTACTATGTGGAAAGGTGTTCATTCATGGAATAAGGCTTAGGAGGGAAAATGGGGAGTACTTTAGGCTGGGGGCCCAGGTTCATTCACTGAACACGGCTTAGGAGGGAAAGTGGGGAGTATTTTAGGCTGGGGTTCTGGATCCCTGGATAATTAGAAAAGACCACGGCCTCTCTCATCTGGAGATGAGATAGTATGCATCCAGGGAGAATGATCCAGGCAGTATATGACCTTCAGAACCAATGGAGGTGAGGAGATGTCCCAAAGTGGCTGCCACACAGACCATTGCTTCCCTGACGGCATCACAGTGGGAAGACAGGTCTTTGCTTCACTGAGTACAACTAAGCTTTCAACTTGTTTATTTGGGAGAAAATTTTATGCAGGAGAAATGAGAGTACTAAAGCCATAGAGACAAGAGAATGGTGGATTCTCTATGACCATTTAGGCTCACAGGTAATTCTTGGCATAAAACCAGCTGGCCAGCCAAGAATCTATATTAACTGGAGATGCAAGCTTGGGTGTACTTGAACATGGAGGGGGTCCCAAGAGTTGTCCTGTTTGTTTTGGATTGGCACCATATTGTGGAACTTCTGCTTTCCAAGCCCACTGCCCCTCTAGACAGAACTTCTTCAAACCGCCACCTCTAGATTTTCTGCCCTAGTTCACCTGCCTGTAACTACTCTGCAGCCAAGCAAGCAAGCCAGTACACCTAGGTCATGAGGGAGCTCAGTGGAGCGGGCTGCTCTCCTTCCTAATGGCTTCCTCTTGACTCACTGCTGTTGAAGTGGCTATAAGACAGCAGGGAATCAGCCTTCAGTCTTCCAAAGCAAAAGCTCCCAATCGTGGAGTTTATTTTCTGAAAGTAAATTAATCGAACAGTCCTATAAAAAAATGGGGAAGAGAAAAAAGAGAAAGGAACCGGAGGGAAGCAGAGGGCCAGATAGTAAGCGGGTTGGGGCAAAGATGGGTGAAAGTAAAGTGAAATGTTTCAATAATTATGATAGATCCTTGATATTAATCAAATTCACAGTCACCTCCAGACTTGGCATCATCCATGCTCATTACCTTCTGGGCTTCAGCCAGCTGTTGGAGGACTCTTAGAAGTTCCTGCTAGGCCAGGAACAGAGATGAAGATGGAGGAATCCCCTCTAGGAATCACCCCCACTGGGTCTTGCTGTGCCTGTGAACTTGGCTCATGATAATACCATCTGGGATTTCTTCCACATCTGCCCTTGGGAGTTGCAGAACAGTTTTCTAACGTTGTCCTTGACCTCAAGAAGCTAGGGAGGAGGGCTCTTAGGTGTCTTCTGGGTGAAGAAAAAGTAGTCCCCTTCCTCCCTAATAGGCTGCTAGAGGGCAGAAACTATCCATATTTGGAACCAGTGAGAATGATGGGATACGTTCTCTTTCTGGAACAGGCAGTTTCATTGCTAGATTCATTAAAAAATTCTATTTGGCCACTTGTTCATACCTCTTCCGTCTCTCTCCAGGAGCTTGGATAGTTTCTATTCTCTTTGGAGAGGGACCTCAGGTTCATGTTTGTGGTGGACACTTCAGGGACACCTGTGTACCTTACTCCACAGACAGTAAAAAGGTGGACAGACACAGGGTATCCCAGTGGAGAACAGTAAATGCAAACTTAAGCCTTGAAATGTGTAATTTCTCCTAGTTTCTTCTGAAGGGATAGATCTGTTCTCAATACAGGGAACCTCAAGGGTCCTCTTGGGTCTACAGCCCACTAACTGACCTTGGGAAAGTCAGCATACCTTTGCGTATCCTGTTTCCTTCCCTTAAAAATGAGGATCTGACAATGAGTAGAGGTCCCGGGGTGGGGGATGGGTCTGTGAAGCTCCTGAAGCTGGAGCTAGCATCGTCTACATGGTTGAACGTGTTCCTAGATAAAGGTCCATACTGTCCATCAGGGGATCAAGAGAAGGTTCCAGGAGAAGGTATTCTTCTATTCCCATTGACATCTACAAATCTCTCTAGGGTCCACAGCTGAGGTATAGCTCATCAAAAGCCATCTTTCATCTCCTCTACAAGGTCTTTCACAAGGTCTGTCCAGTCCTATGATTACCTCACTTTGATTGCTTTCTTTTTTCTTGCTAGGTGTACCAGTACCTGCCTTTAAAAGACGAGCACCTAATCTGCACACCCATACAGGTCTCACATCACTTTTCATACCACCGAAGGTGTGAAAGCAGCTTGGGAATCACAGTTTAAATGTCCAAATCATTATATTTCCTGTAAGTTCTCATGCCTATGAAACAGAGTCCTGGAGCTGAGCTGTTGGGCCCCTGGCCTCTTGCTTTTCCTTTGATGCTCATATTTTTTTTTCCTTTTATAAATTGAGATTCTGCTATCTTTAGACACATGGAGCATCAAGCTTGGAAAACTCACTTCAGAGGAAACATTTGCTCAAATCTGCCGAAGTCTGCTTGTCCAATCCTTGTGGATATGTTCTGATTTTCTCTCAGCATTATTAATAACAATCCCTTTGTTTAGAAGAATTTTTTTTTAAAAAAAAATTAGGGCTCTGCCTTGATTCCATGACAACCTTGTCAGGTAGTTCTCAGATGAGATGATACATATGAAAATACCTTATCACGGGACAGGTATAAGAGGGATAGGTGAGAGAGCATCATTTACCTGTCAAAGCATGGTAGCACAGACTAATTAGATATGATTTGGCTCAGCACAGTTGTTCAACCCAGGACCTTTAGATGTAGGCTGGGGCAAGGGGAGGTTGAACCCTACTCTTTGAGTGAATAAGTGTATTATATTGAATGAAGTGCTCAAGCTCCCTGCGTCTCTGTTTTCTCACACACAAGTAAAGTGGTGACAGTAGTACTTATACCTGAGAAGATTAGCAGGAATTGTTAACCCAGAACACCTAGTGGAATGTCTGGTACGTTGTAGTGCTCTGCACCTGGTAGGCACCATTATCTTGGAAATGCTAACATAGAAATGGTTATCTGCCTACCTTTTTCAGAAATTTGCATTTGTTTCAATCTAAGTTTCTAGAATACTCTAGGATAGTCACATAACCAAAGAGTCAGATACGGAAACAAAGGTATAGACCTTGTATCCCATTTCCAACTATGTTGGGACAAGTAACATAGAGATTGTTTTGGAGCCCAACATCAGACAATTCATCTTCCTCTTAAGGAGGTAACAGTAGGTTGGCCAGATCCCTTGGCATTGAGATAGGGAGAACTTTAAGGGTTAAAACCAGGCAATTTTTGTTAAAACTAAGACTAAAACTAGTCAGCTCAAATGGCTAGTCACTATACGCAGCAATGAGGTGAAATTTTGGCCCAAATTCTGTCCGGACCAGTAGCCTTTCCTTTTGGAAACAAATTTCCTACCAAGTCTGTCTCTTTTAAATGTTTACCACCTGAGATCTATGAACGTCTTCTCCCTGATGCATCTGGTCCCCTCTAATGTTCTCATTTTCAGAGATGATGACGCTGAAGAGTTCAGCTCTGTACCCACCTTCAACTCCTTTTTGAGTTGATAAATGTGAGTGAGCCTTGGTCCTGCATTAAGGTCAGAGTGAAGTCCAGGACTGGAGCACAGGATTGGAAGAGTTTGCTTGTCTGCCATGCTCCATTCCCTCTAGATATGACTCTCTAGCCGTCTAAACTGTTTGGAGCTAAGGGGAAGAAGTAATGTGTGGGACTGGGGAGGGAAGCTGGGGCTGATCATGGTTAGTGGAGAGTGACACTAGGCCTGAAATAGAGTTGGGAGATGAAAGAAAAGGACTGAGGAATTGAGGTTGGGGATATGATGCTCTGTTGGCAGCACACCATACCCTTGGTCCAGGTGTATGTAAACACAAAGAGCCTTATTTCCAGACGAGACAAGGAATTTCTTTAAATCAATAGAAAAAAAGTATGGTGGCATGCACCTTTAATCCTAGTACTCAGGAGGCAGAGACAGGTGGATCTCTGAATTTGAGGCCAGCCTGGTCTACAGAGTGAGTTCAGGACAGCCAGGAATACACAGAGAAACCGTGTCTTGAAAAACAAAAAGCAAAAACAAACAAACAAACAACAAACAAAAAGGTAGAAGCCTTGACAAAACAGAACCAAATCGTCAGTAGTGCATGAAAAAGAGCACAAACCTTTAGTAATCACAGAAATAGGAATTCAAACAATATACAGTCACCAAAGTGGCTGAATTCAAACATTGTATGTGGTTGGAACTCTCTTGCTCTGCTGTGGAGAAAAATAAATTGATGTGACCGTTTTGGAAAATGGTTGGCTGTTATCCACCAAAGCCACACCACAATTATGGATTAGCAGTTTTACTCCTGAATGCGAACTGAGACAGAAATGTATCTGTGTTCACCAAAACAGGAAGATTGTTTTGTGGAAGTATTGTTAGCAAATCTCCAGGCAAAGCTGAGGTGTAGTTCAGAAGTCAAGTGTTTGTATAGCATATGGGAGTCCATGGGTTTGATCCCTAGGTGCACTGGTCTGTTCTTTCAACTTTACATAAGCTAGAGTCACCAGGGAAGAGAGAACCTCAGTTGAGGAATTGCCTCCATCAGATTGACCTGTGGGCATATTTATGGGGCATTTTTTTGATGAATTATTGATACAGGAGAGCCAAGCCCCCTGGGGCAGGGCCATCTAGGCAGGTGGTCCTGGGTGGTATAAGAAATCTGGTTGAGCAAACCATTGAAAATAGTCTTGTAAGCATCATCCTACCATGGTCTCTGCATCAGTTTCTGCCTCCAGGTTCTTGCTTTGTCTTCGTTAGTGATAGACTGTAATCTGAAAGCTAATAGTAACAACAACAAATCATTTTTCTTCCCAAGGAGGTTTTGGTCAGTGTTTTATCACTGCAACAGAGAAGCTAACTAGAATGACAGGATTGAGAAACACTCAGCTAGAGAAAAGATCTCCAAACTAGAAAAAACCAAATATCTATTAATGCCATAAAGAATAAGTAATTGTGATATGAAACATGAATGAATGCTATGAAACAGTATATCAAAATGAATACCATTAGTATGTGTAACAGCATGACTTTGTCTCTTTCTATTTCTGTCTCTGTCTCTTATCTACACATGTGTACACACACACACACATACACACACACACACACACACACACACACACACACACACACACACACACACACCCTGAGAGTAATTTCAAAAATGGGCACAACTAACCTACAGTTTTTAAAATGATTCTGGAACTCTCTGTCATAGAGCTCCCAGTGGGTGGCTACAAGAAGTTTGTGTAAGATTTTTGATATGTTCTTTTACTTGACATGAGTGGTGATTTTGTGAATGACTTTACCCTGTGAAAATGACTGAGACAATTCTTATACTTTGGACACTTTTTGGTGTAAATGAACATTAACAAATAAATCTGTTTTAAAAAATGAGTAGAAATTTTTATCTAGTGTATTTACTCCACATTGAGCCACTGTGCTCCTGGGAGCAGGAAATCTGGGCTTTGGTTTTCCCCGGATGCTACCTTGCTCTCCAGAACATGTTGCAGAAGGAAGGTATCCATCCTGCCCCCTTGGGCTCCATCCTCTAAGCTTGATGCTTGTGCTCCAGATACCATCTCTCTTTGAAGACTCCTTGTACAGTGGAACGATGGGCCTTTCTAGACCCAGCATCCTTTAGCTTTCTCTTTAGGGAAAGAAACATGCCTTCTGTTTGTTCTGGCTCCAGAGCTTCCTCACACACCTGTTCCAGAATTTTAACCCACTGACTCCTGCCAATCTCTCTTTTCCTAGCATCCCACTTCATTTTCAGGCCACTTAGTCTGCTTCTCTCCCCTCCTTTGTCCTTGGTTTTCAAGACATCCCATTTGGGCTGATCCCTATTCGGTGACAAGTTGTCAGAACAGCTCAGGCCTCAGTTCTGTTGTGTGATTTAAGCAAAAAAAAAAAAAAAAAAAATGACTGGGGAAATTAGACGGAGGTGATTGCAGCTAAAGTGCCTTTTATTGAAGCTTTTGGAAAACGTAAATGTCATCAGTCTTGTCAAAGCCAGACACAGGAGAAAATAACAGGACTAGAGGCAGGCCAGGATACACGCTGGGACTGCACTAACTTAGAATTAGCCTTCCTATTTGTTATTATTTTTCCTTTGTAGGTAGTGGGGTGGAAGAGGGAGGAGAAGAGAAGACAAATTGGAGAGGAGTGTGGGACATGGTAGGGACCTGGGTGAAAACGCTAAATCTGAAGCAGCGGTATTTATTTTTATTTATTTATCTATATTTCCCTAGAGTATTGACTACATCTTTATGACTTCCAAGCAACTGCAATGAGAACAGTTAGGGGCTGAAAACTCCAGCTTTGGTTTAGAATTAGAAAACAGGAGCAGATTGAGCTGGCAGAGGAGACAGGATGCTAAGACCCACTCAACAGCCAGGATTGACCAGGCCATTCAGGATGCCCTTGTCTGTGACATGTGATGACTATGCCTGAATGTTAGTACCTGCTGACCATTCAAAGAGTCGCTGGGCAACTATTAGATGTGAGAACTTGGGTAGACTGCAAAGAAGACCCTGGCATAGTCTTGTCCCAGAGGCTTATATGGTTATGAATCTTGTGGTTAGAAAGATCACAGGTTGAGGAGGGCTCAGTCCTCAATGTAGTGTTTCAGGTGGGTATTGTGGAAAGTGATTGGATCATGAGGGGACTGAGTGAGATTAATGGATAAATTCATTGAAGAATTTATAATTTGATGCCATTATTGGGAGCTGGTGGAAACCAGAGAGTGGAAGCTGTGTGGAGGGAATGGGTCACTGGAAGCATGTCCTTGAAGGGTCTACATGGTCCTGGTCCTTTTCTCCATCTCTGCTTTCTGGCTGCAATAAAGTAAGCAGCCACTAGTGCCACATGCTCATGCCATTCTGGTGTTCTGCCTCACTGCAGGGCTAATTGATTTGGGTCTAAAGCCTCTGAAACCATGAGCAAAATTTAAAGCATGTTGTCTTATTTCTCTCAGGTATTTGGCCATAGCAATGGATGTTGACAACACCAACCTGCAGCTGGGATTCCGAGGAAGGACTGGAGCTAGCGATGGATCTGTAACTGGAAGAAATGAATAGGGGGTAAATCAGTCAAAATTTGCATTTGAAACTGATAGCTGGGCGAGGAGAAATGATGGACAATGAATTAGATACTTAACCAGAAATCAAAGAATAGATTGAGGTTGGAGCATGCAAAACATGACTCAGAGAGATGACTTGGGTGCAAATGTCTGGGCTGGCAATGGTCATCTCTGGGGAAGGTAGGCAGAAGGTAACAGGAGCCACATATGATGATGTAAGAGTTCAGTGGAAGGAAGTCTAGGTTCTAGGAGAGGGCATGAGCAAAGGGATGGAGTAAAGCTAAGTCCTGAGGAATGGGGAAGGAGGTGTGGATGGTTTTAAAGATCTGAAACTGGGCCCCATCTCAGAGAGGCAGACTATTCAGGTTAGAGTGCTCAGCTAGGGAAAAGGTCACCTCCAAGGTCACTGAGCCTAGGATGACTGTAAGTTCTTCACAGTTTACTTCTCTGAGGATACTGGCAATCCCCTGTTATGTAGAGGGATGAGACTGTTTTGAGATTTGAGTGGCTCTGGCTCCTGTTGTTGCCATGGTGTGGAGAGCCCAAGTTCCTACATGGGAGCTGCATCTTGTTACACTCTAACTAGAGTCCAGTGCACTAGATCTGAGCATTCCAGCCAACTAAGAGCTTGGAATTCATAAAATGTAGGAATTGCTTAAGGCTGAGGTCATCTGTGGAGGTTTTGTGGAAGAGATGGGACTCACTCTAAAGTCCACATAACCTCTTGAGCTCTCAAAGACGGATTGGCAATCAGATCATAACACAGACTGAGTACTAAGTCTGAAAATACAAAGCAGAGTTCTCCAAAACTTAAATTTTTTGAGTCCCTACATGATGATGTGAGTAGAAAATTCCTCCCTTGACCTCATCTGATAGGTCACAGTCAAAATGTGGGCACACCGAAAATACTGCCCAAAATTGTATTCCACCCACATGGACAATGAATATATAAAACATAAGCAAATATTGTGTTTATGCTTGAACCCTATCCCCAAGATATCTCATTATGTGTATGCAAATATTCAAAAATCTGAAAGAATCCAAAATCATAACTGCTTTTGGCCCCATTCCAAAAGTTTAAGTACAGGATACTCACCTGTTTCTGGTGACACCCTCAACCGTTCACATCAACAGCTTTCAGTTAAACTCATTAAATTCCCCTTTAGAAGACTCACTTTCCTCATTTGTGAAGGGAGAGTTTGAATTAAGCAATCTTTAGGATCACTTCCTTGTTTTGCCAATCGTGGCATGTCTTCATTTCTCCTCATTGATACACTTGAGCATGTCACTCACTCTTTTATAATTCCTGCTTTAATATCTGCTTTCCCAGATCTCAGACAGAAGGGAATTGGCCTCTTTTTCATATCAGCAGTATGACAGGAACATTGTCACAAAGGGGGCACTCGATACATATTTATTGAACAAATGAGTGAAAAACAGCCACTATTCTTTGATATCTGTCTGTCAGTTTGAGCCTTGGGGCCACCAAGAGAGGCAAAATGCCTCCCACACCTCCATCCCTGCCACTATGCTTTATAGTATCTGAACTCTCTTTCTTAGGGTAGGATGAATTTTAAGGGACTTAAGTTCTCCTTTTAAACACTGTAAATACAGAGGCAGATAACCCATGGTTCGCATTAGATGGCTACAGAGGGCAGTGCGTTTGAGAACGGTGACTTATGTGGCATGTCCTTTTCCAGGAGGAGTGGGAGGACTGCTGGGGTGCGCTGTCACTAAAGCCCTAGTTCCAGCATCAGACACAGTATGTTCAGCCACAACAGCAGCAACACATGTCCCGCACATTGTCCCTGCGTACTTCTCTTGCCTCATCCACTGGCAGCCTTAGGGATTGAGCCCTCACTGGGGTTTCCCAGCACCTGAACAGGATTCCAACGATGAGCCTTATTCTGCTTAGAATTCAAGACAAAGCAAACTATACTAGTTTTCCTTTGGTGGCCCATCTCTCCTCCATCAGGGAAGTCTGAGGGTTTGGGTTAGTGATTGGATCCTTTTGCTTTCTTTGTGTTATGGCCTCTTCCTTTTCCTGTGGAAAACCAGCATGTCTTCTTTTTCAACATTCATCATCTGGAACAGTAATATGACAAGGCAGGTGCCCTGAAATGCTGACCTCCCAAGCTTGCTACCTGATAAATGTTACTGGCTTTTCTCCCCAAGTATTGATTTTTATATCCCCTACATTGTAGGGACAAAGAAATGTTGGCCAAGGAGGAAGTGCATCTTTTGGGTACTTTTCATAAGAAAGAAGAGCAGGAAATAATGTTAAGACTATAATGTATTTTGGAGACTCCAGTCAGGTAGATGGATAGCACTACAGTCACTGTATTTTGTGATTTGTGGGTGGCTGAGAAACTGGGGACATATGGGCAATGAGCCCTGGGATTTCTGTCTTCCTACTCTGTTTTTCTTTCTCATTTTTCCATTCCCACCTGATTTCTCAGGGAACTGTATACCTACTTTTCTGTTGCTGTGACAAAACAAGGCAATTTAGAGATGAGTTTATTTTGGTTTATGCTTCCACAAGGTTAGAATCCATAGCAAGGGCAATAGGCACGGCAGCAGGAAGCTGGGTGCTCACTCCAGGAACCATAAGCACAGAGTATAGAGAATAAAGTTCCAGTATGGCAAGGCCTTAGGCTCCCAAAACCTGCTCACAGTGCTTCCTCCAAGAAGGCCACACCTTCCCAAATAGCACCACCAACTGGGGACCCAGTGTTCAACTATGTGAGCCTATGGGGGCCATATTCATTCAAACCACCACTGGAAGCTTGTCTGTTCATTTCCTTTCAGGATTATCTCTATTGACCAGTCATGGACCTCCTCCAGCCATTTCATTTCCATCTTATTTCCTATCTATAAGCCTTCATCCCAACTCATCTGACCTCCTTGTCTTAGACCTTGTGGATTTGACCAATCATTGGCAAATTTGTGCTTAGCTGGGGAAGACATGCCCTCATATTCAGACTGACCATGTCCTCTACATGAAAAAAAAATGCGATGCATTTCTATTGTATTCATTTTCTCTTCACCGTGACTCCAGGGTTGGTTCTATTAGTTTGATTTTCCAGATGAACAAACATATTGTTGGTAGTAACTTCCCAAAAGTCAACCTACTTGTAAACAAAAGTCTAGGTTCTGTATTCAGAACTTCCAAGTTTAAAGCTTTTACTGATATGTAGCCGTTGCCAATGGCCAAGAGACTAATAAAGCCAGGATCAGTTAAGAATTTTCAAGTAGAGCAATTGTCAAACCTGAGTAGCAATTTCCACTGGTGACTTCGGTCTCAGAAAGTTACTGCTTGTGTACACTGGGCATTTCCCCTTGTACAGAGGAAAGGTTGAAAGGGGCAGGAGCCTCCACTCTCCTACTGTGTTGGTTAGGGTTTTATCAACTTAACCCAAGCTAGAGTCATCTGGGAAAGGTCAACCTTAATCGAGACAATGCCCCCATCAGCTTGTGTGCAAATCTGTGAAAGAATTTTATTGTTTAATGACTAATATGAGAGGCTCCAGCCCACTCTGGGCTGTGCCATTCCTGGGCAGGTAGTCCTGGGAAGTATAAGAAAGATTGCTGAATGTGATGAGCCCGAGGAGCAAGCCAGTAAGCAGTGTTCCCCCATGGCCTCTGCTTTAGTTCCTACCATGAGATCCTGCCCTGACTTTCTGTAATGATAGACTATAACAACAGACAAGATGAAATAAACTCTCCCCCCAAGTTGCTTTTGGCCATATTGTTTATCTCAGCAATAGAAAGCAAACTAGAACATTTGCCTTGGCACAGTGGAGGGAGCTTGGTTTCAGAAAAAGGGTGGGTGGAGGGGGGGGGGGAAGATGACCTGGCCAGCAGGCATCTCAATTAGCAAATGTTTTTGGGCAGTTGGATTCATTACTGCACATTAATTGGAAACTGGGAGTAAGGCTGGATAGAATGGCTTAATTGCACAATGGAAAAGCCAACCTTCTGGCCTCTGAGATGCAGGAAGCTCCTGAGGCTGCAGTCTCCAACCCTCTTTCCTCCTTCGTAATCTTCTCTTGGATTCAGGAGCCTAACTTTTGCAAGCCCAGCAGAAAGTTAACTTCCATTAATGCTGTTTCCTCTAGCATTTGGCCATTGAAACCAGGCCCCCTTGAAAGTGGGCTGTCTTTGAGCCTAGCTTTCATTTCAATGAGTCATTTTAAGTGTTCTCCGTGTTTTAGGTGTACGTAACACTTTTTCTAATGGCCATTTAGTCACAGGCCCCCTGTCCCACAGCAGAGGGTTAGGGTCGAGTTTAGCATAAACTCTGAAGGGTCGAGGCTTAAATGCTTACATTAGAAATAGCAAGAACATTGGAAACAGACCAACTCAGGTGTGAATCCCAACTCTGTTGCTTAGGAGCTCTGATCTCTTGCTTCTTGGAACAGATTCTCAATTGTAAATGGAGAAAATAATACCGACTCTTAGAGTGGTGTGTGAAGAATGAGGCAGCAGATAGGAGCTGCTTCCTCCCCTAACTGGCCAAGGCCCCTTTGCTTTCTCCTGCCCCCTTGGAGCCAAGCCAGTTTTAAAAATCTCATTTGTCCATTATCTTTCAACTCCAGTTACATCTTCCTCCTCTTCTCTGTCTTCTTGCTTGCTTGCTTTTTTCCTAACAGTACACACACACACACACACACACACACACACACACACACACACCACACACACATACACAGAGAGAGAGAGAGAGAGAAAGAGAGAGAGAGAGAGAGAGAGAGAGAGAGAGAGAGAGAGAGAGAGAGAGAGAGAGAGAGAGAGGAGAGAGAGAGAGGGAGGGAGGGAGGGAGGAGAGAGAGTTCAATGCCTTTAGGACGTGGTGGCCAATTTGTAACAGCTTGATTCCATGACTTTGTTATTTGTGGTTAACTTTACCCTGCAATTTAAGACATGGATTGATAGGAGGTGGCAGCATAGTGCCTGTGGCCTTAAAGAGAGAGAGGTGTACATTCCATACCACTCTTGGTGCTAATTATTAATTTATACGAATTATTTCACACTTTACTGTGGTTTAATGATGGTTTTAGAGCCTCTGGATTAACACATGCTTAATCTGTTCTAGATGAGCCCCAAAGCTTGATGCAGTCACCTTTCTATCACAGAAAGGAAAGTTCATCCTGGGGGATGGGATCAGGAGCTGGTTTTTCAGGTAGTTGTTCAGAGACTTTGGTCCGTGGGCATTATTTAGTCTTCATATAGGCTTAGCACCAGGCTTTCAAGGCTGTCCAAAATACAGGGAAAACAGGTCATAAAGGGATACAAAAGAAAGGGGACCACTCCAAGCTTCAGATTGGATGAGGCATCATTTCTTCCCACATTCCTAGTGCTGTGGCCAGAAGTTATTCAGGGAGCATGTCTAACCTCAGGTGTTGGGAAAATGGAATCTAACCAGACTTTTATGTGTGTCTATGTATGTGGATACAAGTATATGTGAATGTGTGTGGTGTATGTGGGGGTACATATGAATATGCACATATATGTGGTTAGTTTCTGTCACTTGACACAGACTAGTCATCTGGGAAGAGGGGATCTCAGTTGAGGAATTGCCTCCATCAGATTGGCCTATGGACATGTCTGTGAGACATTTTCTTGGTTAATTCTGAACGTGAGAGGGCCTAGCCCATTTTGGGTGTTACCACACCTAGGCAGGTAGTCTTGGATGTATAAGAAAGCCAGCTAGACAAGCCAGTTCCTTCATGGTTTTTGCTTCAGTTCCTGCCTCCAAGTCTTTCTTCAGAAACCATGCACCTTGTTTTGTGAGGCAGAGTCGCTGGAGCCTGCTAAGTAGGCTAGGCTACTGACCATGTGATTCAATAATTCTTCTGTCTCCACCTCCACAGGCCTAAATTACAAACACAGGCCATCACATCCACCTTTTGTATGTATATGTAGGGGGATAGGGGTGGGGAGGCTGGAGTTCATACTCAGGTCTTCTTTCTTGCAAGGCAAGGCAAGTTCTTAACCCTCCCCCATTTATCAGCCTTTTTTCCCCTGTAAGAACTATTTTTGGACTTGGATATGTGCCCATTTCTCTCTTCTACTTTTCAAGAATTGAGTTTGGGGATTTCTAGGCACTTATCAGAAACACACACACACACACACACACACACACACACACACACAAAATAAGGTCTCTCTGTGAAGCCCAGATTTGCTTCAAACTTAAGGTCATTTTAAAAAAAATATTAGTTCTTTGAAAACTTTGTACAACATATTTTGGTCGTGTGTACCCCACAATTCTTCCTAGGTCTACCTTATTCATCAGCTACCCAACTTCGTGTCTGTTTTCCTCTGTCAAGACATTGTGCTGTCTGAATATTCTTGGATATATGGTCTTCAGCTGGAATGTGATTGACTTAACACTGATAACATTCTTAAAGAAAAGGGACTCACTGTCTCCCAGTAGTTTACAGTTGCTAATATCTCTATTGTCAGAGGTGAGATTTCATGCCCATCTTACCTCTCCATGCGTGGATTTCATCTGGCTTGCACTTGCTCAGGTCTTACATATGCTGCTACAAGTGCTGAGAGCATGTGTGCAGTTACTCTGTTGTTCCCAGAAGACATTTTTGTCCTGTAGTCATCTACTTCCTCTGGTCCTTACACTCTTTGTGACTTCTATTCCTGGATGGTCCTCGAGCCTTAGGTAGGAGGTACAGTGTATGTATTTCCTTTAGAGCTGAGCACTCTGCATTCTCTTATTATCTGCAGCTTTGCTAGTTGTGAGTCTCTGTGTGCATTAATTTTCATCTACTGAAAACAGAAGCTTCTGGGATTCTGCGAGGGTTGAGAGATGCATTAATCTATGAGTATAATGATAACTCATTAGGAGTCAATTTAACATTATATCCATTTAGCACCACAATAGTAATAGATTCTCCTCTCAGGCCTATGCCTGTCTAACCATTGGTTCTTGGCCTAATATTGGTGCAAGGCATGGCTTCTATCTTGTGGAGTGGTACTTAAATCCAATCAGAAAGTGGTTGGTTACTCCTATGATGTTATTGCCACTGTTGCACCAGTGGGCATGACTTTCTAGTTAGACATGGCTTGCCAGGCCAGTCATTATTGTAGCTCATAGTCTTCACAGATGGGTTAAGATTTACAATTATTTTTTCTAGCAGCCTACATATCACTTTCTAGCATCGTGAAAGCTATCCAGTAAAATATGAAGTTTCCAGGACAGTACCAGCTTGATTTTTTGTTTCTCAATTTCCTATGACTCAAGTACATGGCATCTTCAGGGGCAGGGTCTTACCTCAACTTCTGGAGAGTGACCAAGTGCATTGACAATAGTCTGTACTGTTTGGGAGTCAATGGACCTCACTGGCCAACAACTCCAAAAGAAGAAACCCATTCTTGGCACTGGAACTTTTACGTTAGTCTCTGGTGTTTAGTAGGGGTGTTGCTGCTCTGTTGTAGGGTAACTTCATTTTTAACTCTTTTTATGTATTAATATGAAAGCTTCTTTAGTAGTGGACTTTTGTACAGTATATGAAATTTTCAAAGGTCTTTAGTGTTATTTATCCCTCTACATATTCCCTCCACTACCATGCCACCCTCTCCTTCCCTAATTTAACCCTTCCAATTCCATTATTACCTTTTAACCCTTAATACCAGTGTATTCTATCTCCTTTCCTTTGAAAGGTCCTCCCCAAGAAATCTTAGCAATTTCTTGACTTCTGTATATATTCTGTATTAACACAACACATATCTAAAGATTCAAAGCTAACATCCACAAGTGAGAGAAAAGCATGAAATGATTGTCAGTCTGTGTCTAAGTTACCTCACTCAGAGTAATTGTTTCCAGCTCTATCAATTTAACTGTAAATTTCCTTTTTCTTAATAGCTGAATAAGACCCTATTGTGTAAATATACCACATTTTCATTATCCATTCATCTATTGATGGACATCTAGGCTGTTTCCATCTTTTGGCTATTGTGACTAGAGTAGCAATTAATATGCATGAGTAGGTATCACTCTAGTAGGGCATGGAGTTCTTTGGGAATATGCTTAATAGTGGCACAGCTCATGTGCTAAGCTTATTTGAAACTCCTTATGTCAGCCTCCTAAATTCAGGGATTGTAAACCTTTGTCATCAAGCCTGGCTAGAAATATACATTTTTAATGAAAAATATTAAACTCAGGTGAAAGATAATTTTAGCAATTTTTCTCAAACTGTAATATGAAATGCTAAGCCAAGGACTACCAGACCCTATGTGTTTTGTAATAGACTATCTCTTTTGTTCAACAGCTGAATCTTTTAGAATATTTTTTCAGAAGAAATAAACCTGCATATAAACACAGTAGAGTGCAAAGAATTCAGAATAATTAAGATTAAAAATTGATCTTCAAGTCAAAAACTTGCTGATGAACATTGTTATGCTCTTGGACAGCTTAGCTAAAAGTCACTTATTTGAGTTTTAGTGAGGGAAAAGTTTGAGGTGGTTTTGCACTTCTTAATAGAGATGGTATGTGATACCTTATATGCAATTTCTATCCAACCCTTTTAGTAATTATTCTAAATAACAGCCATGCCTTCTATAATTCTAATAGTGACTACAATAAGACCAAATTCAAGATTCACCTAAAGTTTTATATTGGTTGTTTATTATAATTAATAGGCCTTACATTAGTGAGTCTAAGAATCTAAAGTCTTTGCAAGCATATCTTGGCTGACAGTGCTTCATCCTCCAAAGACAGTCTTGTTGGTCCTTTTTAAATCAATAAGTATCCCATTTTAGCTCTTTAGTTTGAACTACTCTCAGCTTACTAAAATCTTCTTTCTGGTCCACAGGGAATAATAAAATCCTTGTATGCTTTTCTTCCCAAATCAAGAGAACATCACTTCAACTCCTCTGTTTTCTCCATTGAGTTAACCAATTACTCTGCATATAATGACTGTGGCTAATTAATAATTTTCCCACAGCTGGTTCCCTCTAGACATATTTAACAAGTGCTTCCTTGTGGAAGCTGCCCTAGAATCAGAGTTCAACCCAACAATAACTCTTCACCATAGAGAAGAGCATGTTCCTATTGCTTAGCTTTATTATCAACCATGGGGATGGCTCACTGGCTTTGTGGACCACGTGTGACCCAAAAGATGGTGGGGAAGTTGCTTCTCAGCTCTTGTTTATTTCTTTGATAGTTATTTATATTTTCTTTCCACTCTTTCATTTTCAACTTTCCTCTTACTCTTAACAATTAGCCTTCCTCATCTACTACTGTTTTATTGGTTGCAACTTGAAAAATTTTCGTTTTTGAATTCTCTATGAACCTCAGGTGCATAGAATTTGACTAGACAGCTATTAATACATCACTTACTTTCATCATGGGTTTTTAAGAAAATTTGAATAATATAATGAGCACCCAAGAAAAACCCTATGAATGCAAACAAAAGTTAATCTATTAATAAATAATCCCATTGTTTTCCCCCTCTTTTACATTTCTGGCTTCCTCTGCCTGAGACAAACCTTGTCCTGAATAATGAATTTCTATGTTCTTGTTTTCTTTTGAGTGCATTTCCTTTCACTGCCATGCAATCCTCCAAACCCTACTTTTATTTTAATTATGTTAGACTCTATAAAACTGATATCAGAATCTGTCTACTCCTTAGGGTTGATGTCATGGTTTGGGTCAATAATACTTACCAAAGGCTGGTGTATTGGAGATTTGGTCCATAACTGGTGGCGATATTAAGAAATGATTGGATTTTGAGGACTCTGGCATCATCAAATTCATTGATGAATTCATAATAAAATGTCAGTAGTAGAGTGTGGTGGGAACTTTAGAAGGTAGGGTCTAGTTGGAAGATATATATATATGTGGTTTACCCATGAAAGATATGTCTTGTTCTTCCTTCCTTTAAAAAAATTAAAATATTTGTTTCATTTTCCCACTTTTACTGAAAATATATTATTTTCTCATACAATATATATTCTAATTATAGTTTTCTTTCCTTCTACTCTTCCCAGCCCCTGCCTACATCCCCCCTCCATTCTGAATCTACTCTATTTTTGTCTCTCATTAGAAAAAGACAGGCTTTTAAGAGATAACAACCAAACATGACAAAATGAAATATAAAATGATAAAGCAAAAACAGTTACATAAAAGTTGGGGAAAGCAACCTAGCAGAAGGAAAGAGTAACAAGAGCAGGCACAAGAATCGGAGACCTACTCATTCTCACACTCAGGAGTCCCATAAAAATACTAAGCTAAAAGCTATAATACACACATAGATGACCTGGTGTACACCCATGTAGGCCTTGTGCTTTCAGCTTCAGTCTCTGTGAGTTCATATGCACCCTGCTTAGTTGATTCAGAGAGCTGTGTTCTCCTGGTGTCTTTAATCCCCTCTGGCTCTTACCTCTTTCCATTTACTCTTCTGTGGGATTCACTGAGGTCTGAGAAGAGAGATTTGATAGAGACATGCTATTTAGACTCTCTGTCCATGTAATGTCTGGCTATGGGTCTCTGTATCTGTTCCCATCTGCTGTCCAAGGAAGCTTCTCTGATGATGACTGCATAAGGCAGTTAGATATTTTCTCTTTTCTTTCTAGCCACCATGAGGTAAACCCAACTATGGTCATCCACCATAATGTTTCTGCTTTGCTGCAGGCCTCAAAGCAATGACCATAAACTAAAACTTATGAGAGCATGAGCAAAAATAAAGCTTCCTGTCTTTATCTCAGTTATTTTGTCATAGTGATGGAATTTGACTAACAGTTTCTTACTTAACATTCAATTGCTAAAATCTGTACACAGTGCCACAAATTAGTGGTTTGTTTACTCAATCTACTTATACTATCCTGTCATGTTACTATTCTGAACCTAGTTCATCCATTCTCCCACTCATAAACAATGGACCATCTTGACTTTTAATTTGCTATGATAAACAGTGATACTATAAAATAAATATCCTCACATGTATTTCATGTTATACACACTCATTTTTTCTTTTGTGTATATAATTAGGAGTAGAACTGCTGTGTTGTAAGATATACAAATAGCTAAGTTTAAGAAATATACTCTAAAACATTTTTCAGGGCAGTTGTACTAATTTATTGCATCAGTCCCAACCTCAATATGACCTTGTAGATTTACATAATTTCCAATACACAATTTTGTTAAAGTTTCACATGAAATGGTTTCTTGCTTCAGCTTTCATTTTCATTCCTACTATTAAACACATATTCTTGTGTTCCTTACTCATGCATTTATTCAGTAAAGTATCTATATGTATATCCTTCTATTTTTTCTAATGCGTTGTTTGTGCCTTTCCTATTGATTTAAAATCTCTTATTTTCTATACATAATTATCGTTCATCTCTGAGCATTACAAGACTCTTTTCTCAATATTTATCTTTTGATACTTTAGTTTCCTTAGAGAATGTGTTGAAGAATACTTTGTCAGAATATTTTATTTTGTATGATAGTCTATCACTCTCCATTTACTTAATTATTAAAAACATTCAAATATTAAATCTGTCTTTGTGGTCTTACATATCTTTCATACAATTAATTCTCAGACATTCTCTGATAGTCTTGTAGATGTTTCTCTGAAACATAACTTTTTAATCTACTTTACTATGTAAAGGACTTGCAGTATGATCTGGAACATAAGTGTTTATTGTAATTTTTCTGTGATTATAAACATGCAGGGTTTAAACTCCCAAGAGTTTAAAATATATAGATAACCTTAAAATTAAGAAACTATTTATTATTAGCTTAATGATGATTGATTAAGAAGGGGTATTGACTTTAATCAAATTTTTTCTTATATTTGCTGAAAAATGATTTCTCCTACTAATTTCTTAATTTGGAGACTTACATGTCTTGATTTTTAAAAATATGAACTCATCTTTGCAAATTTGGGATGAAGCCAATTTTTCCAGGTGTATTATGTTATAAATATGTTTTTCAGTAGTTGTATTTGTTAATATTTAAAAGAATATTTACATATTTATAGCTGTACTTAAAATGCAATGGATTGAATGTTTCTTCTCTTGGAACATCTTTGTGTGGTTTTAATGTTGGAATTATTCTGGTCTCATAGAAAAGCAGAGAAATATGTCCTCTTTTCTATTTTCTGGAATTGTTTGCATGACAGTGGCAAAATCTATTACTTAAATGTTGGGGAAATTTAAAAACAAGTCAGAATTTTGAAATTAAATGCATTTTATTTTAGAGGATTTGATGGATGTATACAATGTATTTCACTCATACCCATTCCCATATTACTCTCTTTTATTCCTCTTCCACTCCTTATGATTTCGTAAAACCCAAATGTAATCGCTATTAAATGGTAACTTCCCATCCTCTCCTCTCTAAGCCATCAGCATCCATCATTATAATGTTTTTTATGACTTTGACTCTTCTAAATACATATATAAATGGAATTGTAAAGTACTTACCTTCTGTAATTAGCTTGTTTCACTCTTCAGCACTGCTAGAAAAAAAAATCCATGCTATAATGTATGTCAGAATTTCTTTCTTTTTCTTTAAGTTGAACAATATCTACTGGATGTTCCTATCACACTTTCCTTATCCAGTTAGCTGTCCTTCCACAGAGTACTATTTTGTTAACTTTTAGTAACATAGCTACGAAAATGAGTATATCCCCTGATATATGTGTCTGAAGTCTTTCTATAGATTTCCCTCTTTTTACTCAAAAAAAGTTTTCATGTATCTTTCTTCTCTCCTTTTAAGTGTTAAGAATTTTCTCTAATACCAAGTGATGCTTTAAGTACCACGATTGGGTTAGGTCTTATTGAGTTGTTGGCCAAAGATGTACCTTGGGGATTCCAAAATAACCCAGGCTATTGCCAAGACTATAGATTGCTCTTCACAAAATGACAGTAAGGACCCATGCTACAGACAACACCTATACAACTCATCGAGCATGGAGAAATCAGGTGGTACCTTCATAGAACCTTCACCACTATGTTCTAACATCTTTGGTACAGGACTGTACTCCACAAGTTATCAAAAGAGAAACAAAAACATCAAGCCAGCCACAAACCCTGTGGTCTCCATTGGTGTCCTGCCTTCAGGACATGCTGGAGCAATGGTGTCAAAGCTTATGGGAATAACCAACCAATATCTGTTAGACTTAAGGTCCATACCACAAGTTGGAACCCATACCTGATACTGTTTGGGTGACTAAGAATCTGAGACAAGATAGACCAGGGACCTAGGGTTAAATATTACTGCTCTAAAACAAAAGGTAGCAATAAAATAACTCCTAATGACATTCTGCTGCATTCATAGATCAGTACCTTGCTCAGCCATCATCACAGAAACTTCCTCCTACAGCAGATGGTAACAAATACAGAGACCCACAGCCTGATATGTGAAGAGTGAGAGATCTTGCAACCTAAGTTAACCTAAGTGAGATGTCTCTATCAAGTTCTACCTCTCAGGGATCAGGGAACCCTGCAGAAGGGGAGGCAAGAGGAGTGTAAGAGACAGAAGGAATGGAGGACACCAGGAAAACAAGGCCCTCTAAATCAACATGCTCATGCACAAATGAATACACAGAGATGAGGCAGCTTGCGGATGGAGGGCCTGTATGGGTCTGCCCCAGATAGCCTAGAGATGAAATGAGAAGTAGACGCATGCCCATCTCTAACCCAGAAGCAATCTCCAGTTGGTAAAATTTGCAAATGAATATTTAGTTTCCTCTTGGTGACTACCCCGGTTGTCATCGAGAGCCTTCATCCAATGACTGATGGAGGCAGATATAGACCCATGGCCAAACATTGGGCCACTCTTGGGGAGTCTTGCTGAGGAGAGGGAGGAGGGATTGTAGGAAACAGGGAGTCAGGAACATGGCAGGAAAATGCACAGAAACCACTAGCCTAGCTCATGGGAACTCACAGAGTCTGAAACAACAACCAGGCAGCCTGAATGGGACTGACTTAGGCCCTCTGCATATACGTGGCAGTTGTGTAGCTTGGTCCATATGTGGGATTCCTGGCAATGAGAGCAGGGTCTGTCCCCAATGCTTTGACTGGCTCTCTGGAACCTATTCCTCATGCTGGATTCCTTTTCCTAGCCTGCATACAGGGGAGGCACTTGGTCTTATGGCAGCTTGATATGCCATGCTTTGCTGAAGCCCATGGGAGGCCCACCTCTTTCTGAGCGATTATGGAGGAGAGGTAGACTGAGGGGGGTGAGGAGGAGAGGCAGGTGAAGGGAGTAGGAGGAGAGGAGGGAGGGGAGGCTATGGTGGAAATGTAAAATAAATAAAAATAAAAATAAAAAAAGGAAAAAAAAGAAAATTTGGTTTCCTCCAAGGGAGTCTCACTGGGAAAATAACCTATTCTTAAGGGTAGGCTGTATGCCCAGCCGTAGATGGCCAATAGGAAAAAAACTCAACGGTATCTTTGGAGGTTCTTTGTCTTACAATGTCATGTCAAGGCTTTTCTGTTTTGTTTTGTTTTCAATTTTTGATTTTATCATATTACTTTTTAATCTTCATTTTTATTTTATTTTCTTCTCTCTTTTGAACCCTACAGATCCTCTGCATATATATTATAGTTTCCAGTCTAGGTTATTATGGGATTCATGAATGTGTGAACAAGTGGTCTTTGTTTCTTGTGCCTTCTCTTGGGGTCTTTTGCTTCTAGTTGTTTATTTTGTTCAATTATGTGCTAGTGCTTGTATTACTATATTATATTAATTATATTATATTATTATTATTATCCATTAGAGGCCTGTTTGGTTTCTAATGAGAGACAGAAAGGGGGTGGATCTAGATGGGAGAGGGGGTGGAGAGGAACTGGAAGAAGTAGAGGGAGGGGAAACCATAATAAGAATGTATTATATGAGAAAAAAATCCTATATTCAATAAAAGGAAAAAAAATCGAACAAGTCAACTTTTGATCACGTACTGCATTGTATTATATCTTTGTTTGCTATTTGTTGAGTTCTCTTAATATTTTCATTATCCATTTCTTTTCATTTAGTAATTTTAGATTATTTTTTGTCCATGAAGATGAAAAAGCCCATAGCTTACATTCTGTTCCAACTAATAAACAAATACAATGAGCAACAGAATAAAAATAAGCACATAAAGCTTGTTAGGACAACTCTATA
This sequence comes from Peromyscus eremicus, assembly GCF_949786415.1. Lineage (NCBI taxonomy): Eukaryota > Metazoa > Chordata > Mammalia > Rodentia > Cricetidae > Peromyscus > Peromyscus eremicus. The sequence goes on along the minus strand of NC_081425.1, from coordinate 50,803,971 downwards.
CTAACAATGAATATTCCAAAAATGAAATTGAAAGTACTATTTACAAGACATGAAAACCCATGCAAAATGCTTAGGAATAAATGTAACAAAATGTATTAGACACTCATATACTGAAAACTATAAAATGTTAATGAAAAAGTCAAAGAAGGCATATAAATGGAAAATACCCATGCACAAAATCTAGAAGAACCTTATTAGAATATTCATATTACACAGAGGCAATTTACAGATTCAGTGAAATTCCTATTAAAATTTCCATGCAATTCTTCATAATTTTTCAACAATTGTGAAATTTGCATGGAACCACAAAATAACTACACCTAGCTAAGGCAGTTATGAGCAAAAAGAGCAATGATGCAGACATTCTACTATCTGATTTCACATTATCTTATAAACTAAAACAGAGTAGCACAGCTTTAAAACTTGACTTGTTGGTCAGTGGAATACAGAGTCCAGAAATGAGCTCTTGCATGTGTGACAAATTAAGCTGTGAGAAACTAGTCAAGAAAACATAATGGGAAAAGAACCACAATTAGTGCTGTCTACACTGTATGTCCAGGGGCCAGTAAGATGGCTCATAGGGTAAAAATGACCTCAATTAAGCCTGACAACTTGAGTTCTATTCCCAGGACCCACATGGTGAAAAGAGAGAACCAACTCTCACTAGGTACCCACTCTGACCTCCACATATGCATACACATGCATGTGCACACATACATACAAATCCCACAACGTGCTTACACACACACACCACAACACACACACACACACACACACACACACACACCAATGTAATAAGAAAATTTAAAAACTGCTTATCTATAGGCAGAAGAATGAAATTAGAATTTAACTCACATCCCATGCAAACCTCAATTAAAAGTTGACTGAAGACTTAAACATGAGATCTAACACTCTAAAAACTACTAGAAGAAAACACAGAGAAAATGAATTTTTAAAATTAATTCTCAGAGTTCCATAAGTAACAAAGACAAAAATAGACAAATGGGATTTACATTAAAATAAAGTGCATCTATACAATAACAACAACGGAAACAGTAAAGCAAAGAGACAGTGATTTGGGATATGTGTTTACAAACCATGTTTATACATACACACATGGAGAGGCTTTAAAGTCTAAAATATGTAAGGAATCTTATTTTACAGAAAGAAAACAATCTGGCTAAGTAAGAACCTTGAATAGACGTGTCAATTTTTTGCCAGCATTTGGGACCCTATTCCTCATACTGGGTAGCCTTGCCCAGCCTTAATACAAGGGGAGGTGCTTAGTCTTATTGCAACTTGATATGCCTTATTTTGTTGATACTAATAACAGGCCTGCCCTTTTCTGAACAGTAATGGAGGAGGAGTGAATGGGGCGGGGGCAGAAGGGAGGTTTGGGGGAGGGACTGGGAAGAGAGGAAGGAGGGGAAACATTGGTCAGGATGTAAAAACAAAAAGAAAGAAAGATAAAAAGAAAAGAAGATAAACAAATGGCCAACAAATGTATGACAAAAAGCTCAACATCACTAATGATTAAAGAAGTAAGAATTAAGACCATGATAGATGTCACCTCCCACCTGCCAGTGACTATTACTAAGAAGTCAAACACAGGAGTTGGGGAGGGTGTGGTAAAAGGGGACCCTTACATATTGTCAGCAGTGTAAATTAGTATTACAGCCTCTTAGGAAACTATATGGTGTCTCCTCAGAAAGCTAAAAATGGAATTATATTTTCTAACAATCCTAGTTTGAGTTTCCTCAGAAGTTTATGGTAGGTATGAGTTAAGATCTAAGTTCATCCTTCTGCCCATGGATACCTAACTTTTAGAGGTTTCTTATTATATTAATTAATTTGTGTCTATGTGTGTGTGCACGCTTGTGGAGGTCAGAGATGCCCAGAAGATTTGAAATCAGCACCTTAAAGAGATAATCACACCTGCACATCTATTGTACTTGTCCCAATAACCAAGATAATGTAATAAGCTAAATGTTTATCAGTAGACAATGAAAAAGGAAAATTCCTCTCCATACACATGGAATACTATTTATTCTTGAAAAAGGAAAACTTTATTATTTGTTGCAACATAATTGAAATTTGGGAAACAATACAGTAAGGGAAATAAGTCTGGTACAGAATATCAGTTATTGCATAGTCTTAATTGTAAATGGAATATAAATCCATCTAACTGTAAGGAGAAGTGAGGAGAATATTGATTACCAGAGGTTGGGTGAGAATGAGGGAGTGATGGTCAAAAAAAGTATTGTTTCCTCCTCCTTTGTTATCTTCTGAAATCTTATTAAACATAGTTAACTGTGTGTGAAACATTTCAAAATTGCTAGGAGTAAATTTTGAACTAAGGCAGATATATCAGGTGTGGGTTGTATTTATGAGCTTAGTTTAATTATGTCATAAAATATGCATAAGTCAAAACATCAATTTATACCCTACAAATGTACAAAATTTGCCAATTCATGATTCAAAAATAGGAAATTTGAAACTTATAACTAGAAAAAGTATTGTGAGTAATTTAACTTACAAACTGAGCACAATATACTTTCAAGTTTTGAAAATGTGGGGCTGTATTGTTAATATTCAAATTAATGTCTGTTGTCAGATTTATAATGTAGGCCTGGTGGTCTTAGCACATGATGGAACTATGCGGATAACTTCACACATGATTGGACATATATGCTACACTGTTGTTGGCCTTCTCTAGATGTCCCTTGAGTCAAGGAGATTGTGCTATTCACATCAACTCATCCTTGACAAGCCTTCTCTACGGAAATGTATTGGAATCTCCTATTGCAGTGGTTCTCAACCTTCCTGATGCTCTGACCCTTTAATATGATTCGTCATGTTGTGGTGACCCCCAACCATAAAATTATTTTGTTGCTACTTCATAACTGTAATTTTGCTACTGTTATAAATTGCAATGTAAATATCTGATATGCAGGATATTTACCCAAAATGGTTGCAACCCACAGGTTGAGAACCACTGTCCTACTGCAATGGTAACTTATCTATAAATTTTCCTTTGAATATATTGAGACTACTTTATTAGATTAGTGTTGCTTGCTCTGCAGCTGGGGTCCCACTGTCTCTGATTCCAGGGACAGGGGGGTGAATAGATGCAGAACCAAATGACACAGGATCTGAGAGGTTGTAAGCAATTTTGTTTATCAAACAAAGGACTGAGGTATGTATGTGTGTACTTTTTTATGGGCTCTGCTTCCAGCTGCTGTGGTGTTTCCTGGTTGGCTCTGGGTCACATGTCAACAGTGGTCATCTTGAGGTTCCAGTTTCAGGGTCCACTGGGTTAGGATACTACTGTGCATGTCAGAGCTCTAGTTAGCTTAAGGCATGGCCTAGTGCTTTAGGCCTTATCTGCCTCAGATTCGTAGTTCTAGAAACAACTAAATAGTTTTGGTGACTTGAAACTTTTATCAATATAAGGAGGTGTTCTTCATTCATGATCACATTTTCTGATTATTCTAATTTGAGTCACATTAAGATACATCATCTTTTTTGGCTAGACATTGCCCAATACATTTTCTTCATGTTTCTGATTTTCAGTACGGTTTTACTCAGAATTCTGCCAGAATTTTAAATATACAGTCTGCTAGTGATTTTATAGTAATAATCCAAGGGCTAATTTAAGAATTTCTATAATTGTGCCTATCTATAACATTTAAATTGTCCAGAATTTTTCTGTTTATGAAAACTTTGATTAGTTTATTCCAGACATCTTTTGTAACTTGTCTTTGACATAACTTTCTTTACTCAAGTGCTTTATTCTACCTGGATTTTAATATGAACTTTTCTATGGCACGATAGGGCTTTGTATCCCTATGATATTCTTCTACTCTCATGCTTGAAAAAAATTATTGACTGCATGTAGCTCTCTAGATTTTATCTTCTTTTTCTGAATATTTTAAAAATACTTCATTGTCTCCCTGCATTCAGTATTTTTAATAAAATTTGTATCAATTAAATTCTTGCTTTTTAAATGATACACTTTTCTTTCTGTGAGCTTTTATGTTTTCTATGTGTCTATATATAGTAGATCACCCCTCCCCATCCACGGGCTTTGTTTTAAGGCCATCAGTAAATGTTCAGAAGCTCATATCGTATAGGAACTTTTAAACAGGTCAAAGATTCTATTCTATATGTGTTTTCCTCTACCTGAAGGTGACTTCTCTTAAACTGTTTTCTAGCACTTAAACTTCTATTATCCACTTGTCTTAATTTATAAAAATATGTACAATTAAGTTTTATTTTTACTCTTTATTTCCATAGATTTATTCAACATGGTCTTCCAAATCATGAATTGCTTTCTTAGCTCAATTACTTCTGTTACCTGTTTTTTTTCATTTAGTATCATTGATCTATTTCATAGCAAATAACTGATATTTGTACTTTTGCATTTTTTATTCCTATTTTAGATTACTAAAGCTATCCCAGTCTCTCTTAAGGAAAAGTACACAAAATCTGAAATTCTAAGAAAGGATAAATACAAGTCCTTTCCATGTCCTAATGGGACACTGTCTAGTTCCATTCAAAGATAACCTAATAACACCCTGAGAGAAGGAACGTTAATGTACTACTTTGACCAGGGCTTGTACTGTTTATGTTATATAAGTTATGATTTAACTCCCACACAATTGATAAATATAATTCCTGCCTACTGTAAAGTGGTCTTGAATGGCTTCAGTTTATTTTCTTTAGCTTTAATTGTATGAGCCAGTTTTGTGTCTGACTTAGCCCTCATATTCCGGCTATCTTTCTTCCATTGTCTGTACATATCCCACTTCTCGAATTTTCACTTAAACTAACTTTATCATCTTGTTGGATTTACTGTTCCAGTAAATTTGAAATAAAATATGGGGTCACTCTGGTTTGCATGAACCAATTTTTATATGAGAAAATTATTATTTGAACTCACTTTTAAAGAAGTTTGTACTAATTGTATATAATTGACTTTTTTCTTTTATTATAATAATTGACTTATACTTTTAGAGCACACTGGGGGTTGTAAGCAGGGAAGGGGAGTATGGAGAAAGGCCTTCCTGATTTCTCGTGGTGCCACCAGTTTCTCCTGAGGCTGAGTTCTCCCATGTGTGAAAGCTGACATGGTTTTTCCCAAAGTACCAGTGGAAAAGGAGGGGCAGAACACCAGTGTTTCTTTTCTATTTATGCCCTTCCAGGTCTAACGATGTACCCTATTTCTCTAAGAGTTGCTAAGGCTTTGTCCTAGGGCAAGGACAGCCATCTCACAGGTTTAGTAACTCAGAACCGACCGGAATCAGTAACAGAGGCTTTGTGTGCTTAATGGCTGCCCTGCTGATTCACAGCCATTCTCAGAGACTGGGATTCCATATTTATCATGGCTTTACATCTCCTCTGATTTTTCTGTTATTCTTGGTGCCTTTGGAAACCCCTTGGTAGCCAGCTGTGCCCTTCTGGTGTTACTGTTCCCTTGACTCTGGCTACAGGAGTGGTAACACTGCTCTCCACTTATTTACTCAGTCTCAAAGGCAGTACAGTTTCTGCCTTTAATTATGCCAATCATAGGTAGCAGGTCCAATGGTCCCCCTCAGAAAAATTTTGTGATTTTAATGTGAACAAATCTTTGTAGAATAATTTGGCTAAGGATTTTGGTGTACAATCAACCTAAATGACAGTGAAAAGTATTCCTATGAAGGGCTGAAGAGAAAAATCACAGGATCAGAATAGGGCTCATGAAGACAGGCAAATCAGAGTAATGTAGCCACTCTCCAAGAAATGCTCAGAACCATCCAGAAACTGGAAGCTGAAATGTGTGAAGAGAAGTATTCTTCCTTGAGCATTTCGTGGAGGAACAGTTCTTTCACCTCTGAGAATGGACTTTTGGCCTCCAGCACCCCAAGAGAATACATTCATATTGTTTTAAGCCAAGTTTGTGGTCATTTTTTTCTAGAAGCCTGAGGAAATTAATTCATATAAGCAAGTCCACTCTGCAACCTTTAAGCATCCATACTGAAAGTCTGGGGGATGACAGAGAGGAAAAACAACAAGAGGAATAATTTATAACTACAGCACAGGTCTGGGGCATCAGATCCAGGGCATCTGGGGACCTCTCCAGATGGCTCCTCACCAGGGACACTTTCTACATCTCGGTGACCAGGAGCAGCATTTTGAAGTTGTCACAGTGTGGAGATTGGCCCGGTTTCACCCGCAGCAGACAGAGAAGAGGGAATTCTTCTCTCCACAGCTGTCACACTCTGGTTCTTTAATCCTTACCATCCTTGGGATTGCCTTTTTTCTGTTTCCACGAGGAGCCCACTTCCACTCACAGGCTCTGCACTCCAGTTCCATCAGTCATGAGTCATCCGACTTGCACCCCCATAGATTTGACTGTGGCTTGAATATGCACTCTAGGAGTTTTGACCTGGGGGCTTATTCCCCAGGGTGATGGTGTGGAGGACGGTAGAACTATTAAAGAGATGAGCCTAATGGAGGGTGGTTAGGCCATTGGGGTCCCTATCCTCCTAAGAAATATTTAGCGCTTTAAGTGACTTCCTATGTAGGCAGATTATGACTAAAAGAGAAAGGCTGGCCTCTTCCAGTTCCCTAGCTTCCTGTGTCTTCTTCTGATCTCTCGTTCTCACACAGGTTCTTGCAATGATGCTATCTATCTGCCAGGGTTTCATGCAGCCAGAGATCAAACAACATAACCACCTGACCTTGGTTATTCAGTCTACAAAAATCTAAGGTGGTGGTGGTGGTGGGAACAAAACTCTTATTTATAAGTTGCTCAGTTTTGGTTATTTTTATCATAGCAACACAAAATGGGATAATTCAGGCACATTGCCCACAGTCTGTGTTTTCCTATCCTAAACAGTAACCAACGCAAGCCACCAAAGTTTCTGTAGCAGATGGGATGGATCCAAGTGCAGGATGCTGCTTTTTCTCTTTTATGGTTTCCGAGAACAAGCCTGGAATGGGTATCACTAAGGAAATATTTCATCTTATGTTCCTTGGAGGGATAGACACTGCTCAATAAAATTTACTAGTGATTATAATTATGCACAGTCAGGGAATACTAGTGAAGACTGGGAGGGAGTCTCAACATCACTAACAGTTTTCTTGGATTGACAAGAGAATGTACAGGTCACAGATGAGATTATGAGTGAGATTTTTATCCTTTCTAATATGACGTTTAATGTTTTTTCACCATGTGCATTGCTGTTTTATAGCAAATAAGGATGGTCATAAAGTTTTGATGCTATAAAAAATATATATATTTATATATATTCCTCTGTCTATCTCCTCATCACTTTGCAGGTCGAGGCAAGGTGCTGGTTGCTAGGGGTAAATTTTTCTGCTGAGAGAGATTTTCAGTTTATGTGCATTTCAAATAGTGATAGATCTACTTAGAGAGAGAACCACTTTCCGCTCTTGTTCATTTCCTTCTTTTATTAAAAATATCAGTTATGAAATACCGTCTACATTGTATGAGGTGAGAGGAGGAGAAGGCTTAAAGAGAGAAAAAAAAAGATAGACTGAGATAGATGGAGTCAGGAATTGGAGAGGGAGCAGAAAAGGAAGGAGAAATTTACCAGGGCCAAGTAATGGAGGAGGCTGGGGACAGAAGGACAAGGACGGCTATCAAGTCTGTCCCCTTTGTAGCTAGAGTTTTCCTGCCTGGCCCACAGTCAGGACAAATCTCTCTCACCTGCCAGTCCCACAGACGCTCAGACCCGACCAAGTAAACACAGAGACTTACATTGGTTACAAACTGTATGGCCGTGGCAGGCTTCTTGCTAACTGTTCTTACAGCTTAAATTAATCCATTTCTATAAATCTATACCTTGCCACATGGCTCGTGGCTTACTGGCATCTTCACATGCTGTTTGTCATCGTGGCAGCTGGCAGTGTCTCTCTGATTCAGCCTTCCACTTCCCAGCTTTATTCTCCTCCTTGTCCCGCCTACACTTCCTGCCTAGCCAATGGCCAATCAGTGTTTTATTTATTGACTAACCAGCAACACATTTGCCATACAGAACATCCCACAGCACCCCTTAATTGAGGGCAACTTCTGCCAGGCCAGGCAGAGGACAAATGCTGTCAGAAAACTGAGCAAAGCCAATTAGCAAATCCTGATGTGCGGGAAATGCTGCCTCAGTCTGCTTTCTCCTTCTGGAATGGACTTTCTACCTCTACCCATTGGCATCTAGAAGGTCTTATAAGATTCTCCCCAAATGATACCTTCTTTGTAAAATCCTGACTCTGTTTCTATCAGGTACCTAATCTATAAGTTTCTTAAAACATTTTCAGGAGAGATGAGACAAGAGAGTTACCACTTCAAGGCTAGATTGGATTATAAATAAGACCTTAGCTTAAAAAACATATTCTTCAGAAGTTGAAGATAACAGTGGCATCAGATGAGCACAGGATTTTTTAGGGACTAGGTCTGTCTTGCCTACAGTTAGGGCAGAGTATAAGGAGTGCTGAGGAGGACCCAGTATGCAGAGTCCTCAGTCCTTTGCCCCACTCTTCCGGGTAGGACAAAGAATGCTGTGTGCCCTTCTGAAAGCACATCCTGGAAGGCTTGAGGGACTGGAGTTCACCATCATCCTTCCCTCTAGATGAAGTCCAAGCCATTTTCTTGAGAAGATGAGAGCTAATCCTGGTTTTACCAGTCCTCATGTGAATCCACTTCCAACTGGATATGAAAACGAATATGTCTATAGCCTTGACAAGTACTCATGGGTTGGGACCACAGCCGTGGTTTCATGGTTACTATACGCATGGCCAGGAATGTATATGGGACACAGGCACATCTTCTTTACTTGTTTTAAATGGTAGACATGATGTTGTTCTTCCAGCCACTTGCTAATGGCAAGAATTAATAATCATAAATAAACAACTTAAAATGAAGCAGAAAACATTGAGAGCAGTGGTTCTCAACCTTCCTGATGCTGTAACCCCTCAACGCAGTTGCTCACATTGGGGTGACTCAAGCTATAAAGTTATTTGGTTGCTGCTTCATAACTGTCATTTTGCTACTGTTATAAATTATAATGTAAATATCTGATGTGCAGTTTATTTGATATTTGACCCCTATGAAAAGGTCATGTGTAAAGAGTCATGGCCCACAGACTGAGAACCAATGTTTTAGACATTGAAAAAGAGGACAGTGCAAGATTTTTAGCATGCTATTCAGAAAAGCATGCAATTTAAAAATTTATTAATTGCTCATTTATTGAGTTTTCCACAGAACATTTTGAGATTTTGGTTGACTAAGAGTAACTGATGCCACAGAAAGCAAACCATGGATATGAGTGACAGACACAACCTATTGTGTTAGCTTCTTAGTGTGCTCATGTCTTATCCTCTCACATTCCCAGCCTCCTCATGTCTTTCACACACTGTCTTGTAAGACCCTTAAGTTCAGCAAATGTATAGATTTTTAGGGTCTATAGCTTGTCCTCTATTTACCAAGAAAAAAAGTGTATGCAAAATCATTTGAGACTTAGGGATAACAGGAAGGCTGTTAGAATGTGCTGGGATAGTAACAGAAGTTGGAGAAAATGATACCAAATTATATATTTCTTTATTCACTTTTAAATACTAGTTTTATTCCACTTTAGGATCATTTTGCAATTTAGACAAATCCATACTTTGTGTAAGAAGGACAGTAAGCACAAAAGATTGAAAAAAATAAAAGCATTCTACTTCCCATTATCCACATCTGTTGTCAGCACCTGGCTATTGACACCTCAAGCATCATCTGGTCACTTGCAGGTAGGTGTGATTGTATCATGAGTATATACAGCTTGAAGGGGCACTAAGGAATCTTAGAAGGCTACTACATCTCACATGACAGTGAAAATTGATACTGTTTATAGTCCCTTGGAACTTGAAGGGCTCATGGTTTTGTGATTATTATTATTTTGGTAACAGCAATAACTAACATTTATTGTTGCTAACTTGGTGCCAGACTCCTTTGTGTGTGTGTTCTCTCTGGTTTTACTTAAGTGACCATATGCAGACCTGTGAGCAGAAGGAAACAAGTAGTCAGGGACAACTCTAGCCCTCATCCAAATGGTGAAGTCCTCCCCCCGCCCCTAGAATCCATGCTCTTCAACACATTGCACTCCTGACTCTTCATACCTTGCCTTCTTCTGCACAGGTCTGAAGTGTGAAATCTTTCATTACAAAGAAAGGACAATGTGAAAAGGAGAAAGCAATAACTATGCGTTATGTTAAAACTTTGAAGTGTGGTCCTCTCCCCACCCCACCCCCATATGGTCTTCCTTAAGCGTGTATAGGGTTGAATACTTGTCTGAACATGGCTTCTTTATCATGCATGGACTATGGTGGTATGAAATCAGCATGGCTCCTCAGATAACATGCTTACCTAGTTTGCTTTTCTAGTGCTGTGATGAAACACCATGACCCAAGGCAAGGTGGAGAAGAAAGGGTTGATTTGGCTTACAACTCTGTGTCACCATCCACTACTGAAGGAAGTCGGCCAGGAATTCAAGGCAGGTATCTGGAGGCAGGAACTGACGCAGACGACATGGAAGAACACCACTTACTTGGCTTACTTACTTGCTCTCCATCGCTTGCTCAGCCTGTTTTCTCATGGCACCCAGGACTACTTGCCCAGGAGTGAAGTGACATGGCCCCTAGTGTGGGCTGGGCCCTCCCACATCCATCATTAATCAAGAAAAAAAGCCCTACAGACTTGTCTATAGATGTTCTGATGGCAACATTCTTGCAACTGAGGCTCTAGCTTGGGGCAAGTTCACAAAAATCCAACCAGGATACCATGTGCAGCATGGTGATATGAAAGCAACATGCTGGAAGATAGGATGCTTAGGATGTATCGGGTGTTGTAGTTAAACATGCTTAACCTGTATGCAATGTGGCATATGAAGTTAGCATGACTTAGCAGTTACAGGTTACATAGTGTTAATTAATATGTAAAGGATAAACTTGAGGGTAGCTTCATCCTTGACCAGCTGCAGGACCTTAAACAGGTTGCTTAATTTTTCTGAACTTCACATCTTTATGTGTCGATGATTGATGGTAAAGGTCAAGTTAATGTGTATTTGGTCTCTAGCTCAGTGCTGAGAACCAACAAGTGTTTTGAAAGGTTTGCTGACACGCACTGAACTGGCTGGACTTCACTGAGCCCCTGCGGTTGTGCAGGGCTCTGGAGATGGAGACATACAGGAGACACTATGTTTGCCCTGAGTACAGGGCTTATCCTGGTAGAAATGGAATCTATTCTAATGAAATGAAGGTTGGAAGAACTGTGGAAGGCATTCTAAACTCGGTCAGTGAAGAAAGGCTCTTGCCTGTTGTTATGCAGGAAAAAGCAGGCTTTATCTGTGTGAAACAACTGCTCCTCTCATGCCTGCTTTTATCCATCCCCAAACTATCTTGCCTGTGATGTTAAAATTAGAGATTTATTAATTTGGGTCAAGCATTTCCATTTTCCCAAGGGCTTGTATAAAAGTGCCAATTAACTGGGAGGTGGCAAGAGTTTGCTAATGATATTTTGATGGATTCTTAGGTGGTAAGTCACAGGATCCCATAACCCACTGAGATCAATTCAGGGAGCCTAGGTGGTGCCTAGCAATGGCCCTGGCTGCTTCTTGGGCTGGTGGTCCATCCATACTAAATATCCAGGGATGCATAAGTCTAAGGGCTCCTGGGGGCGAACTGGTGGCCCCTTTCACAGAAAGGACAAAAAGCACATGAAGGAAGTAGATTTGCAAACTGGAGTAGGGGCAGTGGAGAAATGTCTACCTGAATGTAGCTGGCCTGTTTCTCTCTTCAGTGGCTCGCTGAAGCCTGCAATAGCAAGTGCTTTGGAGTATACAGGACCCAAGGCATCCTGAACCCATCTGCCTTCCAGCTTGTTCATTTCCTCGGTGTTTTCTCTGAGCCCAGCACCCATGTCTGTCCTCAGCCATGTGGCTAATGAGAGGCCTATTCAGCCCTCATTAGGAGATCAACTTGGTTTCTTCGGCTCTCAGAAGCTAATTACGTCTCTTTCATTAGTTCAATTTCAGCAATTAATGTACCTCCGTATACATAAGTGACCGTTTGTTTTTAGTCTAAGTGACACACGTGCAACCATCCTTCCCTCGCATATATTTGCCACTTTATCTTCCAAAGGGGACTTCATTCTAGATTCTAGTTCTAATCTGATAGCTGAAAAGGATTTGTAGTGCAGATACTGGGCAGCTCAGGGAAGCTAAGGGAGTGTCAATCATTGGTCTGCAGGAACAAGGATGAGCTCTGGACTGGGTAGCACTTACACTACCAGGGACTCTTAATCCTCCATTTGGGTGTCACAGAGCACTGTGGCCCCAGAGTTGGTGAACTCTACAACTCAATGACCTTATCAAGAACTCAGATTGCAGGCCAGTGAGATAGCTCAGAGAGAAAAGGTTGTACTCTGATGCCCTACATTGTGCCTTGGTAAGCAAGCACCCCTGACTGAAAAACAAACAAACATACAAACAAAGAAACATATATTTTAATAAAATAACTGAGGCTGTAATCTCAACATTGGCTATCTCAATATTTTGCTTCACCCTTTTTATCTATTCTCCCTATTCTACTCTGTTATCCCACAGGGCTCTAAGATGCTATTGTATTTCATGTGTGTGATGTACAGATAGACTCCCCATAGCTGTGATAGAAGGGGTCCCTTTGCCTCCCCTTCCCCTCTATTTTCTCCTTTTTTACTCTCCTTCCTTCCTTCCCCCTCCTCTTCCCTCCCCTGTCCTCTTTATTAAGTATCTCACGTGTAGAAGCTTTCCTAGTAGCCTCCTAGTCTCTTGTGTTTCCTTGGTTACAACTGTACCAAATCACTGGGAATTGTTGTGACATACAGGACAATTAGGGCTAAGCAAAGGGCCTGGACACTTCTGAGGAGCAGAGCCACCAGATATGTGAGTAAACTCCAGGTATTTAGAACATGAAAAGTGGGTAATTGTCTCAGTGTTTTGGCACAGGCATCTGTGAGGAGTTGAGTGAAAGACATTCCTAACATGGGAAGGCAGTGAGAGAATCTTAAAGGCAGATATTCCACACTCAAATTCCAAAGCAATGGTAAAATTCACCCTCAAACTGCTACGTATGTATAGCATAGGGTGACCACTGGGGATGAAGCCTTGGGAGAAACATCATGATGGGTGCCCACATGCAGTTTTATTGGTAATATAAATAAGTGCTAAGGTAAAGCTATGGAACCTTGGCAGCAATGAAGTTGAAGATCCTTCTGCTCTTGAGATGAACCTGAACGTTGGTTTCCTGAACTGTCACTCAGTCAGGAGTCAGTATGGATACCTTGTTTCATGAGAACACTGAAACTGAAGGAAATGGAAAGGTGATTTACTTGACAGTGAGAGAACTTGGTGCTGTTGACTGAAGACTGGAACTGTTGGCTGGGGATAGCAGTCTCCATATATTTGAAAAGTGACCACAAGAGAGGGCTGGACTCATTCTTGTTAGAGCTGGAACACTGAACAAAGACCCCTATAGGTAGACATCCATAGGAGGAGTTGCTAAATTCAGCAGGAAAAAAAAATGCCCCTTAACTTTACAAAACTGTTCATTTAGCTTCTACACCCAACATAGTAACTTAAGGCAGGCGTTTATTTTTCCCAGCTCAGATAGGGAGCTGATGTCCTAAGAAATACATTCCCTTGATGTAGATTATCCAGCTAAACATTTGGTTAAATCTTTCTGCTAGATCATGAGAAGCATGGATTTAGATGAACGCTAGTGAGACGGATAGGGAGATTGGAGAGTACCCAGTAATCTGTATATTTCCTTGTCTTACCTTGGGTTGCTTCTCTGTGTACTCACAGATGGGTAGGAACATTGTTCATATTTCCATACACTGAAAATGTTTCCTTCTGTGCTGTATTCCTGGCCATTGTGAGTGGAGATGCAATTCAACCACCGTCCATTTTTGGCTTGCACACACATACCAAACCAGCCCATACAAGGAACCAAGATTAGGTCTTTCCCTCTTCTTTTGGCTGGTGATACTGGCTTCCCATGTGACTGTGGGTATGAGCTAGCTGGGATGACAAAATGATGGCATGACTGTGGTTGTTGACATGGGGTTCTGAGTCACTGCACACACAGCCTGCTTGGATCCTACTCAGACTTGTCTTAGATGCATTTAGATCATTTCTCAGTATGATGATTTCTGCTGTGCATGTCTGACTCAGGACTTGGCAGGTCCTACAGAACTTCACAATCAACCCTACTGGAGAGTACTTGGTCACTTTATGCCCCATGGCCAAGTGTTCTCTTAATTGGGCCTGGTGTTATTCTGGGGATTATTTTCTTAGAAGGTGTGTAATTCTTGATTGTGGTGAGAACAACTTTGGTCTAGAATCCCAGGATTATGTGTCTTTCCTTCTGTTCTTCTCCCAAACTCCATATTGTATCTTTCTCCATGGTCCTTTTTCTAGCACCACAGCATCTTCTAGGTTGTGGGGTCCAAGTTGTGGGACTACACTGTAGACTGTAAATTCCATAGAGCTCCTTTCTTCTGCCACTCAAAGCTGATTTTGAGTGACAGAACACCCAAAACACGTACATGTGTTGGACAGGTTCCTGTATGTGTAATATTTCCTCCTGGATCCCCCCAAACCCACCAAGCACTAGGATTCCTTCTTTTATTGACTTTCAAGATTCAGTGGTTTGTCTTTTACTTTGAAAGGGATCTCCTGGCAAACCCATGACTGCTGGATACCCTAAAATCATTACCATAGTGGTGGATCCTTGAATCTTAGTCCGAGCTATCCACCACTTCTAGGGCACTAATGTATTATGGTGATGGCCCAGAAGAGCTCTTGGTCATGCTGTCTAAGCAACAGAGTGCCATCAATGCTGTAGGCAGCAGTGACATCTATGAGATGACTAGGATGATCATGTCTCTTGTCGGGAAAGGGTGTGACATAGTCTTAAAGCAAAGCCGTAATGAATATGGTTTTCCATCCCATTTGAGTGCAAAATTATTTCTGGTTCTATTTTCTTACCAGAATAATAATAAAAAAGAATACCTCTATGAAATCCACGACCACATAGCATACACTTGAAGCTTTGTTAATCTTCTGTAACAAAAACACTATCTTTGCACAGTAGCTGTGATTAATGCCTCGATTGGGTTAAGCCTATACTAGTTTGTAGCCATTTACCAGGATCCACCAGTGTCTGTACATGCTGAATTTTCCAGGTGAGTAGAAGTTAGAAGGGTGGCATCATTCTTGCATTCAGAAGGTCTTTAGGGATAGCACTGATCTCTGAAATTGGCCCCAGCATGAGATACTAGTTTTGATTTGATATTATAAACAGTGAAAGGACAATTTCAGAAAACCTTGTTTGGTTTTTCTCAGTGTGACAACATTTTTCTCCAAAGAAGGACCAATGTAGAGAGGCTAATTGTAATAGTCAAGGTTCTCAAGAGTAACAGAACTTATAGAATGAATCCATCTATCTCTCTATCTATCTCTCTATTAATCTCTCTGTATCTATCAATATCATCTATCTATATACATATATAGAATTTGTTAGAATGACTTACAGGCTGTCGTTCAGTTAATCTAACAATGGTTGCCAATGAATGGAAGGTTCAAGAATCTAGTACTTGTTCAGTTCATGAGGCTGGATGTCTCAACTGGTCTTCAGCGTATGCTGGAATCCTGAAGAAGTAGTCTCCAACCCCAGTGAAGGAATGGACTTGGTGGCAAGGAGAGAGCAAGCAAAGAAAGCAAAAGCTTCATTCTTCCATGCCCGTATATAGGCTTCCAGCAGAAGGTGTGGCCCAGGTCAGAGGTGGATAATACTAACTCAAAAAATATGGGTTAGAGATGTGTCTTCTTACCTCAAATATCCAGATTAGAACTGTATATTCTCATTTCAAATTAAGCAAAAATTCCTCATTTTTGGTGTGCCTCTCCATTTTTGAGTTTTAGTTAATTACAGATGTAGTTAAGTTGACAATCAAGAATAGCCATCACACCAGACAAAATGACAAGTACATTGGCTATAACTACATATCCATGGATAGAGACAATAGCTGCTAGGTGGGGCTCAGGGGGTGCATGGCGTGGACTCAGAGAACT
Organism: Peromyscus eremicus; assembly: GCF_949786415.1. Taxonomy (NCBI): domain Eukaryota; kingdom Metazoa; phylum Chordata; class Mammalia; order Rodentia; family Cricetidae; genus Peromyscus; species Peromyscus eremicus. The sequence continues at coordinate 50,787,823 of NC_081425.1, read as the reverse complement.
TTTCAAGTTAATAGTTTATCCAGGGTTCCATTTATTACATTTATTAATGGGGAGTCTCATTAACATCTCATTTAATATCTTTGACTGTCAATACCAAACTTAGACCTGGCTTAGTAATCCTTAAAATATCTCACTTGATTCCTTCCAGTATCCTGTTACCTAAATAAAGCCATCAGTCAACTTGGGGAAAGATTGAGGCATTCAGCAAACACCATAGCACTGCAGGGCCTTCCTTCCCAACCACTGTGTATTGGACCTGAATATGGGCATAGGCTATGGTGCTGAACAAGGGATAGCAAGTTGATAGGGTGAGCATCCTTATACCTCATTTTCCACTGCTACTGCATGGGGTATTGATGATTAGTCATATTGGCTTATCTCTTTTTTCTTATACCCTGTTCTGTAAACCCTCCCTGCTATTCCTCCAAGGGCAAGCCTCCTGACTACCTTCCAGGTCCTTCCATAAGCCATGATCTTTGGGTCTTTGGCTCTGGCTTTCCATAGCAGGTCTATTCTAGTGTGCTCACTTTCCTCTGCTTCTTCGCTCCTTCTACCTTCTTCCCAGAGCATGCAGGTGTTTTCATGTCACTAGTGTTAGCTTTCTTTTTTCTGGGCTTCTAAGAGCCTCTTTTACTCCATAGGCCAGTAGCAAGCTTGCCCAATTTCCTCCTATGATGTTTAATAATAATAATAATAATAATAATAATAATAATAATAATAATAATAAATCCCAATGGGGGCATTGCTCCTTATCTAGCCTTATATTATGATCCTTTTGATCAAGCATCTTTAAGTTCCAGTCCTAGTTCTGTTTGCCTGGCTTTAATGAAACTTGCTAATTCTTGGATATTTTTGCTATAGAGTCATTTCCTTCTTCATTGCCTAGATTAGTCCTAGTTATCAGCCTTGCATCCGGGAAAGGAAGTCAAAGTTGCTCCTGTGAGAGGCACCTGCTGCCTTTTAGAAGAGGGTCTTGGTCTTCTGTAACATCTACCATGTAGCAAAAATTCTAGCTCTTTCTGGGGAAGCATGAGCCTTTGCAACATGCTCCCAGAGCTAAGCAGAGCTAGCAGAACTAACAAGCTAAGGGTCATTTATCCAACTATCCACATCTTATGTTTCTGGGACACAAATTTCCTTACCAGAGTCTTGATATTGACATAACAGATATACCCTGTGTGAGTGTTCAGATGATTGATTCAACATACTACTATATAGCAGAGGGGCATCTCGGTAAGTTTATATTCTTAGCCATGGAAAATGTAAAGGCACCTTGGTCAGTTTGGTGACTTAGCCATGTGTTTCCTGGATCTCATTATCCCTTCTTGGACATTAATATAACTTATCAGTAACCAAGCAATTCCACTTTTTTTTATTGGCTTTCCCCCATGCTTTCCAATGCTGCAATGGTGTTTTCTTCCACCGGAACTCTTCCCACCTGCAACGATGTTCCCACCATTGAGATGTTTTCCCTGCTCAGCACCAGTAGAATCTTCAGAAACTGGCTACTCCTTCTTGCCTCCTTGAGTCAGGTGAAGGCACCAGTGAACCTGCTCTGATCTCATCCAGCTGCTACAAGTCACTTCCAAACTTTCAGTGATGATTGTCTTCATGTTCAAAGTCAACAACCACACTATAATAGTCTCTGCTCTCATTGTTTTATCTCCAGCTCAGACCCTCCTGCCACTCCCTTCCAAGAGCTATTATGTGGAGGACACCAGAAAGATTGAGGACAAACTCCCTGTTCACAATCTTTAATTTATTCACATTTGCACAGTTCCCTTCCTTGCAGAAGGTAACATTTACTAGTTCTGGGGATTATGACAAGTATATTGGGGAGGGGGGGTGGCACCATTTAATCTGCAGAAGGTGTTTCTTCTGTACAGATGGTAAGAGTGCATGAGAACTGGATAGTAAGAGTTAGTGAAGTGGAAAGATGTAATAGGGCATTGTGAGGAACCAATGAAAACAGTGCTCTTGACAAATGCTACCTGTATTTATCTGTGCTACTGGCAGGGTTGTGGCTCAAATGTTTTACCTGTGACTACAATGCTGCTGTCCTTTTTGGTATGTGATGCTGTTGTGTGCTCAGACTTCATGGTGGGTAGGTCAGAGCAGTGTCGCTGTTGCTATCTGGGTTAAGGCTGACATACTATCTACCGAAATATTGTAGGGGAGATTACTCCGTTGGGTGGGTGCAAGAGAAGTTGCCCCTGCAGTTTCTCTTATGCTTAAATTTTATCATTTTTCCACATCCTTGCTTGGAAAGAAACGTACGTGTTGCAGCTGTGTGGTGTGGCCCAGAGGTCCACTTCCTGGCTAATGATTTTGTTTTTGAGATTCCCCCTTGGACCTGTCATTCAACCTGTCTGAGCTGGCTTTAGTCAACATGGTGACCCACCCTTCCTTTGTTCTTTCATTTGTTTACTCCTTTGCTCCTTCGTTCCTTTCTTCCTTCTATCCATCCTTCATTCCTTCCTCCTCTTCCCTCTTCTCCACCCCCCATATCCCTGTCTCTGTTTCTCCTCTACATTGTTGATGCGAACTATGTTTATAATGTCCTCACTAATATAAATATTAAAACTAGACATACTTGTATTATTATGTGAAAACAAATAACATTCATACATCAGATAAAAACAAAATTATAGAACCAATAATCAACTGAAGGAGTCAGAGTTTTTTTAAAAAAAAAATGAATTGTCCTTTGCAGTGGTGATAGCTGCTTTAGTGCCAGTTGTTTTGAGTGACAACGTTTGGCCTCTGGTAACTAAGCATTATTTATTCTCTTCTTATTAGTTCAAACAACTAGCACAATACTTCTTATTTGTGATTATTAGCTCACATTTAATCTTGGGTATCAACCTGATTTGACAGACTCATTTATAAGTACTTATATTGTATGAAATACATTTTTATTATTCATTTTAGATTATGGAGATAAAACTCAAATACTCAAAGTGAAATTATAAGAGAGGACCTGGGGGTGTCTAGGAATATTTCTCGTGATCAAACACTGAGATAATGAATGTGGATACGCGCTTCAAAAGTTAAGAAGAGTTAATAGTTGCTAGAAGCCATTCCAGAGACAAGATGGCAAGCTGGAAACAGCCACCCTGACTCACATGAGATGCCTTTCCTCGCCACTGCTGTCGTTTGGCAGACTCAGAACAAACCAGGGTTACTCCCATTTCTGTTTTATTTTGCAATTCTTTGGATCTCTAGTCAGGCTGCGGCTCCCTGAAGCCACCAGAATCCAGCTAAGTGTGAAGCAAAACCAAATACCCCAGTAAGCCAGTATTCTCCCAGCACACTCCCAGCAAGACAGTAAGAAAGAGAGACAGGCCCTGAGTAAATTCATTTTCTGGACATTGACCCCACCTCTGTCATTGCTTTGCAGGAAGGTCAATGGTTTTGCTCTTTTGCCAACTACTGTGACTCTGGACTCTCTAAGGGGTCTTATTTACAGAGCTGGAATAAATTGATTGCTGGGCTTCCCGGGGATCTTGAAAACTTTGACTGCAAGGTTAACAGCCCTCTTCATGACCTTTGGGATGCTGTTCCAGGGAGACAGAGGGAGAAGCGTGGGGGCTGTTTTTTCCTCTTTCCTCTTCTCTTTCCCATAAGATTCCCTTTCTTGTTCTGTTTTACACTTTTCTCTTTTTCTCCTTCCTTTAGTTAACCAAAAACATAGATTTGGGGGGGTTATTTTTTATTTTATTCATCTATTTATTTTACATCCTGGTTGCAGTCTCCTCCACATCCTCCTCTTCCAGTCCCTCCAACTCCCTGCTCCCACCCTCCAATCTCCTCCTCTTCCATCTCCATCCAGGAAAGGGCAGGTCTCTCACGAATATTTTTCTAGTTGCAAGGTCCTTGTTCCTTTTTCGTTTATCCCTGACTATCACATTTGGGAGTAGCTAATTATCTGGCTGCTAAAGAAAAAAAAATCATAATAAAATATTATAGTTGAAAATAGTCTTTGTGTAGTAGTTTTGCATTTATAAAATGTAACTAAATAGCTAAACAATTTCATGTAATGCTCACAACAACCTGTGACAGTTTTGTCAGTAGAAAAAAAAAACTGAGGGTCAAAAAATAAGTCTTTTACTCCTTCTCACCCCCATCTCTGCTGTGTCTAGTCCTTCTCATCTTTCTCCTCCTCCGTCTTTTCAACTTATTCCTTCTTCTTCATCTTTGCTGTGTCTTCCTCATCCTCAGCATCCTCCTCCATCTTTCTTCCTAAACCACTCACTTCTGAACATTGGAAATCCGTCAGGTAAGGATACATGCTGTGATGAGACACTAAGCTTGAGTAGCCTAGAATGGAGTATTAGAGCTCAGATGGATTTGCTCCAATATATTGACTAAAATATATCTAATATTCAGTAGAAAGTATAACCCACACTCAGGAACACAAAACAAGCCAGTCAATAGACATCCAACCTAAGCAGACTCTTGCAAGTTGCTCTGTGACCAAGGCTTCAAAGTAACTTTTACCAACATTTCAAAAATGAAAGAGAAAAAAAAAAAGAGAACGATTAAGCAAATAAGAAGTCTCAATACAAAACTGAGAGTTTCTATAAAAGAGCACATAGAATTATGGAGTTGAAATATATAATTAAGATGAAAATCATAGTGCTTGTGCTCAGTAATAAATTTGATTTAAGAGAATGAAGTATTAGTGGAGGTGATGATAGGTTGGTAGAAACCATCCAATCTTCAGATTAGAGAAAGGAAAAAAAGTGGGAGGAAAATGAGAAGATCTGAAAACACTTGTGAGACAGAACCAGAAATAGGCACTGAGAAATTCATGGAATGAGAAATGTAGAAGGAGAAAAGAGGGTGGTAAAAAAAGTCACCTTTTGAAGAAATCATACCTTTCAAATCCCAAAATTGGTAAAAGGGAAAAAAAATATCTGAAAATCTATTGAACCAGAAGTAAGTAAATCTGAAGAGTAGCCTACATAGCCGGAAGTTTCTGGGTCCTGCCTGACCCTTCAGTCTTGCAGCTGCTTACAAAATAATTACACAGAGGCTTATAATAATTACAAACTGTATGGCCTCTGGCTTCAGCTTCTTGCTAACTAGCTCTTTCATCTTAAATTAACCCATTCCTATTAATCTATACGTTGCCACGTGGCCATGGCATTACTGGTCTGCTGGCATCTTGTTGCTCCTTGGACAGCAGCTGGCATCTCTCTCCTCTCGGCCCTTCTCTCTGTCTCTGCTTGGATTTCCTACCTGGCTGTAAGCTTCCTTGCCATAGGCCAAAAAAGCTTTATTCATTATCCAATGGCAGTCACACATATTCACAGCATGCAGAAAGACATCTCACAACAAACCTACTGTAACCTACCAACACCTTACAGTCAAATAGTAGAAAGTCAACTGCCACAGAAAATCTTGGATGATCACAGAGGATAAAAGACTTGCTATATACAGGGAAATAGTAGTAAATGTAACTGCTGAGTTCTGAACATAAACAAGAAAGGCTGGGAGGCAGAAGCATGATGTAGTTTGCATATGTATGTCTCTCTCTCTCTCTCTCTCTCTCTCTCTCTCTCGTGTGTGTGTGTGTGTGTGTGTGTGTCTGTGTGTGTGTATGACTGTGTGTATATCCTGTGAATGTGTTTGTATGGAGGACTCTTTCTCATATATGTGTGTGTGCATACGACTGTGTATGTATGTGTGTGTGTATATCCAGAGAGAGAGAGAGAGAGAGAGAGAGAGAGAGAGAGAGAGAGAGAGTGTATGTGTGTATCCTGTGAATGTGTTTGTGTGAAAGACAGAGGTCGATGTTGGGTGTCTTCTTTTTTGTTCTTTTTTTTTTTTTGAGATAGTTTCTCTCACTGAATTTAGAGCTCACTGATTGGCTTGAATGGCTAGCTAGAAAGCCTCCAAAATCTTCCTGTCACTGCCTGCTTCCTAGTATTGAGATTATAGACTGTAGGCAATGACACTGCCAACAGCTGAAACTCACAGGAATAAATAAACAGACTAAGAGATGATAAATAGGCAGAAAGCAATGAAAGAGCACATAAATGTATTCCATTATTTTTCTTCTGGTAATTTTCCCAACAGTCAGTAGATTTCATAAACAACAATTATGGTGCTATATGTTGGGTTTATAGTGTAGACATGTAATATATATGGAACCTACAGCAGAAGCGAGGAAGAAACAATGGAACTAACTGTAGCTTAATTGCTGTATTTTACTATAATTAAGTTAGCATTAACCATACTTAATTTCAAGGGTGTTGTGATGGTTCAAGATGCATTTTGTAATCCACGGAGCAAGTAAATAACTCATGATTCCACTGTTAGTTAATTCAGAGGAAGAATTAAAGAAAAGAAATTAAAAGTAATAGAAAAATTAAGGGAAAAATACTTAAAACAAAAGAAGGACATAAAAGGGAAATAGATGCTTGCATGCAAAGGAAATACAAGGCAAGACAGAGATGTTAAAATAAAAAAAGCATGACCATTATGTTAAATTTGGATGTGCCATTAAGCCAATAAGTAGGCAAAGATCACTGTGATGGTTTGGAGAAAAATGGGACCCATGGGCTCATATATTTAAATGTTTGGTTTCCAGTTGGTGGACTATTTTGGAAGGACTAGTAGGTGTGGCCTTGTTGGAGGAGGTGAGTCACTAAAGTTTCAAAACCCAAACCAGATCAGATCTTCTCACTCTCTGCCTCTATCTTGCTAGTAAGATATAAGCTCTCAGCTACTGCTCCAGTGCCTTGCTGGCTTGCCTGCTGCCATGCTCTCTGCCATGATGGGCATGGACCAACCCTCTGAAACTCTAAGCAAGCCCCCAACTGAATGCTTCCTTTCATTCACTGCCTTGATGATGTCTCTCCACAGCAAAAGAACAGTAACTAAGACAATAAGCATATTGAAATGTTTTTTTTAAATCAAGATATAACTCTATGCTACCTGTGAGTGGCACATTTCATGTCTAAAAACAAAGTAACGGGATGGAAATAGGTACAGTAGGCAGTGGTAACCACATGCAAGCTAGAACAACTCTATCACTATTAGCCAAAACAAATTTTAAGTGTTATTACAGAACAAGGAATTTCCATAATGAAAAAGGGCCAACATACCCAGCGGGTATTATCAGTCAAATGCACACTCACTTTTTACAAAGCTCCCAAACACATTTACCTGAGACAGACCTAAGAGAAGAAACAGAATTCAGTGACCATAGTTGGGGGTTTTAGTACTATACTTAAGACTACTTGAATACACAGCTGGACAGAATTGTAATGATCTGAACTTTTCCCTAGAGTTTTGTGTGTCAGAGGCCTGGTTCCTGGAGACAGTGTGCACGTGATGAAAGTTTTAAGCGAGAGTTCTAGTGAGTGTGGTTGGTTTAGTTCAGGTAAGAATGGGCTGCTGGAAAGGTGCCTGGAACACGTCCCGAATCCCTATTCTGTACATATTTGCCACTGCTGCATGCACACAGGGATGACTACTGGACAGCTGGAGTTTTCTTCAGTTAGTCCATGAGATTTACCCAGCCTGGGTAATATTGTTGCATTTTAACCCAAGAATTGAAAAGTTAAAAGCAGATTGGGCTTGAGCAGACTTTAGAAACCACAGCTGCATGCTGTGGATCACATGTACAATTGGCATAAGATTACCACAGAACAGGAAAATCCCTCTTACATACTGACATAGCTGTCATAATAAATAACACAGTGTGTGACTCACATGATTGTGATGATGCTGGTAGAAACCTCTAGTCACTTAGGTGGTAGCACATCTAGTTATGTGCAGCTGGCCAATGACTGTTACTGGTTTAAGCATTTACCATACCTTCATAGCTGTTCTAGAGTGAAATCCTTACACTTCTAAAAAATTCAAGCTGTGGGCACTGGAGAGATGGCTCGGGGTATAAAGCACTTGCTGCATCACCGTGAGGGCTAGAGTTTGGATCTCTAGAGCACATATAAAAAGCTGAGTGGACATGGAAGCTGCTTTACACTAGAGGGGAGATGGGAGATGCCAGGGCAAGCTGGTTAGGTAGACTAGCTCTGGGTTCAGGAAGTGACCCTGCTTTAGTAAAGAGAGTGATTGAGGAAGACACTTCATGTCAACTTACGGCCCTCACACATGTGTACACAAGTGCATCCAGACTCACAACCACGCAGGAATGCTTACACATACCGCCTGCATCACACACATGTATACACATGACCCCTCCCAAAATGTTTATGAGAAGCCTCTGCCAGGACCATAGAGAGGAACTTCAGAAGACATTTGTCATGGTCGATGATAGCTCTGTATGGTTACTGCTCATCCACTGGGACAAGCATGGGGATAGAAAACAGGGGCGTTGATGATCCTGACCCTGTGTAGGCCTCAGCTCATATGTGTTTTGGTTTTTAACAAACACAGTATAAAACATAAGACAAAAGAATAAAACAGAGAAGAACTATTTTTGAACAGCAGAACATTGTGTGTTTTAAGCCAACTAACAGTTACTGAACACTTGAAAGTGTCTAAAACTATCTTTATTATAAAGTTAAGGTGTATGTTAAGGCAAGACTGATTTGTTACTGTAGAAAAAATTTTGTTTATAAATGAAGCATAGTCAAATTGCACAGTATATGACAATATCCCAAGTCACTTACCACACGCTTACTACTCTCTCATTCAGAGCAACTTCCAGTCTTTTCAGAGGCGCCATCTTTACATATGGAACCATATTTTTACTGTACCTTTTTATGTTCATCCAGAGAGCAATAGGCTCTTCTAAGTTGCTTTCCTGTGTTCACCTAGAGAAACATACACTGTGCTAACATGATCACCTATCCAGATGTTTTAGAAAAGATCTCCATTGTTGTGACACATGACTGCTCTTGATGCATGGCTCCTTTTGGATGGGGAAATGCTTGTCTGAACAGTGGCTAGACAAAGGATACCCAGAGAAAGGTCTAGCACCAGAACCCAGGCTCCTAGGCTTGCTGTCTCCTATTCTTCCACTTTCTTCAGTCTGGTGTTTAATGGCTTGCAGCTCACTGTCTTAGCCATGAAGTAACTTCGTTCCCTCTATCATTACTTTTGCCAGTTGATTCCTTTGCAGGTCAGGAGGGACCCATCCCACATCTGCTTTGCTCTCGTCTCTTGTGTCACTAGACCAAGTTAGGGTTTCTATTGTCATGAAGGGACACTATGACACTATTTTACAGTTCTGAGATTTAGTCCATTGTCATCATGGCAGGAAGCATGGTGCCATGCAGGCAGACATGGTGCTGGAGAGGAGCTGAGAGTTCTATGTCTGGATCCACAGACTGCAGGAAAAGAAAGTGAGACATTGGCCTAGATTGAGCATTTAAAACCTCAAAGCCCACCCGCATTGACACACTTCCTCCAACAAGGCCACACCTCCTAATAATGCCACTCCCTCTGAGTCTATGGGGGCCATTTTCATTCAAGCCACCACACCAAGCCAGCTAGAAAGGAAGTTAGCCTCACAGAAATCTTCCTTCTACCCCACTTCTGTCTCTATTCCTGTGGATACATGGACAAAACCAGCCAACAATAATAAACTCACTATTTAGCATGTATTATATGTCAGGAACTGTGTTAAAACACTTTGTTGAATCCTAAGATTAGGTGCCATTTTATTTTTATGTTTTTGCAGCTAAGCAAAGGGAGGCAAAGATTTATCCGCCAGCTGTGGCAAGGCAGTCTAACAAAGGGGACGAGCCTGAAAGTGAGCCCAGGCAGATTAGATTTCCTGGCCTACCCATATAAACTCCAAGGTCATCTTCCAAAGTGAAGATGGCAAGAATTCAGGTGCCTCCCCCCAAGTGACCCAGCTCCTCAACATGGGTGACCCAGCTCTGCCCCTGCCCCTCCCAGTGCCCTGTCCTTGAGACCCTTGGGAAGCCATCAAGGGTGCCTTCATCTTTCCCTGAATCCTCCTCCAGCTGCAAAAGCATTCTGCATTTCAAGCCCAATGTTTAGTGAATTATGTTTCTCCAAATTGCTACATTAATAAGGGCCATGTGTTCCTGGAGGATCATTAATTACAGACACATTTTTATTTCCTTCTGAAATATGGCCTGCGTTTCTGTGCCACGTAGTGAAGGAACAGCCCTGCTCAGCACGCCTGCGTGTTGCTTCTGACATCTGTCTTTCACTACTCGGGGCAAACTGCCTTCACATTCCTTAGTTTTTGCATCCTTCTTCCTTCTTGGTGGTCATGTCTTTCCCCTAAACCCCGAGAGCCTTCCCGCAAACCTGGGTAGCATGGAGGTCTACATTTCTCAGCATTCTCCCATCTAAACCAATGGAAACCACAGTGGTAATTGTGGGATGAAGAAGCCAAAAGATCCTCTGCTGTCGTCCCTGCCAAGGCATGCCAGGGTACTGGACAACTTAGTGATATTCAGGATGTGAATGAATTAAATTCATCAGAGACCAAGTTAATAGAAAAGGAAGAGTTACTAATACACTGCAAAGGCTATAGAGTGTGTTTCAAGGGACTCACATTGCTAAGAGTACAGGAAATCTCCTATGATAAAGGGCAGCAGTGAGGTCTTATTGGTGGGGCACCTATGCGACACTCGTATCTAGATGGTTAGGTGGACATTTCATTAGTTTGCTGAGGAGTACCTTTTGGCAGTGTGAGTTCTTCTCAGGACTGGCTATCTGTGTAAGACATCATGAGTTACTAGGGGTCAGACTCCTGGTGATCTCAGCCTGCTCGTTAAAGAATGGAATTCTCAACAGCGGTGTCACCATGCCTCAGAATAGATTGCAGCTTGGATTCACTGAGGTGAATTTTTTTTTTTTCTGGTCTTCTTTGGAGGTCGCTGCAGTGGGCTTGCACTGAGTCTATTCTGCTCAGAGACAAAACAGCCTTGTTTGGAAGCCAGAATAGCTCCTGTCTGTCTCAGAATCGTGTCTCTATTTCCTTCCAAGACTCACCTTGATTGAAGGCGGCCATGGTGAAGGGGTGGTTCTGGATAGGTAATGCTCCTTGCCTCTGCCCAGGGACCTTCCTTAGTCTACTGATCACGTTGTTCTTAGACCCAAGCTCTAAGAAAGTAGACTAAAAGAAGAAACCTGCCAGGGACTCTCTACTCCCCCCATCTATTGAGGCTTGAAGTCTGAAACGCAATCCTTCACTCACTCTTGAGAGGTGAGCCACAGGAAGCTCTGGTGTGTGTAGACGGTGACAGAACAATTTCTTCCTTTGCTGCAGAGTCTCTCTCCTTGGACTTGGGCTTTCTCAAGATTTTAGCTCCTTATGCTACCTTGCCACCTACACACAGCTTCCTTTTGCCTCCATCCCAGTGGCTCCCAAACATGGATGTCTCTTAGAATCACCAGAAGGGGGGAGATTTTTCCAAACCCTTATGCTGAGGCCATGCCCACCCAATTCAGAATCTCAGAGTGGCACATGGGCGCTTGACTTTCCTGAAGTTTCTTGCACAATTGCACTCTGTAGGTAGCACTCAGGAGGCAGAGGCAGGTAGATCTCTATGAGTTCAAGGCCAGCCTGGTCTACAGAGAGAGTTCCAGGAGAGCCAGGACTGTACACAGAGAAACCTTGTCCTAAAAAAAAAAAAAACAACAAACAAACAAGCAAATAGAAAAAAAAATCTACTCTACCCCTGACGCTCAAAGCAGAAACTGTGCTGCAGGGATGTGAACAACATCTGGGAGCTGATTAGAAATGCAGACTCTCAGGCCCCACCCCAGACGCATGGAGTCAGAATCATCTACATTTTAATAAGATCTCCCATGATTTGTATGCGCCTTAAAGTTTGCAAAGCACTCCAGCTCAAAATGGTTTTCAAACTTTCGCTTGTGAAAGAATTGCCCAGAGAGCTTGTTAAAAATAAAAATCCAATTCAGTTGGTCTGGGATAGGGCTAGGGACTTGATTTTTTTAAACAAGATTCCCAGTTAGTTCTGATGTGGCCCTGTCCTGGTATCACACCCTGAGATTTGGTTTGGGGTCCTTTAGTGGAGGTCGACCGCCAGGATGAGACTCTCCACTCTAGGCAGCAGCCTGGCTCCTAGAGAGAAGAGGTCTTCTGGGTCAGGGAAGCCTGTCCTGAGAATTAGACCTTTCACCCTCCTCTAAGCTGGCAGAGCTGTCTGATCTACACTGAGGCAGGTCCTCTGTCCATTGACAACATCTGCAGTTCTCTGAAATACACATCACATGACATAAGACTCATCATTTTTAAGTGCTCAACTCAGTGGTTTTTAGTATATTCATTTACTTTTGCATCCATTGCCACTATCTAATTCCAAAACGCTTTCACCACCTTCCTAAGACACCCTGAACTCATTAGTAGGCTATTTCAGTTTCCTCCTGGTTCCCGCACAATGGCTAATTGACTCTCTGGCTTTATGAGTTTGGTGGACATTTCCTATCTGCACAATCATGCAAAGTGTGGGCCTCTGTTTCTGTTTCTTCCACTTATGGGGAGCAGGGTGAGTGTTTCCGAATCCATGTTGTATCAAGTAACCAGGCTTGCAGTTTTGAATTTTTGGCCTGTTGTGTGAACTTTTCCTGGGGAGATGAAGAGATGTCTTTTCACTCCTGATAAAGCACCAACAAAAGACCAAAGAGAGGATTCCAGCCATGTCCATCTCGAACCAATGAATTTAATTTTACTTTTAATTATAGGAGTGTGGATGAGGGGTTATCCTTAGGAGCATGGGCAACTCAGGAGTGGTGATGCCACTCAAGAAAATGTCCCTCTACTCAGTGACTGTGACACCTTGAGAAAATTAACAGACTCAATCTTGTGTGGAGGGTCACACACAGCTGCTGAGGGTGCAAGAGGGGCAACCTTGGTGTCATGCCTGGAGGATAGGCATCCATGACACTACCTGTACCTGGGTACTTTGATTGATCTTCAGTGTCCCCATGGAAGCCTCTCCTCAAATCTTTATTCTATCTCTTATTCTCTTAGTGCCCAACCCACAAGCCTTCAGAGACACCAGTGCTGGTACCAAGTTGAGTGCCTCCAAGGGCCATTGGAAAAAGAATGGGATTTCCAGGCCACATGGCACAACCTCATTCCCAAGATGAGGAATCTGAGAAGCTTTTGAACACTTGGACAGCCCATATGGAACCCCCTAGGATGGAGAAAGAAGATGTAGAAATTGGGAGGAAAGAATTAGGATGAATGTCAGAAACTAGGAAGAGGGTGCCAGGAGGCATCCACGTTCCAGCCTGGAACATCATGCCCCTGAGGAGAGAAAAATGAAGCTTCCAACTGAGATTTATATCTCAGATTTTCAAGTTTTCAGAGGAGAGTGCAGAAAAGACACATTTATTGAGAGATGACAAATTCCCTCTTTGCAGATTTATTAGAACTTGTATGGAGCTGGATCATAGATTTTTTTTTTTTTTTGGCAAAAGCCTTAAACTTTTATGTCCTATCATAATGGTAAATGAAGTCCGGTAAGCAGTTTAAATTATTCTTGATTAAATACTCCTCCCATGATGTCAGCTACAAGCCCCTGCCATTCCACTGGATCTGAGTGGTGGGGGAAGTATGGGCAGACCTCCTGGGAGACGCAGAGTCAGGGGATAAAATCTTCACAGTGGGAAACAGTTGCTTCCATCTGGCATCCAGGGACTAAACTCCAAGAAAAGCATGGAGTGGGCTATAGGCCAGTGGTCAAATAATCAGATTACATTAATTTTAAAAATTAAATGTGTACTTACATCGTCGAGCCTTCAGAGCTCAGTGCCATCTATAATACATGGGGAAGTAGATTTTCCCATGAGCATGTATCCTTTTCTCTCCCTCCCTTCATTTACTCCACCCCAGCTTCAGCCAGCTTGTTTGTTAGTCCTTAATCACACTAAGCACTCTGCAGTCTCGGGGGTCTTTGCATATCCTGTTCCCCTCCTAGAAATGTCTTCTCTTAGATATGCTTCCTTTTAAGCATCAACAAAGAGACTTCTGGTTGTTAAAAATGGCAGAAGAGGTGAGAGACAATGGTCAACCAGGATGAAGTATGTGTGAAAACGCCATATGGAAACCTCATGGAGAAGGCCCTCTCTATAGTGAATGGTGATGAATGCCGAGGCCTCAGCTCTAAACAAAACATTTACAGCATCCCCTCTACGGCTCAGGGAGCATCATAGACAAGTGGGCAGAAAGAATGGAGGAGCTGGAAGACAGGGAAGAGGCTATGAAATGTTATCTTCTAGACAGAGGCACTGTGATTTTGAACCCACAGCAGCTGCAGACACCTGCACTGGACTTGCTCAGGAGTGGCCCTGTTAACACCAGTCAGGGATGAAGGGTGTGCTCATGTCTCCCCAACCACTCTTGGCTAAACTACTGGCCACTGATAGATTCTCTCTCTCTCTCTCTCTCTCTCTCTCTCTCTCTCTCTCTCTCTCTCTCTCTCTCTCTCTCTCTGTGTGTGTGTGTGTGTGTGTGTGTGTGTATTGGGAGGATTATTGACTTCAGTTGTGCACACCCTGCTGAACTTGCCAGGATACAGGGCCGATTCCAAACCATGCTCACATAGATGGCCACAGTTAAACTCACTGGGCTGACAAATATAAGAGATTTGTAGGGCATGGGGATATTGACAGGTGGGAGGGAGATAAGAGAAGGTTGGGGACAGTGTAATCAGAATGTATTATAAGCACATATGGAACTGCCAAAGAACAAATTTAATTAATAAAAATGTGCCAAAAAAATAGAAAAAAAAATCTATTTCTTGTTTTTCCTTACATCGCATTGCAATCTAGTCATCCAAAGACTCCAGTGTTATAAATGTAGAAAACGAGTTGAGAAGCATTTTACAGAAGAATATCTATAGACTGAAAACAGCTCATGAAAACACGTTCAGCATCGTAATTTGTTAAGGAGATGCCAGATTGGCATACTAAGGAACTACCTACTGCCTATATACCAGGACAGTTCATATTAGAAACACGGACTTCCATGTGCGGTCATGTGCTGGATTAAGCAGTTTCTTCTTGACTGCTGGTATTGTGATGTGGTATTGTTTTATTGGTGGTGTATATGTGGTGTTGTGTGTGCATGGTGATATATGTGTGGTGTATGCTACTGTGTGTGTATGTCAGTATGTCATGTTGTATATGTGGTGTGTGTATGTGTTGTATGTGTGGTGTGTATGAGTGTGTGGTGATGTATTGTGGTGTTTTTTTTTGTGTGTGGTGTATTTATGGTGTTGTGTATATTATGTTGTATGTGTGCTGTGCTGTATGTGTGTGATATTGTATGTGTTGTGTATGTGGTTGTATACATTGTAGCCTGTGCTGTGTTGTATGTGTGGTATCCTATATGTGGTGTTGTATATGTTGTGTTGTATGTGTTGTGAATGGTATTATATATGTGGCATTGTATCTATGGGTCTGTGTGTGATGGAATATGGTATGTATGTGTGTGTGTTATGTTGTATGTGTGGTGTTGTATCTGTAGTGTGTTGTGAGTGGTGTTGTAGATATGTGGTTTGTGTGTGTAGTGGTGTATGTGTGGTATTGTACATGTGTGTTGTTGCATATGTGATGTTATATGTGTAGTGGTACATGTGTGTTATTGTATGTGTGTGTTGTATTATATGTATGATGTATTTATGGTATTGAGTATATTATGGTGTGTGTGTATGTGTGTGTAGTGTGTCTTGTGAGTGGTATTATATGTGTGTTTTGTTGTATGTGTTGGGTTGTGAGTGTGTGTGTATGAATTTGTTAGTGTAGCGGTGTGCATAAATGCATGTGTGTCCCCAGCCCTTGGGTAGACTTTTCTTATTTCTAGGTCTTCTTGAACATGAATTTTTCATGCTCATTCTTGTTGTTTTGTGTTCTGATCCTTTATTTCACTGCTGAATAGTATCCAGTACGTGATCATAATACAATTTGCTTACCAGCTGTCCTTCTAATAGATATTTGGATTTTTCCCTCCACTTTGGGGCTGTAACAAATGAGGTTAGCAGTGAGTCAGGATAAATGGGAGGCAGGGTGAGGAAACAGGATGAGGAAACTTCTGGAGGTGATAGAGTGATTCATTATGAAGATTGTAGTTACTGTCTCACGGCTATAAAAATGTGTCATATTTTTAACCATAAATATGTGCTGCTTATTATATGGCAATTACATGTCACAAAAGTCATCAAAGAAAAATGGTACCCATGCTTAGTCAATGAACTGCATCTGTAGGTCACAGGCAGGGGGTCTTACAGCTATGAAATCAATCCTGTTTTCAAACTAGAGGTATCCCATAGACACTGCCTGCTCTAGAGCCTTCTAGAAGTCCAAGTTATCATGGCTGTGAAGGATCACTGGTTCTTAACCTGTGGGTTGTGACCCCTTAGGGGTCCAATGGCCCTTTCACAGGGGTTACATATCAGATATCCTGCATTACCATTCATAACAGTAGCAAAATTAGAGTTATAAGGTGGTAATGAAATAATTCTGTGGTTGGGGGTCACCACAACATGAAGAACTGTATTAAAGGGTCACAGCATTAGGAAGGTTGAGAGCCACTGCTCTAGATGGTTATGGGCTGTCTGTTGACTTCTGCTTTCACAGTCCTAGCCTGGGCTAGGCTGTCTTCCTTAGGCGAGAATTCTCTGGTTGATTTCCAGCGCTGTCTTCCATTCACCTCAAGCTCCTGGGGTTATTACAAGTCCTGTGTGCCTAGAGCCACTCAGCTCACAGTGTTGAAGTCTCCAGTGGAAACTAGATTTGTCTAGTGTGGCTCCTTGTTCCATTGGCTTTTGCCTTTTGGATTTGAAGTCCTGTCTATAATGCATGCACATGGTTGCATATTACCTTGGGAATTGCCTTTCCTATCATTTGGAGTGGACATGTACCTTCCTGGTAATATTATTTACTTTAAAAACGTATCTTGCTTGGTAATCTATATGGCCACCCTACCTTGGCTTTCTTGTATTATGGTGTTTTCCTCATGAACTGTTAGGGTTTTTTTTTTTTTATGCACATCTGTGTGCAGGTGTGCATGTGTGTACTTGTGGAGGCTGGACTATGACTATGGGTATTACTTTTAGAAATGTCATTCACCTCCTTTGAAGCAGTGTCTTTCATTTGCCTGAGCTCACCAGTTAGGATAGACTGGCTGACTGGGAAGTGCCAGGGAACCTTTTGTCTCTGTCTCGCAACCCTGAGACTTCAAATGCACACTACTACACTTGGCATTTTTACTTGGGTTCTGAGTGTCAAACTTAGGTCCTCATGCTTATAAGACAAGCATTATACTGAGTCATCCTCCAGACCAGCTTTTAGTTTTTAGCCCTTTAAAGTAGTTTGTTTTTTTTTTTTGTAGGCAGAAGTATATAGTTGTTCCTAATAATGCAGCTTGAAACCTTGCCTTTTAGATGAGTATTGTTTTAATCATTTAAATTTGATGTGATTGGATTTGTATTTATCTTGAAATCTTCTCTTTGGTCCTCCCTTTCTTTATTCTGCTTTCTTTTGGATCAATTACTTTTTCATATATATATATATATATATGAAATATATATATATATGAAATATATATATAAATATATATATCATTTGTTGGCTTATTAAACTATTACTTCAGTTTCTTATCAGTTATATAGTATTGTAGCATATAGTTTTACATTTGTAGTCTAGTTTTAAATAGTAATACATCAGCTCAAATGTATAATACTATATTCCAGTGAATTCCAGTACATTCCACTGCTTTCTTGTCCCTTGCTGTTATATGATGGAAATTCTGTATTTGCTTTGATATAAATTATAAAAATATAGTGTTGATATTCTTGCATTAAGCAATCAGCTGTATTTTAAGGCATTTATAGAAATAAAAAAAGGAATTTACTTTTGCCTCCACATCTCCTATTTCTGATGTCCCCCTTTTTTGTTTGTGAAGATTCTGATGACATCTTTAAAACAACATGTACCACCTCACAGGGCTTCTGTGGGGTTTTGTGGGTTAATTTCAGGACAGATTAGCTTAGTTGGCTGTTTCTGACTCAAGGTCTCTTATGAGAGCATAGTCAAATTGTGGCCAAAGTGGTGGTCCTCTGAAGGTGCTAGACAACCTACTTCCCAGGCTAAGTCATGTGGATGTCAGTTCCTTAACACACAGGCTAGTCATACACATGGTATCTACTGTCCCCCAATGCAATAAGAGAAAGAGAGGGAAGGAGGAGGAGAGGGGTAAAGAAGGAAGAAAGGTGGTGGGAGAAATAATGACAGAGCGTGTGAGAGAGAGAGAGCCTCTAAGATGACAGCCAGCCAGCCACAGACTCTTACAACCTTCCATCTTTATTTACCAGGGCTTGTCACATGCTATTGGTCTTTACGATTTGCCTGAGAACACATGGGTGTCAATATTGGGGGTAGAGATCCTTGAGAATCATCTGAGCCTTTACAAGACAATACCTTAGTCCCTTAAGGATTTCCAGAATTCTCTCCTTAAGTCAGGGAGATTGTGGGCTCCTTCTGGATTTCCCCTCCTGCCTCTGACATCCTTTAGTCTGGAGACTTTGGAAGAAGGGTAGGCCAACAACCTAGTTGTTTATTCATGTCCCTTCTCTTGGGGACCACTATCCCATTCTAGCAGATGCCCAATGTTTTTGTTTTCTGTATTTTCTCAGTGATTTATTTGTTCCAGGAGGGAAGGCCGTTTGATTCTTTTCATTGTATCTTTGGAGGTTTGCATTGTTTTAGAGTAAATGCTGCATGTTTTTTGAAGCCTGAGGACAGACACGTAGGAGGGAGAGTGAAGTGGGGGAGGGGAGCATGTGAGAATCCAGTGAGCCATCTCACAGGTGTGAGGAGGTGGTCAAGGCCTCAGGATAGGCTTGGGTGGAAATCACATTGAGGAATGGGGGAGGTAAAGGGAACAGTGTCCTGATTGTACCAAGGGCCCACATTGGTGATTTGCACCTCTTGTTCTGACTACCTCTTTCCCATTGGTGTTTCTTTGGCAAGTTCTTGTCCCAGCTTTGATGGAATTATGCACGGTCCTGTGGATTTCTCAGTCTGCGCTGTGACCATGTAAGACTAAGTAGGGGAGAAGGCTCCGGTGAGGCCTGCCCCAGGGACCAAGGAACCATTCACTGATAGACAGGCAGGATGGCAGGAATGGGTGAGCTGTGTCAGCAGAGGAGAGTAGGAGACTCCTGAACCCAGAAGTACACTACAGCAGTCTTGAACATTAGCTGCCCTCATTCTCTTCCCTATTGTCTAGTTGTTAAGTAATTTCTTCCTCTTTAAAAAACAAATGATCAAACATCTGCTTTGAGCTAAGCTGTTGGGACTCAGCAATGGATAAGACAAGGACCTTCATGTTGGTGCAGAATTTACAGCCTAGCAGGATAGAGACACAGTGGAGGACTGGTCAGGCTGTCAACTACCCTGTCATGTTGGTACCTGCCGGTAAAGCCGTGGGTGCCAGGAGGGCAAGAGTTGGCGGGTCAGAGGGGAGGATGCTGTAAAGAGTTCACAGTGCCCAGCTTGCTGACTCTCCTCCAGTCACAGCTCTCCTTCCCTCTTGGGTTGGTTCAGAGTCCTCCTGGAGGGGCTTTTGCAGTGCAGTCATTAGCATAAGTCAACAGCACCCTGCTCCTGGGAGCTCTGGTGTGACTTGCATGGACCCAGCTACTGTGCAGAGTCAGTTGGGTTTTTTTTTTCAGAGTCAATATACATAAGATTAAAACACACATGGTTTTGTTTGATAGTCTCCCGGGAGCCTCACAGACCTGTGGTTTTCTGTGTAAATACAACTTGGTTGATGTTTCCCAGTTTCTGATTTTACTGGCAGAACATGGATTTCTCATCCTACTACCCTGTATCCAGACAGTTTTGTGCAGGGAAAGCACTCAGGCCAGGTTTAAAGAGGGACATGGTGCTTCAGCATTGCACATGGTGTCTATGCATACACAGGTGTGAATCACCTTGTGTGTGTCTTTCTGTGTGTGTGCCTGTGTGCGTTGTGTTTATTTCTGTATGTACCTGTGTGAATTTCTATGTCTGTGTGTCTCTATGTGCATGCATATGTGTGGTAGGAATGCTGAGTGTATGTTATGTGTGTGTTTTATGTGTTTGTGTTTGCAAGTATGTATATCTGTGTGTGTGTCTGCATGGTGTATCTGTCTGTGTACGTACGTGTCTGGATGTATATTTTAATTTGCATGTCTCTGTGCTTGTCTATGATTTGTACATGCTTGCATCTATGTGTGCATGTGCTATTGTGTCTATACCTATGTCTTTCTGTGTACCTACATCTGTCTGTGTCCCCATGGTTAGTATCTGTGTATTTTGTCTGTATATATGCTTCTGTCTGTCTGTCTGTCTCTCTATATATATGTTTACACACACACACATATATATATATATATTTACATGTGATTATCTGAATATATGGCTATATGTGTATGGGTATGCATGTGTGTGTTGTGTTTATATGTTTGTATGTGTTAATCAGCTGTTGTTGCTGTTACAAAGTACCTAGAAAAATCTACTTATCAAGAGAAGAGGTTCATTTTGGCTTCTGGTTACAAGGCTTTCAATCCATGATTGTTTGGTTCCCTTACTCTGGGCCTGTGTTGAGGCAAAATGTTATGTGGGACCACATGGTGAAGTAAGGCTGCTCTCCTCATGGTGTCTGGGAAGTTAGGAGAGAGGGAGAAAGGGGAAGAGGGGCTGATGTCCTTCAAGGGCGCAGCCTCAATGACCCAGTTACCTCCCACTAGGTTCTACCTCTTAAGGGCTCCACTGCCTCCTAATAGTGCCAATAGGCTCAACACAGTTTTGTGAGGAACATTCCAGATCTAAGCTGTCTGTTTGGCTCTGGGGCTTTGTTTGTGTCTGCATCTATGAATTTGTATACATGAGTCTGTGCACACTTTATATCTTCATGTGTTTGTGCATGTGTATGTATACGGAGGGCTTGCTATGATGTGATCATTTTTGTGCAGTTTGTACGAGGTTATGGGTGTCATTTCAGTCTTCTTTTGAACCCCATTGCCATCCTTCCTGATGGTGGGTATCCCCCAGTGTCCTTATTACTGAAGGTCCTTCCTAATACTCATTTCCAGACACAGGCCCCTTCCTGCCAGCACCATCTCATTCTGGGCTTACTCTTGGCTTACCTCTGCTGACTTGCTTGTGTCATAGTCCTTCTGCATCCCAGTGGAAGATGCAGGCTGCATTTGCTCACTTCTGACTATGGCCTTTGACTGACCATAGCCCTACCTCTGATTTTAGCAATCTGGAAGTATTCCAGTCAGGGTTTCTATTATTGTGAAGAAACACCATGATCAAAAGCAAGTTGGAGAGGAAGACGTTTATTTGACTTATGCTTCCACATCACAGTCTGTCACTGAAGGAAGTCAAGACAAGAACTCAAGCAGGGCAGAAACCGGGAGGCAGGAGCTGATGCAGAGGCCATGGAGGGTGCTGCTTACTGGTTTGCTCCTTATTGCTTTCTCAGCCTACTTTCTTACAGACACCAGGACCACCTCCCCAGGAATGGCACCTCCCACCATGGGCTGGGCCTTCGCACATCAATCACTAATTAACAAAATGGCCTATAGAAGGATCTTATGGAGGGTTTTTCTCAACTGAGGTTCCCTCTTTTCAGATGACTCTAACTTGTGTCAAGTTGATATAAATCTAGCCAAGACAGAGGGAATGAGCATGTGAGCTAATACATGTGAAGCTCCCACTTGACACAGCTACACTGAAGGGAAGGTATGAGGATTGTCATCCCTTTCTTTTCAGGTAAGGAAGCAAAGTCCAAGAGAGGGTGAGACCCTTGTTTCAGGTCACATAGATAGAAACCTGCTTGCACACAGCACCTTGGTTCCAGCTATAAAGACAGCTGGGGTGTTAGTTGTTTATAGGAATGATGGGCCTCCAGAGAAGCAAGGCAGCAGGCCCGAGTGAAAGAATGAAAGAAAATGGAAGAAACATATCTACCCTGAAAACCCTCTTTCAAGCGGTGCCTAACACGTGCTGGGGGCATGGCTATGGGAGAAAGGTTGGAGGAGTTTGGGTGGGATTTACAGCTGGGCAGATGAACCTTCATGAACCTTGCCCACTACTCAGCAGGCTGACAGGTCAAGTTGTCTGACATCTCCTTTGATAGGACCCATTTTATAGGACCCTTAGCTGGCTTACAAAGACCACATTTACAGAGCATCTGGGATGCAACAGACACGTGTTAGGTCAGGATTCTGGTTCTTCCCATGGGTTAGGGCAGGTGTGCAAGGTCTGTGTTGTTAGAATGGTAGCTGTATTTCCTACACTCTCAGCATCTAACTTCTATGGCTCTCATGTTTCTTTCTGCCGCTGTAGTTATGCCTTGTATGTACCTCATCTAACAAAAAGCCAGACTGCTCATTTGCTGAAGCAGCAACAACATGAGGTAGGAAGGTCAGTGGGCTCCAGTCAAATGGTGGCAAGGGGGGTGCTCTTATATAAAATGAAGACTCCTGGGCACCAGCCCAGACCTACTGAGTCTCATGATTGTCCCTGAAAATCTGCATTCTGCAAGCTCTTATGGTTTGAATATATAATGTCCCCCTAAGTTCCTTTGTGTGTATACCTGGTCCCCAGCTGGTGCTTCTGGTTTGAAAGGAAGTGGAACCTTTGGGACAAAGTGTCCAGCAGGCAGGCATAGGGTTAAGATTACTATTAGGAGCCTTGAAAGTTAACCTGCTTGCAGTTTGCATTTGCAGTCCTGACTTGCTTGTCTACTGAGATGTGAAGAGCTATGGCCTTACCCTCCACTGCTATAGGCAAAGATGCCCAGCTTGCATGCCTTCCTTGCTGTGATGGACTATGTCGAATCCCAGAATTGTGAGACAAAAGGCTCTCCTTTCTTGAGTCATGTCTGTCAGGTGTCTGCTCACAGTGATGTACAGGTAGCTCATACACAAAGGTAAACATTTTTTGTTGTTTGTTTACTTTTGAGATTGTATTATATCATTTTATATTTAAGAGAAAAGCAAGTTTATTCAAACATGTCCATGGGATACAGCTACCATGATTGTAAAATGTTTAACAATATATTTTGAGAACTGTATGGTCAGGTAATTACAACATCACACAAGCTTCAAGGAGTGTGCTTATGAAAACTTATATGATACAGATCAATTACTCAATTTATCCTCTTGATGAAATTAAGAGATAATAAAGATAGGATTTAAGAGGTGGTAGCTATTGTAACATGGCTTGCTGTTTTATAGTAAGCTATTTTAAATAAATAGTAATGTGTTCTAAAATAATAATTAGAAGTATACTTTAGAAAACTCATAGGCCATGACATTAGAAAGTGACAGGAAATTTTTATCTTTATTCAGATCCTATGAGATCGACACTGTCTATGAGATTTACAGCCCAAACCCAATGAAGTGGTCATATGCTAGTCCAGCAAATGTCCATAAATCCAGGCATAAAATCCATCTTCAGAGGAAACCAAAACAGTATAAGGAGAAAGCCCATGGTAAGGGAGTTCCCAGGAAAAGCTGGCAAATCAAGGTCAGCCTTTTACTATGCAAACTTGCCTGTACCCTTTCTATGGATGTGTTTGTAGAGATTCAGAGCTGTCTTTCTCTTCTTGGTATAGATAGGAGACATCCTGATACATGCTGATTCTCAATACAGATGTAAATTTCTCTTAGGAAAAAGTATTGTGTGCTTTATTTTCAGTTTCTCCTGTGCCCATAGTTCCTGAAGACAGTCATTATCATGCTTATGACAAAGAAGCATATTTGAGTAGCAGAATCTGATCACTTTGATATATATGTAGCAGCTTTTAATTATGTATAAGATAGCTTTTCACTAACTCAAATCAACACACTAAATGTAGCCCATTAAACTTTATGATCTTCACCAGTCTGATAACACAAAAGTGGAAATAACATTTCTCAGACCAGACCTGGTAGTACATGCTTTTAAAACCATCACTTGGGAGGCTGAGGCAAGATGATCCTCAGCTCAAGGCCATGCTGGGCTATATTAGCAAAAGTCTGTCCCACAAGCAAGCAAACAAACAAACAAACAATGACAACAATTTTGAAACAAATGAAAATATATGGAATACAAAAACATGCAATAATAAGATGTTAGTAGTAACAATCACCTACATCTATATCATTGATTTATGTCAAACACCATATCAGTGCATTTCAGGAAACCAGAAAAGCCAAGAGGAATAAATGAGGACAAGGAAAGAAATAGTAAGGGGTATAGTATAAATAAACTAGATTAAGACTTTAAAAGCCATATAAAGATTCACTAAAATTAAAAGTTAGCTTTTGTAGAGATAAAAATGGCAAAAGTTTAGACAAAGAAAAAGAGAGAGAAGCTCATAAAATTAGAGATGGAAAAGGAGATGTCACAGTGAATATAACATAAATTCAAAAGATCACAAAATGACTATGAACAATTATATAATAACAAATTGGGAAATATAGGGGAAATGGATGGGCTTCTGTATATCTGTAACTTACAAAGATTAAAGAAGTACAAATCCAAAAAGAAAAAAAAATAAGTATCTCATAAAAGAAAAATGCAGAACCTAATGACATTACTAGTGAATTCTATAAAAATGTTGGAGATTTATTTTAATTACGTTTCTACCTTACCTTCCCTCCCTCCAAAGTTTTCCATATACCTCTTTTTATACCAATTGTTATTGAATAATGTGTTTGCATATACATATAAATTCCCATATATATCTTGTTGAGTCTATACAGCATTACTTACATGTATGCTTCCAGGGCTGACCATTTGGCACAGGTCAACCAACTGGTTTGCTCTTCTCTGGGAAGGGCCACCTCTCCTGTTCCTAGCTTTACTCAGTGACCTGCAGTTCTTCATGGAGGGTTGAAGTCTTGTGAGCTTTTCCCCATGGAGCTGTCATGTTTGTCAGTGACCTCCTTGTTTGACTCATGTCATGTTGGCAAGACTTTATGGACATAAAACCTCAGATGTTACCAGGAGACACATTATCACAGCAAGGTCCCTGACCCTCTGGCTCTTACAATCTTTCCACCTCTCTTCTGCAATATTCCCTGAGCCCTGGGAGTGGGAATTTTTTGAGATGTACGCATTGGGACTAGGTTCCACAACTCTGGTGCATTCCTTATACATACTAACATTCTGGGGCAGCAACTCTCACTCTGAGGGGTTTCCACCTTGGGAAGGCCATGGACTGTCTTTCCTTCAAGGATTCCCTTTAGACTTGCAGAGACCCTCAGCTAAAAGTGGAAGATAGTCCCTATTTCATGACAATCAGAGAAGAAAACAGCAGGGTTAACTATTATTTCCCACCTTGGGTGGGCACTCCTGGCTCTAGTTAGCTAACTTGGATCTGGGGGTTTGTCCCATTTGTAGCTGACATCAGAGCCAGGGGCATGAAAAGTCACCTTAGAGTCATGGCTGTCTGAAAACTACAGTTGCAATCCCCTACCCAAGAGAGGGTGACAAGTATACTGAGGTGACCTGAAGTCTGCCCCACATCCCACCATGCTACTCAGAATCCCCTTAGCAACCACAGCTGCAGGAACAAGCTGTCTGTCCTTTCCAAGGCTGCTGCTGGGCTCTTAGCATGCTATGCGTTCTCAGCGCTGGAAGGCTTTTCAGTATTTAAAATGATTTTGTTTTTTATGTTGGGGTGGAACCAGCCCACTCCATGAGCAAAATCTATAGCGCTGAGAAGCGGCAGAAAATTGGCAAGGCTTAATAAACCTCATGCCTGACGTGCTCCTGTGGCTATATATCAAAGGGAAAACAAATATATTGACTAATTCCTCTCGGAAGAACATCCATAAATTACAGCTGTTTGAAACCAGCCTGTTGTGGAGAAAGGTTACGGATGATGTCATTTGTACCATTATAGGTATCACCATACCAACCCTGGCCCAACTTTTTCCTGTAGCCTCTAAGCTCTGAGCGTGGGATGGACTCAGAATTCTGGGCACATCATGTGGCTTTGGGGCGGGAGAAGAATAATACCCGATGTGTGCCTTTTCTGAATCCCCTCCCAGCATAGACTTCCTGTGACTCCTCAAATGGCGCACTGAAAAGAGTTCCAGTGCTCAGAGGCAGAATCTGGAAGGGTAAACTAAGCAGTTCATTGACCATGGCCCTGTGCTATGGGCAGAGGGCCTTCGATGCGGCTGAGTGTAGATCTCCTGCCAGGTACCCATGGAGAACAAAAAGCTTTACTTCTCCATCAAACGGCCACTGTCAGGTCCAGGGAAAGAATATGGAAATGCACCACATAGATCCAATGGTGATATTCAGTTACTGTTGTTGGTCCATTCCAAACCAGGGTGGCTCCTGTGGTTCCCTTAGGCTGCTGACATACCTTCCACCTGACCATGAGAAAGGTGAGCCCTACAGGTGCCAAGCTGTGCGTGTGGTGGGAGATATAAGGAGATGTCTGAGCACTTCGATATCCTTCCTCCCTGGCCTCCATCCCTCCAGCAGAGGGCTGGCTTTAAGCTTAGCTGAATATCAGAGTGGCTGGTAGTGCATGTAAATGCAGGGCCTGGGGTTACAGTTTCAGGGAGTCTGAGATACTGAACCTGTATATATTTCTTAAATAACATTCAAATGATTGTGATGGATCTAGGTCAAGAAGTCTTAAGATTGTCCCAAGAGCCCTTTGGTGAAACATGGGCCACAGAGGCCTCTCTTTCATCTCTTGCTAACCAAGAGGACATTGTCCATGGTTATATAGGCTCTTGACTTGATGTCTCCCTAGGCTGTCTCAACTGAGCTCTCTGGACTGGCACAGGAGAAGAGAATAGCTAAGGCCTTTCCAGTGAGGAAAGTTCTTAAGAAAGGGGTAAGTACAACAGGGAGAATGTAGAGGGTAGGCACGGTGGTTGGGCAATACGTGTGTTGGGGAACTTTGGTTGAACCCCAGCTTCACGATGTGGCTTGACTTGCTTGTTGGCCAAGTCTAGCTATTTGCTATGCTCATGGGCATTGTATTCTCAGTGCACCAAGAAGAACTCTGTGTCCCCCACTAAGGGAGACTCCAGAAAACTTTTCAGTCATGGTCTGAGCCCCTGTTCTAGCCCCAACCCCTAGCTCCAGCCCCAGCACACTCTAATGTTTCTGCAGCAAGAGTGGAAGCCGAAACAGCTGTGCTGATGCAGGTGGACAACCCCATGCTTCTGATTGCAGTAATTGTTGCTTAGTGTTTTGTATTTGTCTGTGTATAGCCGTCAGTGGCAGCCACCCACTCAGTTTCTCTTGGAAAGTCTCCTCTTTCATGCACACATGTTCATACATACACAAATACACATGGCTGAAGGCCCAGCTAGTCCCACACTCTGCCTTCACTTTATTCAGAAAACAAAAATAGCCACTGACACACTCATGGGTGAGCCTGATTGAACTGCCACCCATTCTCCCCCTCTGATGACAGCCCAGAAGCCACCCACCTGTTCCTTGCTTCTTTAGAAGATGAGCTGAGGCTGTGTGAGGCTGGGAAAGCAGTACATGAATGGAATCCTGCTTTGCTCCGGCATTTGCTTCCTGGAACCATAGGGTAGAATGGGAGCAGGGCAGTAGTGGATCTTCTCCAGGACTTTGTGTTTTCACAAAGGAGACCAAATTTCTTGGGCGAGTGAGTGACCTATTTGTAAGGCAGAGGCAGACTCTTCAGACCTTTCTGACAGTACTGAACTGGCACTCAAACTTAGGAGGCCCGAAATCCAAGAGCCACTCTGACCACATCACCATCAGGCTAGGAGACTACAGTCATCCTTCCACGGCGCTGGCCATTGCTTAGTTTTAGTTATAATTATTTTGAAATTATCATCTCATATTACTGACTGAGAGTATATAGTTATGTGAATCTTAACACACACATATGTACAGGGGTGTGTGTGTGTGTGTGTGTGTGTGTATGCTTGTGTTTGTATGATATCATAATTAGGACATAGAACACTTCTGTCACTTGCAAAATTTCCCTCAGTTTCCCTGAATAATCATTACTACTGGTTTTCCTTTCAGCAGTCATAAGCATGGGGTCCCCAAAAGAATACAACCTTTTGAGTCAACTTTCTTGTCAGCATAATGTTTTTGAGAGTCTTCCGAGGCAGTCCCTGAACCGACCCAGTTTGCTCTTTGTTGTTGTTGAGCACTACTCTATCTCGTATGTGTCTGTGTCTCAGTATATGATATGTATGTGTATGTGCCAGCTTGTTCATTTACTAGTTCATTCACTCATTAGTGGAAGGACTTCACTGGTTTTTGTTTTTGAGTTTTTGATGAGGGTGAATAAAACTTGTTAACATCCATACAGAGGTTTTCTTTTTTTCTTTTGATTATCCCTTTTTAGTCCTCCAGGGGGGAAAAAAAAACCAAACCAAACAAAACAAAAAGCCTGAAATCACTGAATCACAGGTATATGTGTGCTGAACTTGTAAAAATCTGACTGCTTCCTAGAGACTATACTCATTATTATTCTCTTTTGAAATGTATAAAAGCTTCAAATAGATACTAAGTACCATTTTGTTGTAGCCTGAACTTCTGTTTCCTCGATTGCTAATGATGTTTAACAAGTTTTTGTGTGTTTATTTGCCGTCTCTTTGGCAAAGTATGTGTTAAAATTCTTTCGACCATTTTTATTTCCTGGCTGTTGCATTCTGAATATTCATTATATATTTTGGATCGAGCACTTCATTGGATATATGCTTCCAAATATTTTAACCCAGTCTGTTGCTTTTTTTCCCATTATTTTAACAATATAATTGAATAAACTTTAATTTTATTAATAGATGGTACAACTATATTTTTTCATTTATATATTGTATTTTTGGTGTTAAGTCTATGGGATTCATGACAGCTATCAGGTCATATAGATTTATCTTGCATTTGCCTCTATTTAATTTTGGAGATGGTAAGGAAAATAGGTTTACAAATCTATTCCTTCATTGATACAGGGTTGGTTTAGTTGCCATGGCTAAAGAGTAAGTCCTGAACTTTTTGTAGCTTGGTTTTTATGTCCTTAATCTTCTTTTTTAAAATTATTTTAGCTATTTAGGTTCCTTTGAGTTTCCATCTTGTCAACTCTACAAAAATACACAAAATCATTAATACTGTTTTGTAGAATTACATCAAACTTGTAGATAAATTTGGAGAGAATTCTTATCTCCACTATTCTGAGTCATTTGACCCACAAACTGAGTATCTTTGTCCATTTACTTGTATGTGTTTTGATTTCCATCATCAGCATTGTATAATTTTAGCATCTAAAGTCTGCATATGTTGTATATGTTATGTTTGGTATCCACTCAGGTATTTTGTTTTTGGACCTACCATAAATTATACTGCTTTGTTTTCAAATTGCTTGTTTATGGAACTACCCAGATTATTTGTGTGTGCATGCGTGCATGTGTGTGTGTGTGTGTGTGTGTGTGTGTGTGTGTGTGTGTGTTAACTTTGTATTTATAGCAGACTTTCTACTTAAACAATCATGTTGTCTGTGGATAAAACATAATTTTATTTCTTTTTAATTTTTGTGCCTTTGATTTGATTTTCTTGACTTATAATACTTGTTAGGACTTCTAACCCAATATTCAGCACTTGTAAAATGGCCATCATTGCTTCCTGCCTGATCTTAGGAGAAGTATTTATTCTTTTACTGTTAAACATTATGTTCATCATAGGGGCTTTATAGACACACTTATGAAGTTGGGGGATTTCCTGTCTATTCTTGGTTTGTTGAGAGTTTGTCATAAATGGATATGAAAAATTTCATTTTTTTCTTTGTAGCTGGAGGCTTTTCTGCATCCCATCCGGTCCTGCAGCTGCTTATACAATAATCACCCAGAGGCTTATATTAATTATAAACCATTTGGCTGATAGCTCAGGCTTATTACTAACTAGCTCTTACAACTTAAATTAACCCATTTTTATTAATCTATGAATTGCCATGTGGCTGTAGCATTATTGGTCTACTGGCATGTTGCTCCTTGGGAAGCTGGACAGCATCTGCTCATAACTCCACCCTTCTTCTCCCTGTATCTCTGCTTGGATTTTCCACCTGGCTCTCTTTTTTTTTTTTTTTAATTTTATTTTACAATACAGTTCGGTTCTACATATCAGCCACGGATTCCCTTGTTCTCCCACCTCTCGCCCCTCTCCCCTTCCCCCCAACCCATCCCCCATTCCCACCTCCTCCAGGGTAAAGCCTCCCTCACAGACTGAGATCAACCTGGTAGACTCAGTCCAGGCAGGTCTAGTCCCCTCCTCCCAGGCCGAGCCAAGCGACCCTGCGTAAGCCCCAGGTTTCAAACAGCCAACTCATGCAATAAGCACAGGACCCGGTCCCACTGCCTGGATGCCTCCCAAACAGATCAAGCCAATCAACTGTCTCATCTATTCAGAGGACCTGATCCAGTTGGGGGCCCCTCAGCCATTGGTTCATAGTTCATGTGTTTCCATTTGTTTGGCTATTTTTCCCTGTGCTTTATCCAACCTTGGTTTCAACAATTCTCGCTCATATAATCCCTCCTCTTTCTCGATAATTAGACTCCCGGAGCTCCACCCAGGGCCTAGCCTTGGATCTCTGCATCCAGATCCCTCAGTAGTTGGATGGGGTTTCTAGCACGACAATTAGTGTGTTTGGTCATCCCATCACCAGAGTAGGTCAGTTCGGGCTGCGTCTTGACCATTGCCAGCAGTTTGTTGTGGGGGTATCTTTGTGGATTTCTGTGGGCCTCTCTAGCACTTTGCTTCTTCCTATTCTCATGTGGTCTTCATTTAGCATGGTCTCCTATTCCTTGTTCTCCCTCTCTGTTGTTGATCCAGCTGGGATCTCCCGCTCCCCCAAGCTCTCTTTCCCTTGACCCTCGCCCTTCATTATTCCCACTCATATCCAGGTTGTTCATGTAGATCTCATCCATTTCTCCGTCATTGGGCGATCCCCGTGTTTTTCTTGGGGTCCTGTTTTCCAGGTAGCCTCCCTGGTGATGTGAGTAGCAGTCCAGACATCCTTGTTCCACATCTAGTATCCTCCTATGAGTGAGTACATACCATGTTTGTCTTTCTGAGTCTGGGTTACCTCACTCAGGATGATTTTTTCTAGGTCCATCCATTTGTCTGTAAACCTCATGATGTCATTGTTTTTCTCTGCTGAGTAGTATTCCATTGTGTATATGTACCACATTTTATTTATCCATTCTTCAGTTGAAGGGCGTCTAGGTTGTTTCCATGTTCTGGCTATTACAAACAATGCTGATATGAACATAGCTGAGCAATTGCTCTTGTGGTATGATTGGGCATTCCTTGGGTTTATGCCCAAGATCCCACCTGGCTCTTATACTGCCTTGCCATAGGCCAAAGCAGCTTTATTTATTAACCAATGGGAGCAGTACATATTCGCAGAGTACAGAAAGACATCTCATATTATTTTTTCTACATTGATTCATTTTGTAATTTGTTTAGATGGTTCATATCATTGTACTATATTATTAATTGCTTTTCAAATGTAGAACTACCCTTACATGCCTGGGGTAGTCTGATTTGGCCATGGTCATTGTCCTTTTTACAAATTTATGAATTTGAATTCCTAACATCTGGTTCATAATTTTTACGTCTATATTCTTAAAGGAATTGATCTAGAACTTTGTTCTATACTTTGTATGTTTTGGATATTTGCATAAAAATGGTTGATGATCAGTTCTTCCTCTTTTGTCATAGAGTTATCAAATGAATTTTGGAATTTGCCAATGAAGTCATGTAGTACTGGAGTTTTCTATTTCAGAAGGTTTTTCAACTATAAATTAAATTTCTTTAATGGTTATAGGATTTTTTGAGTACCTTCCTCATTCTTTGGTGAATTTTGGTAAATAGTGGTTTTTCAGTAGCTCACTTATTTCCCTCAAGTTGTCAAACAGCACATAGATCATTCACAGTATTTGCTTACTGTACTTTTAATGTCTGTGGAGTCTGCAATGGAAACTTCTCTTCCGTGCCTCATATAAGCAATGCATGTCATCTCATTTTCTCTTTTTATCTTACTAAAATATTAATTTTTTTCATTGATTTTCTTTGAGACTATTTTGTTCTTTTTCTTAAAGTGGAAGCATATATTATTGATTTGATACACCTTTGCTGATGGAAATATTGTATGCTATAATTTTCTCCCTGTGAGATACTTTAATTACAACCCATACATTTTGATAGATAATGTTTATATATATTTCAGTCCAGTTCAAACTATTTCAATATATTTGAGACTTCTTTAACCCATGAGTTATTCTTATTACTAAATTTCTAAGTGATTGGTATGCTTCGTGTTTCTGTGTTATTCACTTCTAGTTTCATTTCATTATAGTTAATTAATTTTGCATGGTTTCAATTTTTTTTAATTTGGTAAGACTTGTTCTATGATCCAAAGTATGGTATTTCTGGGTGGACCTCCACGTGTACTTGAAAAGAATGCATATTTTAATTTCTTGCATTGAATCTTCACTGACTTAATTAGATTTAGTTGATAGATGTCTGTTCAAGTCTTCTATTTCCCCGTTGCTATCTCTTTTTCTGTTCTATATGTTATTGACAAGAAAATGTTGAAGCTTCCTGAAATTCTGAATTTATTTCTTTTTCCATTTTGTTTGGTCACTGCTTTATGTATTTTGAAACTCTGTTATATGTATATCATGTCTTTCTTGATCCTTGTATTTTATCCTTGCATTATTCCACATATTTTTCATTAGCTCTTTAAATAATCCTTGCCTGAGGTCCACTTAATGGTAGACTAGCCACTCTGGGTTTCTTTTGGCTATTATCCATTATATCTTCTTCCTGTTTTACTTAGTGTTTTTTGTAATTACATTTGAAATTAGTTTATTTTAGATAGTACAAATTGGAGACATGCTTTCTACTCATTCTGACAATTTTCATTTTTGATTTATGAGTTTAGACCATTTACACTTAATATAATCACCTATATGTTCAGATTCCAGTGTTTAATGTTACCTTTTTTCCTATTTCTATTTTTCCCGTCCTTAATTCTTTTTCTTACTCTCTTTTGGGTTACTTGAGCTATGTTTATTCACATCACGTTATGTGTACTTTTAAATTATTTTGGTGCTTACTTTACTTAACTACTGTAATACAATGTCTTTATGTCAGAGTGCTTTTGCCTTCTTTTCTATTTTTGTGGGACCCAGGTACAATCTTTTAAATAGTGGCTTCACAGTAGCTTTTCGTTAAGTAAATCAACAAAGACCAAGTGATTTGTATTTATGTTTGATACTTGTGACCTTTCATGTTCAGGGCATTTTCTTCTCTTTCAGAGGGCAGGACAATTTTCTTTTTTTTACCTGATATATAGTTTAGCTCTAAGTTCTTCTGAATTGGAATTTTAGACTTATGTTTAACTATGTCTGTGCATAGACAGACCAAGAGAAAAATGATGTTTCAGCTGGCCCTAAAATGAGTGTCTTCTGAAAAAGCTTAGGAATTAGCTTGCCCTCTGTGTGTTAAATTTCAACTCATTAAGGATTTTAGTAGTGCTATATAAAAAGCCATTAGGGCAGCCAGACTCATTAATAACTTGATTACAAATAGTAACATGATGAAATTTAAAAAGTGTGATTTGGACTAACAGAATGACTGGTGGAGAGGGAAAATAGAGAAAAGAGGGAGAAGATAATGCTGGCAGTGTGGATCTAAGCTGTCCAGGAGCTACAGAATTTAGAAGTTCACAAGGCAGGATCTCTTATCTGCACACAGTGGGCAGATGCATACAGATGTCTTAACTTGATTCCCTTAGACACTCCATTCTTTCTTGATCAATTTGTTCTGGTTTTGAGATTATCAAGGAGTGTTTTTTATAGGAATTTTCCTTTCAGTTATGAAAGCACCAATTAGAGGGTCCTACAAGGAGAAATGGAGATCTCTACTTTTTCCTCCTTCTTGAGTTCCATGAATTCACAGTAGAGTTTTTGTTTGTTTTTCCCTTTAGAACAGCATTTCTTAGCTTGTGAGTTGCAACCCCTTTGTGGGTCAATGACCATTCACAGGGGTCATCTAAGACCATTGAAGACACAGATATTTACATTATGATTTATAACAGTAGCAAAATTACAGTTATGAAGTTGCAACAAGGATAATTTTGTGGTTGATGGTCACCACAACATGAGGAACTGTATTAAAGGGTTGCAGCATTAGGAAGAGTGAGAACCACTGCTTTAGAAAGGTGTAAAGATAACCATAATGAAGTTAGGTTCCCAGCACTCAAGTTGGGAGGCTCACAACCTCTTGTAACTCTAGGGACCTATGCCCCATTCTGCTTCTGCAGTCACTGCAGTGGCCTCTGTGGAACAAACACCCACAACAAGCAACAAAATGAACATTCATAGTACAATGTCCTCTAGAAACTGAAAATCCAAGGGCAGAAAACACAGACTTAACAGGAAAGTTAAGAAATAAAGCTAAGGAGTGGTATACATGACTGATTGCTGTAGAAATTTAAAAAATAAAGCTAAGGAATTGCATACATTACTGTTCTGAGGCTGTGACCTGACAACAGAAAAGAAAGATTATTGACAGTCACCATTTGAGGGAACAGTCCATTGTGGCAGGGAAATGACGGTGGCAAGAGAGCAAGGGAGTTGGTCACGTGTTTCTGGTTGAGAAGAGAGAAATGAATGCTGGTGCTCATCTCGTCTTCTCCTTTTCATGCAGTCTCTGACTCCAAGCAATGGAATGGTGCCTCCCATATTTAAGGTAACAGGAAACAGGAGTTCTCCACAAGAGAGAGGCCAAGGACACATTAGGATGAAGGTGAAATGAGACTCCAGGATGTGAGGCCAAGTATCCTAAGGGACTCTAAGAGATAAACTGTTTTCAAGGATAAATGAGGCTGACAGGATTCTCTGTGGGTCTAAATGTCCTGGAAGGAGATAAAGACAAGGAAACAGAGCTCAATGATGAAATGTGATAAATACACAAAGGGAACGAATCAAAGAGTAAACTGAATCCAAAGAAAAACTAAAATCAACATGAAACAGAGAACTGTGTGTGTGTGTGTGTGGGGAGTAACCACAGTGTTTCCTTAAGTTCATTCATGCGTAGTGTCTACCCAGTGACACTAATGATGAGCACTCAGTGAATATGCTAACAAAAATTACAATGTATTTCTATTGGGAGAACATGGGATTGGATAGGACTATGTGTATACTGGGTAGGGCAGGGGTGGGCGGTACAAGCTCATGCCTCACCTTTGAAATTGTTAGTCAAGAGAGAGGCTAGAATCTAAAATTCAAGAAGTAGCTAAACATCCGTGTAATTTAGAGGAGTGGAGATAAATACTGAATGACTCTGTTATAAATATTGAGCATGTTTTGTTCTGGTGACTGAGGAAATGAAGAGGAGGAGGCTGCTGCTTGTTTTCTAAGGCATGCAAGAAGTAAGCAAGTGCATAGATGACTAAAAGAAAACCTGAAAATTAGATAAGAAAATGGGGGGAAGTATATTTACTGTTGATGTCTATCTTCAGGCAGAAATTGGTACATGTTCAATAAGTAAATAAATAAAATGACATCATTTTTTTAATAAAAGGCTTGGAATGCCTAAACAACCTCCACTTTCTAACAATATCCCAGGTTAGGGACAAGGTCTTCAACACATGTATGCAAACTAGCACAAAGCCTAGACAAGGTCAGATGTAGTGGTAAGATTACACATTTGCACTTCTTTCCTCTGGAAAAAAATGATGCAATAATGTTGATATAGTCCATTTGAAGACTGACTCATTGCACTCCAATGTCCTTAGAGGCATATTTACCAACATACCCATTTTACAACGCTCATGCTGTACCTTGAAGAAGCCGAGTAACTTGAATGGGGGCTTAGAGCCAATGTGTCACCTCATAGTCCCAGGACTGTGACTTGATCACTGGTCCTTTTCTTTTCTGTGCACTCACACTGTGATACCATCCTCAAAGAATGCCAGGATAACAATGTGAGAAGCTTGGGTGAGCTATTCCTGTTTCTGAGTCTAAAAATACCAAAATTCATGTGACCTATAAAGCACTGACGAGCCTGCCTCGGGCTGGCTTCCAAATGTCAGGGCCCAGGAAAAGGAGAAGTGGCGCCAAGCAGTAGGGAGCCTGCCGACAGGGAGGACCTGGCCCACATCTGTCTGAACACCTGGTATGTCCCTGGATAGAGAGGTGGAGACGCTCAACAGCCTACTGCTTTCACCCTTTTATCATTGCAGTCATTTAGGAAATGCAGAGAGGCTGATGGAGATGATCTAAAGAGGCTTAAATTACCAGTTCACTTCCACACTGATTCAGTGACCTCCCTTCCCTTCTCCACCCCTCCCTTCCACCTTCGTTCTTCCTCTCCTCCTCCCCTCCTTTCTCCTT
This sequence comes from Peromyscus eremicus, assembly GCF_949786415.1. Taxonomy (NCBI): domain Eukaryota; kingdom Metazoa; phylum Chordata; class Mammalia; order Rodentia; family Cricetidae; genus Peromyscus; species Peromyscus eremicus. Next base: position 50,751,434 of record NC_081425.1, on the reverse strand, counting down.
TTCCTTCCTTTCTCTTTGTCCTCCCTTCCTCCTCCGTTCCTCTCTTTCCTTTCTCCTCCCCTTCTTCTCCATCTATCTCCTCCTCTTTCCCTCTTTCTCACCCTTCTCTTCCTCCTCTTTTTTTCCCACTCCCTTTTTCTTTTCCTGTCACTGTGTTACTAAACTCCCCTTAGAATGAACCATTTCTGGAGCTATTCCAAAATGTGAGGAAGGGCTGTTTCTCTAACTCTGAGCCTCAGCGACTTTGAGTAATTAGCACAACTTGCTTATGGTGATATGAAGACTCAAGAAAAGAGTGTCACAGAGGCTGAGGTAGGGTTTCAGAGCCAAGAGAGTGCTTCAGTTGCACTGGAAAGGCAAGGGTAAGACATGGGGAATACTCTGTTCTTCCCAGAGACACATAAGAGTCCCCCATCAGTCTTGAACTTGGAGTAAGATAATACCATTCTGCTGGGAGCTAACTGCCAAGACATTGGAGAGGATCCCTTGCTAAGAGTATAACCAAAGAACCCTTCCAGAGGAGAAAGAACAACACCTTCCATGAGCCAGGTAGGATGCATAGAGTTTCCTGAGCCCTGCAGTAGTTTTCTGCTGGGGAAGAAGTCTCCTTATTAAGACTGCACTGTGGCCTGTGAATTAAAACTAAGAACACAGAAATCATCCCATCCCTATAAAGGTTGTGTGTCTGTCAGGATTTAAACATGGTCTCCAAAGCTCACATTGAACTTAATCCTCCAATCCCTGTGTTGATGCTCTTTGCAGATGAAGCCTCTGAGAGGTGATTGGGATTAAACAAAATCATAAGGACAGGGCCCCTATGATGGGACTGGTAGCTTTGTAGAAAGGGAAAGAGTTGAGCTGACAGTTACCTGCTCAGCTTTTCCATTGCCCCTCAGACCTCGGTAGTGCTTAAAAGGAAGCTATGAAAAAGAATTGATCCATACCTCCCTTTTTGCCACTGGATGGCAGTGCACCTACACCCCTGTGTGCCCCTAAGGAGAAGCTGCTCTGTCAGCATAATCTTGACTTGTCCCATTGGAGAGACAAGTGTGTAGACTAAAGACTTTAGCATTGGCACTTCTTTTTCTTGTCTTCCTGGGTTTCTTTGAGAGAATGGCTCACATCCTGCTTCTCAATGCTTATTCCCACAAGGGAAAAGCTCCTTGGCTTCTTCAGCACCTCTTGCCATACTCCTTCCCTTCCTCCAAGACTGTCTTCTTAACTCTTTTTTATCCTCTTATAGCAATGTGTTAACTGCTTAATGGTACTGCTCTTCAAACAGAGACCCATGCATCTCTTTGGAGAATCTCTGTTTCAACTTGGCTACCTACTCTTTGTATTATTATTGTTCTGTCATTGTTGTTGAGTTGTAGAAAGAAGATGGGGCCTTTGTTCTTATGTCTCCAGAACAACTGCCCCGGAGCAAGCAAACAAACAAAATCCATGCATCAGTATTGTTCCAAGTCAAAACAGATGTTCTTATGTGACTTTGTAGCCCTAGCACTTTGGTCCCTGTGTGTAGTGAATGGTCAACTAAGACTTGTTGGTTAAATCATCATGCAGAGGCAAGAATGACACATGTCCATGCATATATCCATATGACCTGATAGTCTACACTCCTTACACTAAGTCTTAAAAATAATTCATGCAAATGTTCATGATGGCACATGACTGTCATCCAAGCAATGTAGAAACAGAGGCAGTCTTAGGTTAGAAGTTCAAAGGTGTCCTTAGCTACATACAAGTTTGAGGCTAGCCTGGACTGTATAAGACTGTCTCAAAATACCAAAAACCATAATTTTCAGTATAAAATCAATTGTACAACTTGGTAGATAATAAGGTATATTCTTTTAAAACTTATATGTCTTTAAAGCTAATATTTCTTCTCTTATCTATATTAATTCTGCCATTTGTATTTTTTTTTAAAAACTTGTCTTACTGACCTCTGCCATTTCTGACTCTTGTCATACCAGGTTTGAAAGCTTTAAGATTTCAGTGTGTCATCTTCCACTAATCCCTGCCACTCAGTTCCTGTGCTCAGTCAGTCACAGGACAGACAGAAACAGAGAGAGACAGAAACAGAGAGACAGAGACAGACAGACAGAGAAAGAGACAGAGAGAGTCAGAGAGACACAGTGACAGAGACAGAGAGAGACAAAGAGAGACACACACAAAGAGAGAGAGAGACAGAGAGACAGAGAGACAGACACACACACACACACACACACACACACACACACACACACACACACACAGAGAACAGGAAGGAAGGCCAGGTTACAAACTTCCTTGGTCTGTTTGTACTCTAATTCAGGAATCCCTACTATCCTCTGCATTCCCCCATCCTTGTGCCCTCTGCCTAGCTCAGCTCCCAGATCCCATTGTGTCTCCCAGGTAGTGTACCAGCACCCAGCTGGACTCCCTGACTCCAACCTTGAAGTTTGCCAATCATTCTCAGGTTTACTCTCTTCCCTACAACATAGCAGTCCCAAAATGCAACTAGTTCTTCACACAGCAGTTGCATTCATCTTTGCAAAGTGTACATCCTAGCTCTGCTGAAACCCTTGGACCTTCTGTCACTCACAAAACTAAAGTCTGACTTCCCTAACTCAGTGCCTGAAGCCCTTCCTAACACTTCCTGGAGCCTCCACTCTCCAGTCTCCACCCCTTTCTCTTTTTGCAAAGCTGGCCACTTGTGTGATGTGAGCATCTCTTTTGAGTCCATCCTAGCACTCACAGAGGCTGTCCCTTCTCTTCTACCCACTTTACAGGCTCACATTTCATCCTTCTGGAGTCTTTTAAATCCCTTAGAAGTTTAGCATTTCCTTGCCCAAGTCACCTGTCCCTATTCCACTGGAATATTCACTTTCTCTGATCTTTGACTAACAACATATCTGCATGTGTATAAACTCTTGTCTTATGTTCCTGTGTATACCTGGAGCCTCACAGAGGGCTCACGTTCTAGTACAGACCATATAGGCATCCACCAAATAAAGAAAGGGATTCCCCCTTGGCATGTATTGATCACTCATTAATACATGGTAGTTTAATCCACATGATAGTTCTTGTGTGGTTATGTTTAGGGTGACAGACCCTGGGACGTGGATAGTCCAGAGCAGAGAATTCATGGAGTCACTAACAAATGTTAATTTTCATTTCTGAAGGAACTGCAAGTGTCCTTTTATGTAAAGATCTTTGAGTCTGGGTTGGTTCTGTCTGTTGCCCCTACTTCCCACAGACTCTGCAGCCTCTTGCTTTGGTCTTTTATGAAACACTAATATCAGTTATTCCCTCCTTTGATGCTTTATTCCAAAGATTGTGTCTTAAAAGGTGTAGGTTCCTGAGTACAAGTGGTCACCTAGATCATTACTATGTTTTCAGTGGTCCCATTGCTTGGGATTTAATTCTTTGAATCCTTTAAATTTTATTTTGTGTAGAGTGTGAAGCAAAGGTCTTTTGTCCCACTAAGTGTGGCAAATTTCCCCAAAACCACTTATTGAAAAATCCAGTTCTTCCTATTGGATTATGGTACCTTAAAAGTAATTTGCTGGATGTTTCTACACTTATCGACTATTTGGTGGCTTTTGTGTATTGATATGTCAGCTCTCCAACATTATCACAATATTTCTTAGTTTCTTTCTTTCTTGGCAAGTTAGGTCCTGCATGTTACAGACACTTTACTCCTAGTAATCTTCCTTTTCTAACATATTTTGCCTCACCATTAACTATTTTCCAACAATAGAATATCTTATTATTTTAAAGTATAGGCTAGGATAATTATTTCAATTATAAATATGCCACATGCTTATTACATAAATTTAACAAATATATAAAATCAAAAGAATGAAACTCTGGAAATATCAATGTTCATTTATTTCCCCTCTGGTTTTCATTCTGTGAAAATCTGGGCCATACAGCTAGGATCATATGACAAGATATATTGCATCCTTCCCCTGCCATGCCTGCTGTGGTGATCTGAGTGTGAACTATCCCCCACAGACTTGTGTATCTGAACACTGCTCCCCACTCGAAGATGCTAGTTGGTGCTATATGGAACCTCTAGGAGGTGGGACCTTGCTAGAGGAAGTCCGTCACTGGGGATTTGCTTTGAAGTTTGTAACCTGGCCTTCCTTCCTGTTTTCTCTGTGTGTGTCTGTCTGTCTCTCTCTGTCTCTGTCTCTCTCTCTCTGTGTCTCTTTGTCTCTCTCTGTCTCTGTCACTGTGTCTCTCTGCTTTCTCTGTCTCTTTCTCTGTCTGTCTGTCTGTCTGTCTCTGTCTCTCTGTTTCTGTCTGTCTCTGTCTCTCTGTCTCTATCACACACACACACACACACACACACACACACACACACACACACACACACTTTCTGCTCCTTGTGTGAAGATAAAATGTGATGTCTCTGCTTCCTGACTACCAAGTTGCCCTCATATTTCTGCTCCTATGATTTCCCCACTCTGTCCCTCTAGAACTGGAACCTTGCCTTTGGTTATAGCATTTTAACCCCCAACCTACTTTATAAGCATTTTTATATCTAATTATGTATAAAACTGGAAGCAGGGAACCCACAGAGAACCTTCACCCCGAAGTCATGCACACCCTCACATTCAATGGCAATAATAAATAATTTAAAAAGCAAATTTGAAATCATCTTGTATCATATTCCCTCGTATTTAATGCTTTAAACTGTATTTAGTGATGCCTCTGTGGTGGATCTTTAAATATGGCAATAATATCATATTTTTGCTTCCCTTAAACATCATGGTAATGAAAATCTGTGTAAATATATTTTTGTTTACATTTGATCATTTCCTTAGGGTGTATTTTATAGATCTGGGTCAACAGGTATGCACAATTTTAAGGCTCCAAATTGCTTTTTAAAAAGATTATACCAATTTAAACTCCCACTAGCAGTGTCTGAAAATGTCTGTTTCTTGCCAAAACATGGGTATTATTGTCTCATTGAGATTTTCATTGAGGTTATGTTAAATCTATAGATCAATTTAGAAAAAAATTGCCTCCTTTGCAATATTGATTTGTTTCTTCCAGGAAGATGGTGTGTCCCCACTTAATTAAATCTTTGTTGTATATCTCTCAGTGAAGTTTTGTTGCTTTCTTTATATAAATCCTCCCCATTCGTTATTGGGTTTATTTCCAAGTGACTCACTTCTTCTTTTCTTTTGGCTATTGCGAATGGCATTTTATAAATGTATATCATGTACACTCCCTCAGTGCCCTACAAGCATTTGACCCTTGATGGAAAATAAAATTCTATGTTCAGTTGGCTTGGAAAAGGCTATAACCTTCACTTAGAAGCTCTCATGATAAATTCATGAAAAACTGAAAAATCCTATTTGTAAAGAAATTCTATGAACATTATTTACCACCAAGTAGCACATGCAGAGCATGTTTGATGACAGACTATTTCTTTTTATGCAAAACATAAAATCTTATAATTATTATAAAATCTATAATTTATAAAATTTATAAATTATAAAATCTATAATTATTCAATAGGCTGATATGCTAGGAAGTCTACTGTTACAGACTGACAAATGGCTCTGGCTCTTCAGTGCTCCCTTTAACTACACCATTACACACAATGTTGAAGTGTTACGCTGTCACTCTCAGCTTAGGTGTGTGATTTTGGCAAAGGAGATAGTGGAAAGCAGAAAGCATATAGCGGATTTCAAAGTAGGCTTGTTTACAGCTGCACTCCTCTACATCTGTGGGAAAGATGTATTTGGTTACTGTGTTGGGAGAAGGGATTTAGGAGGCAGGACTGAGTTAACACTACTGAGATCATTTAATCCTAAACTTAGTCAAGCCTTTTCTGTGTATGTGTGTTTACATGGGTGATCTTGCCTATATGTGTATGTGTGGCGGCTAGAGATCAACATGGGATATAAGGACTTTCAGTGAACTAGAGGCTTGCTCTTTAGACTAGGCTGGCTGGCCAGTGAGCCCTGGAATCTGTTTCTGCTTCTCACCACTTTTGGCTTTTTAGTGGATGCTGTGGATCCAAATGCAAGTCCTCATGGCTGTGCAGCAGCAATTGTCTTATCCACTGGCCCATTTTCTCAGCCCAATCAACTCTCTTCTTAAACATGAACCTATTCAAGACCAAAAAAGCCACTCAGTTGGCTTTTAGACATATGAGCCAAATACATATTACGGGGGATTGAACCTAGGTCTTCCTGCATACTAGGTAAACACTCTGCCACTGGGTTCACTGTGCATTGATCCCTCGATCAATGATGACTGGTTGTTTTTAGGGCTCTAAGTTAGAGTGACTTTTTGCCTAGCATTACTGTGGCAGGAGATATATGATGTACCTACTTTGATTAGGGTATGAGCTAAGCAGTAAGTTTAAATGCCATAGCCTTTATTATATTGAAGAGATCTTCTTTCATTCCTACTTTTCTAAATGCTTTTTAATCACAATTATTATGCATTTTTAATTTATTTGGATTTTCTGAGAATGGGTGTCACTTTGTAGCCAAGATTGGCCTGGAACTTTCTATACAGCCCAAGCTGGCCTCCAAGTCACAGCAATTCTTAGGCCTCAGTCTCTCATGTGATAGAGTTACAGGTGTGAGCCACCACATCCAGCTCTACTGAGATTATTTTAAGCTTTTCTAATTGATGTGGTATTTTATATTAATAGACATCCTTAGAATAACTTGTCTTGGCCTTCCTACGGTGAGTTATTCTTAGCAACAGTTATCATTCTTTGATGTAGTCTTGAATTCCATATGCTAGTATTTTCCTTGGGAATTTAGACTCTTCATTTGTAGGAAAGATTAGCTTATAGTTTCCTGTTTTGGTTCAACTTTTTCAATTTGGGTGTAAGGCATATGTCCACTTTGTACAATGACTCAATTAGCTTTTCATCTCTGTCAATGCTGTCAATCAAGTTTTACAACACAGAAATTATCTAGTCCTGGAAATACTATTAAATGCATTGGATCAGACAGTCTTTCTGGTAGTTTATTAATTATTTAATCATTTACTTGTTTATTTTATAACCTCTGATTATTGGTTCTAAGGTATCCTTATTTTGAATTTTTTTATGTCTCTTGTGATTATAACCAATAATGTATATTTTATTTCATTCATTGTTAAAAACTACTTTTCAATCATTCTGGAGCAAAGTCTGATATAATAAGTGAATAGCAAGACAGTCACTTGAGCAAGTACAGCTCAATGTCAGACTTGAGTTTACAACTTAATGTGACCTAACAATTCTGTATATAGCAGTTTGACTGAATATATGTGTGACCAACATGTGTTCTCACTTTGAGAAGCTAGGTAGTGGGGGTGCCTGACACTTTGTTGTACTTTTTACTGTTGGAGAAGACAGGCTAAGAGAAGTGATGTGGACTCAGGAGTGTTGGAATATTGAATGCTTTTACATGATTTATGGACATAATATATGAGAATACTTGAATCTTTTAAAAACTCTAGGACCAGATCATCATATTTATTGCCTTAAGTTGTGATTAATATGGGATTTGAGGTCTAATGAGTGTACTGGTCTGTATTAATTGTCAACCTAACAGAATTTAGAATCACCTAGGATATAGGCTGCTGGGCATGCCTGTGGGGGATTTATCTTGATTATGATAATTGGTATGGGAAAACCCATCTTAATTGCAGGACCATTGCCTGGATAAGGGATCCTGGGCTGTATAAAATGGAGAAAGTGAGATGAACATGGATTTTGCATTTATCCTCCTGTTACTTGATTGTGGATGCAATGTAACCAGCTGCCTCAAGCTCTGGGGGTCTTGACTTCATCATCATGAAGGATTGTGCCTTGAACCATAAGATAAATAAAACCATTGTCTTTGAAGTTGCTTTTGTCACAGCATCAGGAAAAAGAAACTAAGACAATGAACCATGTAAGGCATGCCTTTTAAAAATCTGGTCCGTTTCCTCAGTGGCTTCGAGATAAACTGAAAAAGGATAAGCGCTCACTGCCCACCAAGCGCAGCAGAGCTTTCTCGTTTGTGGACTTTGGTGAATCTTGTTAATTATTGAGTGCTTAGGTTTTGACATCTAGTTCTATCAGCAACAATAGCAAATATTTATTCATAGCTTATGAGGTGCCACACACTGCACTAAGCACTAAAACCATGTCCATTTTTCAGACCAAGAAGGAGAAGTACGAATGACAACATGACTTCTCTGTGCTCACCAGCTGCTGGGACTCACGGTGGGTGCAAACTATGCTGTTGGTCTGTCATGACACTGCCTCTAACTCCTTTTGATTCTACCCTTTCCATGTGTTTACCACAGTGCCTGGCTCAGAGCTGGGCTTTTAATAAGTGCTAGATAGTTTAGATTTACTTGAGAAAAGTGAGGAAAGCCAGAAGTTGAAAAGTAAAAATTGATGAGGTATCAAAAGATGAATTTGTGGCCTCCCAGTCAAGACTAATCTCAGACATGCAAACAGAAATAACAGAATGTCTTTCTTATGTCACTGTTGGAAGGATTTTCTTAGTCAGGTCTGACACATACTTAATACTAGCAAACACTTCTTGTTAATTATATTGATGACCCTAAAACCAAATCTCTGCCAGCAGGTATGATTTCTTTGAAGTCACTTTGCTTCTTGATACTCAGTGTCCTCATTTGTTAGACAGGGCCAACTTCATGGATCATATGATCATGTCATCTGTGACCCATAGTGGACATTAAAAATATGAGAATGCAAGGTAAAGGACACTGATGAGCTAGGTATTTGTTTAGGGTAGCTGAAGACTCTTGCTACAACTTGTCATGAAGGCAGCTGTTCATCCAAATCAACTCCCTTCATTCACCTTGAGCATCTGTATATTGATAACTTGAGCTGGGATTAAGTCCAGAATAGTATCCACAGAAATTTCCTACATATCACATTCAGTGCCTTCATGGCTACTCAGGGACAGGATCGATAAATTGGACAGACACACAAAACCCAAGATACTCAGTTAGATTTGGCTTTTGAATTCATAATAACTGTTTAGTATAAACATGTCCCATAAGCATTTAGAATAATTACTTGTCATTGAAACTCAGTCCCCTGGTTTCTTGACACTGTAGCCACTCTCTCAGATGCAAAGGGTGCAGAGAATTTGCATTTGGTCAACCTGTCCCTGAAATTCAAACACCTGAGTTCTAGAACCTCTGCTTTTGCTGCTCCTTCTTGGGAGCAAAGGACAGACTAGCTAAGTGATAGTATTTGTGTACTATAAATTACTAGAAAGAAGAATATCTCTTGATTCAATAAGGCAATTATTATATCTTGAGTAAAGAATGATTGATTATCCAGACTATGGTTTAATGGAAATCTGTATCTACAACCTATTGTTGCTGTTGAGTTAGAAGTAAATATGTTCTAATAACCAACTGGTATTTATTTAATGTACAATAACTCGCCTGCTAAGCTTAAATGAAATGCGCAGTTAATTAAAACCATCTCTGTACCGTGTCCTCTAGGGGAAAATGTTTTACACACAATCTGACTGGGAGATTTTTTTTTTAACCTTCTCTTCACAACTGAGCCCCTGTTGGGAGATTTTAATATGATCTGTTTGGGGGGTTGTCTTGAAAATAGATTTGCTGGGCAATTTTCATCATGCTTGGAGTCATAGAAATCCTATTTATTTATCTACTGTGGAGAAAGCTTCAGGGAGCTCACAAAGCAAAAAATCCTAGGTTAGTGACCTAATCTGGCCACTTGTGGCTGGGGTCATTTGTGAGTTTGTCTACAGTTCTGGTGTTAATATGTAATGTTCTCCCACAAACTTACATGTTGAAGGTTTAGTTGAGCTGGTGGCAGGCACTATTTTGGGAGATTGTAGAAATTTTGTGAGGTGGATAATAGCCAGAGGAGATATGCCATTAGGGGTGCACCTTTGAAGGTTATACTGAGTCTCCAGTTGTCTTCTTTCTCTGTCTCCTAGTGGGCCAGGAAGGAAGCATCTCTCCTCACATATGCTTCTGCCTCCTTATTGTTTTACCCAGGTGTATGGGGCCAAGAAATCATGGACCGAACTCTCTGAAACTGTATCAGGAAACTAGATCATTCTTCCTTCTCAGTTGCCTGTGATGGATATTCTGTCATGAGGACAAGGAAAATAACATATACTTGCCAGCTTGCAGCTCAGTCTAAATCTGTTCCTTTTCTGGAGTCTGAATTTCTGCTCTATGAAACGAATGTAACCCTACAGATCTTTCCCCAACAGGTCAAAAAGAGGCCAGGCAGCACACAGAGGGTAAGTTAACCTTGACTTGGTAAATGAGTCTTCCTGTGTGCCAGTGTCCCACGCTGTGTGAGTCCAGATTTGAGGCCATCAAGAGAAGGCTCTGAAATGTTTTGCTCCTTTGCTTAATTGTACATGTCTTTGTTACTCAAAAATTATTTGATTTTGGACCACAGACCACACATTTGGGAGACAAACTGCCACCCTTAGCCGTCTCTTACAGAAGAATAAAGTTAAATTTATGCGATTCAAGGAGGCATTCCACACCTCTGAATTTGTTCCCTTTCCTAGCAAAGTGGGCATAGTGTCTTCCCTACAAATTACACAGTAACCGTGAAGTTCAAATAAGACAATGTATGCACACACACTTTCAAAAGTCAGAAAAATTAACATATAAATGTATATTTCCCCAATAGCAGCAGTTCATGAGCACTCACATGGGATTTGCGGATTTGTTGAGTGCTGAGGACGGAGCGTGACAACCTGTGAGTGCCAGGGCAAGCTTGGTGGGCCGGGGAGAGTTGAGCAGCTCAGCCTCCCAGAGGACTCCTGGGTTGAGAGCCAGCCAAACAATTAAAGCCTGATGTTCTTGTAGGATGTGGAGAATAGAAAATACTTTTGAAGCCATGACCTCATCTGATTCTTCTAGCATCCTTATGAAGATGGAAGAGTAGGCATTCTCGCCCCCATTTTATGGTGGAAGAAAAGTGAGCCACAGAAAAGGGGAACATCAGATGCAAAGTCATTTTGTGCTAAGGGTGGGGGCAGAATTCTGAGTTTATGAAACCTATTCTGTGGTACAGGGCTTAGCCAATGAGCTTGGACTGGATTTCAGGGTACCTTTCCCTTTCAGGATGCTCTTAGGAAGGATACAGTTAAGGAAGAAGGAGTACATATGGTGGTGGGTAGGGAGGCTGATGAGGCCCGGCTACCCCGAAGGAGGTCCTAGAGATTGCTGACCTGATGCTGTGGTTGTGTCCATCCTGCTGCGAGGAGCCACGATAAAAAGTTAATATCCAATTTCAGTGGGAAGCCATAGCTAACCATAATTACTTGGGTGTGTGGATAGTAACGGCTGATGCAATTATAATTCCAAGGTCATGGGGAAGTGCACTCAGCAAGAATTTGTACTAGAATTGTCCTTTTTCCTTTGTTATCTAGATTTTTATGGCGGTCCCTGGGATTAACGTTCTCCTCTTATTACTCTTGTGGACATTTAGAGGTGGGGCTCCAGGCTAAGCAGGGAGCTCTGGGGCTCTCCAGTCTGTACTGGGGATTACTGAGGTTTGCATTCCTTGTCCCACTCTTCCTAATTCTGTTCCCAAGCAATCTCAGGTCCTGGCTGCTTTATCCTGCCTCACCTTTTCAGATTTTTTCCATCTTCAAAATAAGGAGGAGAATGAAGGTGATTTCCAAATTTTCCATTGTGATTTGGAGGCCCACCTAGGAGATGGCAGATCCAGGCCCTGGAGCAGCTGGCAGGGCTGTCTGGCCAGGGGTAACAGCTGTCTGTGCTTCTCTCAGTGGCCATTAGCAATGTGTGAATTTTAGAGTTGTAACGATGGTACATGAACATCATCAAATGAACAGACAGTTCTTCAGTATCTCTAGCCACAATCACTTCATGTGCCCGGTATCTGCAGGGACACCAAACTATCATATGGGACAGTGAGATGTCAAGTATTTCCATGCCCACAGAAAGTTCCATTGGCTTAACACTGAACATGATCCTGAGAGGAAGCTGGCTTGTTATGGGTGAGCCTGGGAATGGAATCCCAGAGAAGTTTGGGGTCCAGTCATGCTTGGTCTATAATCTTGAATCTGTCAAAATTATGTGACTTTGGGCCAGTCATTTGTTGTTGTTGTTTTGAGACAGGGTTTCTCTGTGTAGTTTTGGTGACTGTCCTGGATCTTGCCCTGTAGACCAGGCTGGCCTCCAACTCATGGAGATCCTCCTGGCTCTGCCTCCCGAGTACTGGGATTAAAGGCGTGTGCTACCACCGCTGCCCACCTGGGCCAGTCCTTTAACCCTTCTGAACCTCTACACAATGGAAATGTGAGTATTCTACTGCAGAGTATTAAATGACCTGGGATAGTTATATTGAGTATTAAAATAAGTAAGGAGAGGTTGGTATTGTCATCCTTTGTGACAGTGCTACCTCAGCAAAGTGCCCTACTGGATAACCCTGGGGAGAGCTGTCTATGCACAGACCTTTCCTGTTGCCCAATCACCTGGACGTTTTAGAAACCGTTGCTTAGTCTGCCTCCAATGCTGCACACAAAGGAAATGGCTGCTTGTCTATTTCTCCCTATTCTCTTTTCTTCTTCCCACTCCACCTCCATGTCCCACCTGTTATCCTCTGAGGGTGGCCAAATTTAGCAAATAAAAACACGGGATTCAAGTTAAACTAGAATCTCACATAAGCAACAAATGGCTTTTATAGCACACGCATGTCTCATTCAATACTTGAGACAGATGTATATTTAAAATAGTTGGACTAAAAAGGAAGGGTTGGTTATGAAGGGGTGTAGTTTGGGTGGTTCTCTATTTTGATTGATGGATCGGTTATATAATCATTTCTCTACTGTGCATGCTTCTTCCCATAATGCATTTGATTAAAACATATGCACAGCCAATTATGTATAGGCATAAGATGGTAAAATGATTATCCCTAAATGATTACTAGAGGACATAGTTTTGCCTTCCTGTGCATGTACCCAAAGCTAGTTCAGGCCAGATTGGTCCTTCTATTCTCCATACAGAAACTTCTGTAGTGTTTTTCTTGAACTGTGTTTAAAATAATTTGTTTTTCTAGTAGCTGGCTTAAAATGTTTGCTATAGAAATATCTGATAGAGGAACAAGAAAAGGTTAGAGGTCATGGAGAGGCCTTGTAGTAGTGTCAGAGAGATGACCATCTTGGACAGAACACTGTCATCATGGATCATTGGTCTTTATACATATGCATATAAATATAATTGAAGAAACTTTTTTTTTCATTTTTTCAAATAATGCGTCATGTGGGGCTTTAGAAAATTTGAAAGAGGAGAGAGGTACCAGTGCAGAGAAGAGGGGTTGGGGTCAGAGTTGGTTTCCTTGCCCTCTCTTCAAAAATATTCTTCAGAAAAGTTGAAGCCATGTCCTTTTTTCCTCACACTGTTCAGAATTCAGTTCTCTCCCTCTTGGATTGCCCAGTGTCTGCCCCAGGGCTTGAGTAAAACATGGTATTGTCAATTTGGCTCTGATTCTCTTTCAGCATCTTTTCATAGCAGACGCCATGATGGAGACTTAGGATAAAATGCAGAAGGTGTGTCGGGTACCAGCCTCCCTTCTCTCTCTCTGATCCCTCACCAGCTCCTTGGCAGAAGGCTGAGGATGTCACTGTGACTGCTTTGCTTCACTGCCCTCTTCCTCATCTTGGACTGTAAACATCAAACTGATCTTTTGACAGGTTGTGACACACTCCGGGGCTGGAGGAATTTGTAGCTGTCAGAGGAGACTGGCTGATGGGTCTGCTTCTCAGAACACTGCTGGGCTCTGGTGCATTTCTCTGTGCAGACACTCCACCCCCATAGACAGGTGTTACCTAGAAACCTCTGCTCACTTTTTCCTTCACTTGGGGCTTGATTATCCTGGAGGGAGTGAAGAATACAAAGGCTTTGTGGCCAATCACAGATAGTAGTTCCATTTTAGGTTTTGCTAAATAGTGCTTGTTCTCCTAGATGCCTGAGAGTAGGAGCCAGCAGGATGGTAGTGTCAGGTCTATCTGTGTTTGGAGGGTAATGAGGAGAGAGATATTCTTCATGATTCATATCCTATTGCTGCTTAAGAAGCACCCCACAGTGCATTTCTCCCTACATTTGTTAGAAAATCTTGGAGGGAGGGAGAAAGGGCTTAGATCCCTTTTGTAAGTAAGAAAAAGAGGCAGGGTTTAGGTGGATTCTTAGTAGGTAATTGTAAGTCTAAATGCCAGGAGACTGCTTTCAATCAGGACCAGTAACACCAAAAGCTAATGTGTTTTTCAGTTCCTTATATCTATCAGATATTATCATAACTGTTTCATATGTCAACTCATTTGTTTTCCTTGCAAACAACCAAAGATGCAGGAGTTAGTGCTGTGCCCATCACAGATGTTAGGGTTAGAGCTGTGTCCATCACAGGTGTTAGGGTTAGTGCTGTGCCCATCACAGGTGTTAGGGTTAGAGCTGTGCCCATCACAGGTGTTAGGGTTAGTGCTTGCCCATCACAGATGTTAGCGTTAGAGCTGTGCCCATCACAGGTGTTAGGGTTAGTGCTGTGCCCATCACAAGTGTTAGGGTTTGTGCTGTGCCCATCACAGGTGTTAGGGTTAGTGCTGTGCCCATCACAGATGTTAGCGTTAGAGCTGTGCCCATCACAGGTGTTAGGGTTAGTGCTGTGCCCATCACAGGTGTTAGGGTTAGAGCTGTGTCCATCACAGATGTTAAGGTTAGTGCTGTGCCCATCATCACAGGTGTTAGGGTTAGTTCTGTGTCCATTACATTGTTAGGATTAGGTTTAGTGCTGTGTCCATTATATGTGTTAGGGTTAGTGCTGTGCCCATCACATTGTTAGGATTTGTGCTGTGTCTATTATATGTATTAGGGTTAGTACTATGACAATCACATTGTTAGGATTAGTGAGTATAGGATCTTCCCCAGAAGTTTATTGTTTTAGTGCTTCTTCCTCAGCTTTTGGCACTGTTTTGAGAGGCTGCAGAATCTTAAGGAGGTGGAGTCTCGCTTGTGGAAGTAGGTCTTGAGATGGTGAGCCTTTCTTTGACATTATCCTGGCCTCACTTCCTGCTTTGCTCTGTGCTTCGTTGTCTACTATGATATAAATTGTCTCTGCCATGAAAGCATTTCTCTGCCCTGTGTTTTTATCATGATTGATTAAAACCATGACCCCAAATTTTATCACATGACACAAAAGTAACCAGCACCATAGAAGATTCACCCAAGATCATCATCTGGGGAGAGACAGGGCTTGGGTTTGAACTCAGGTGTCACATCCCAAGTGACTGCCTCTCCAACTCTACATGCTCTGCAGAGTTGTCATGAGTTAGAAATGGACCAATGATGATAGAGCACTTACAAAAGCATAAAATTATTATGCAAAGACAAGGTATTTTATGGATGGCTTTCTCCTTCACCAGATACTGGGAGAACAGTCAAATCTGACTTTTTAATTGAAGGTAAGCTTGTCAAGAGGAGGCAGGGAACATAGGCCAAGCCGACTTTAAGAACACCTCTGTATTTACTGACTCCTTCCTAAGGATTTGTCTTAAATATTCAAATCCTGGTGTATTGAGAATGTTTATGGGCATTTTCCCCATCCCCAATTAGATGGTCTCCAAATCACTGGAGGGTGCAATCTTGGGACCATGGGCTCGGATAATCTGGGGTATTTGACTTGAACCTTTCCGGACTATACTTCAGTAACTCTATGTACACTGCTGTTCATGGGTTTCCTCACTCTGCACCCTATGCATTCTTTATACACCATGGGTCCTCTTCTTGCAACAAAGCCTGTCCACCCACAAGCTCTCAAAGAGAGCTGGCCCAAACTCCAGATTCATAGCATGTATGCAGGAAGGTAATCTGGATGAGAGTCAGAGAGAAGCACCTTAGATGTGTGGACATCAGCCTGGGTAGGCCTCCTGTGTTCCCCTAGCACTTCTGACTGCCATGACATGAGCTGCCCCTCTGCTTGGATCTCTTCTCTTGTCTCAAGAAGAGTCAGGATACATCTGAGTTGCTTTTCTAATTTATCCAATGGTCCCATAAAATTTTTCAAAATACACTTGGGTTTCTGGTCTCCGTGAGAAAATTAAAGCATCCTGATCCTAGAACTCTGTTTGGTGGTATGTGATGGTTGGGGTGGTAGAATTGTAGCTTGATTTTCTTTGATCTCTTTGGTTCCTGTGCTGGTTAATTTAAGAGGGTCTAGAACAATGGTTCTCAACCTTCCTAATGCTGTGTCTCTTTAATACAGTTACTCATGTTGTGGTGCCCCCAACCATAAAATTATTTTCACAGTTACTTCATAACTGGTATTTTGCTACTGTTATAAATTGTAATGTAAAAATCTGATATTCAGGATATCTGATATGTTGTCCCCAATGGAATCATGACCCACATGTTGAGAACCACTTATCTAGAAATACTTAGGAGATAAGCTTCCAAACACACTTGCGAAAGGGTGTGTAGACTATGTTAGTCTATAGGCATTGCTGTGGGGGCTTAACTAGATCAGGCAAATTGAGGTGGGGCAGCCCACCTTAACTGTATAGGTGGTAACGTCTCATGGGCTAGGGTCGAGAACTGAATAAAAATGAGAAAGTGAGCTGGACTCCAGCGTTCATCATTCTCTGCTTTGATAGCAAATGCAAGGTGACCAAATTCCTCAACCTCCTGCTTCCATGACCTCCTACAATGACGTACTCTCAGACTGTGAGCCAAAATAAACCCTTTCTCCATGAAGTTGCTTTTGTCAGCATACTCTGCCACAGTGGCAGGAAAAGTGATGAAGGCATTGTCCACGGACTCCACCCTGAGTGATTCTTGCTGAGTTTTGGGTTTCTATACCCTTGTCCATTTTACATCCCAGAGCCACTTCTAAAGTTTTACTATGAGTTTGTTGTTCTGGGACACAATCCCCAACCCCTATGTGTATCTTGGGATTTAGCACACCTGCTTGTCAAGTTCCTCCTTGTTATGTGCTAATTACTATCACTTACACACTTTAAAAGAGAGAATAACGACAGGGTGTGAATAAAGCAGAATGGCCTTAAAAGCAAGAAGCCTGGTGCAAATTGTGATCCAGGTGTCACTTTCATTACACACTTGGGCTAAAATCCAAGTAGTCAGGATGAAATTTGTGAGGTCATTGCTGTGGGTTATCTATTTGAAAAGATTGTTATTTTCTGTTCTTTTCCCTTTCATTCTTTGAAATCCAGGCTAAAGGCTTTCAAGAAAATACAAATCATAAAGAAATGGATAGGAAGTCTTAATTTTTATAATAAAAACCTTGCAAAAAATTAGCATTCACCAATTGAGCAGCCACTTGTGTCTGATGCTGTACTGGATGTATTATTGCTCTCATCCAGTTTCATGATGGAAAGTGGATGAGCATCTTAGGATTGTATAAGTGGGAAGCTTAAGAGGGAGAGGTCAATAATCTAGGTAAAAAGAATATTCCGGCTTTCATATCTGACCACTGATTCTTTCTCACTGCAAAATGGGAGCTCACAGCGAACCAATGGGACCCAGAGCACACAGTGCCTGGCACAAATCAGCATTAGAGCAAGTGGCATTGGAGAACCCAAGGATTCGTGGAATCATTCTTGGAGTTTCTACACACATATAGCTCTAAGTATCTATTAAAATCAGCAAGGAGGAAGGGAGATCTGATCATTCATGATTCAGCTACCAGGGATCTAAAGGGAAAAAACCAGATTCTAATGTAAGTGTTGGTTGCCTCCCATAAGGTCTTTTTATGGGCATGAGAAACACAATAAGGAAAATGCATAAAGTGTTAAAATGGACGTAAGATGAAGCCATGGACATGCAAAATAGATAAAATGTGCTATAATATGGACCATTTCGATATCTAAATGAAACTGTGGATCAAGGTGGCCTCATTACAATATAGCACTGGGCGGTGTTTCTAGTATCACATTACAAGGTATGAAAATACCAAAGCTGCCCTTCTTCTAAAATAATCTGTAACTAGTTAGTCAGAGACACTAGATGTTTCACTCCACAAACAGAACTAACATACTGTGTGCTGGATTAGAGACCCAGCCCATTGGATACACTCTGGGGTGATGGTAGTGTCCCTTTAAATACTACTCCATTGTGTGCCTGTTCATAGCTCCTTGGCTGGCACCAACATGCTCTTCTTGAGCACGTCTGAGACATCGTGGTAGGAAGAAGCTCTCAGACACCACCTGGCACATTTACCATGGACTTAGGGGTGGCTGATGAGCTCCATAGCTAATCCTTAATTAAGAAAGCAGCTAAAAACACCACCAGAGAACCCTGCCCAGAGCTGCAGCGCCTGCTTGCTAATGCTGAGTTGCTTGGGTTGATTGATACTTGTTTTGCAATTCCTTCCGTCAGCTTTCTCTGGTCCAGCCATCTGTTTTCTACCCAACAAGAGGCAAGTTGGCTCTGCTCCTCATCTGATTTGCAGTAGAAGTGACATGGTGGTGGCTAGGGGCTTAAACTGGGGGCCTGGCAGCCATTTGCTGTTGGCATAGAATCCTCCCTGAGAGAATGAGACTACCTCTGCCTGGAGTGACTTCTCTGGTTTTGTGTTCTATTGTGTGGGATTCAGAGAAGTATCAGTGGGGGGTAATCTGGAAGTTCAGATGATGATTCTGGACATTCTGTCAAGAAACTCATCTGCTTTCCCCTTTACATCTCATTTTCCAGAAAGAACATTCTAATACCTGTTCATTGGGGAAAAGACAATATCTAATGTATTTAAGTCACAGCTCTTCTTTCTTTGGGCAATAGTCATGCAAAGAGCAGTATGCTGGGAGAGAAGTAAGAACGTAAGGTGTAAATAGTGTGTTCAAAGAGCTTACAGTCTTGATTTTACACACACACACACACACATACACACATACAAACACATTCATATGCTTACGTAAAAGATTCTGGTAAGATTATAATAAAATTGAAGTTTAAATTATGTTACCACCAGTAGTCCTAAGAAATGAAGGGATCAACAGATTTAAAATAGTTAAAAAAGCCTTTAGAATGAAAATACCTCATAATTTAGACTTTAATGCGTGAATGCTAAATAAATGAAGCAAAAGGAATGGATGTAGAGAAAACATTGTGTGTGCGCTCTCTCTCTCTCTCTCTCTCTCTCTCTCTCTCTCTGTGTGTGTGTGTGTGTGTGTGTGTGTGTGTGTGTGTGTGTTTATATAGGCTAAGATTTCCTTTTGAATAGCAATCTGAATGCAAAAGAAAGCCAGGTCAGAAAAAAATTCTAAATTGCTAAGTAGTTTTGTTTAATCTAAACATTAGTCAATCTAGAGGTATGGATGGAGTCAGCAGCAAGGGGCTGACTCTGAGTTCCAGTAGGAAAGTCTAGGATGGTCTTATCTATGTTGTGTAGTCATTTGGAAAGAGGTAGAGTGGAGCTGGGGAGGGGGTTAGCTGAGCAGAAAGAAAGGTTGTCAGTGGTGACCATCACCAGCATGCCAAACTGCAGCTCCCCTCAATAGGATTTATATACTGAGCAGGCAGAGAGGAGCATCCAACTCCTCAAATAGTTGGGATGGCCAACAATAACATTGTTCCAGTCGTTGGCAGGGAATGTAGCAAACAGTAAACAACTCCAGGGGCTCACAAAGCTTGAGGGCATCAAGGTCAAGCAAGCAAGCTGGAAATCTTGGCATGTCACTAGCTGCGGTAGAAGTAGCATGCTAACGAGGGTAAAAGCACAAGTCCTACCACATGCAATGGAGTGGTCATATGCATTGTCCATGGGTTTCAGGAGCTTGGCTAGGGAGGGCTGAGATTTACATCTGTGGAGACCACAAGGACTTTGACGATATGTAGGGTGCTGTTGAGAGCTGCACCAGATGGATGGGTCCTGGTAACTGTCTTCTCAGCAGCTATATCAGAACATCCAATGGCATCAGCCTGCTGCAGTGTCTCTAACTCCCCAGTGATGAGGTAACAACCAGAGACTGAAAAAAAAACTGACTGCAAAAGGGTGGGGACTGCTGATCTGCTAAACGCTATGGGATCAAGGGAGAAAAAAATTCTTTCAGTTTGTATGAGCTTAAAAATAAAATATCTCATATAGTGTGTGGTCCCAAGGTAGGGTAGCTCACAAGCTAGCTAACACAGCAATTTAGTTGTGTCCAATGTTCAGTTGCTATTTCAATGTATCCTCACACCAGAGTTTATCCTTGCCAGCTGACTCATAATTGGGCACACCTACCTGTGACATCCAAGGTCAGGAAAGGGCTTCTAGCATTTTCTTCAGAAACCATGAGTAAATGTTTCTTCATCTCTCACTAGTTAGAGTTAATATGCTCAGGGGCCCAACCAATGACAAAGAGAAGGACTGCCAGAGTAGGCTTGGACCAACCAAATTAAACCCCTTATGCCTGTGGAAGAGGACAGGATGTTTAACCCTGAAGCACATGAATGAAGGAAGGAGAGGGGGCAAAGATGACCCTAATTTTAATTCTGATAGGAATGAAAGGGAAAGACATCATCATGTTGGGTAAACCCCAAGTGTGGCTAGAAAAGCAGGCAGGAAGTTGGCATATGTTGAAGAAGCAGACTCCTTAATTCCACTAGGTGGACTCTACAGGCTATGCCTGGGATTTGGAGATGGGAGATGATGACAGAGGCAGTTCTAAGGATCCGAAACACTTCCCTTTGAGACCTGCAGGAGGTGAGGGCAGAAACAGATGATGAGTGGGGATTAGGAGGAGATTTTAAGCATAAAAGGAAACTGGCTATGCTCTTGTGAATTTGTATCATGGTGACTGGAAAACGCAAGGAAAACGTGTTTCCCTGCCATGAGCAAGTGGAATCCCGATAAGAAGACTGTCCTTTGTTCCACTGCCACCAGGGCTTAGAGGAGGCTGAGTAAATTTGGGATGCAAAGGCTGTCTTGGGAGTTCGGGGTTTTATGGCAGACCTCATGTATTCTGATTTACTTCTAGCATACCATTTGTCCTTCCTGACGAAGAAATTCCACTCCTTTATGGCACTTTCCAGATAAGGAGATAGAGTTTTGGGAAGAAATGAATTACTTAGCTGAGGTCCCTGAGTTAATAAAACGGTGGAGTAAGAACTAGACTCCAGACTCCTTCCCTGCTACTTCTGTTCCTAATGTGACCATCTGTCCAATATCTCAGAGAAGTGCCAGTAATGGTTTTACTCACAAAGGACCGAAAGAGAAGATACTAAGTGAAAGCAAAGGCAAGAAGCGGGGAGAGAGAAGGGCTGTACAATCAAGCCTTCCTTTAAGGGCTTCTCTCTCTCGTTGTCTGAGTCTGGTTTCTGCTGCTACTACAAAATACCTAAGACTGGGAAACTTGTAAAGAAAAGAGGTTTGTTTAACACACAGTTCAGAAGGGTCAGAAACATGGTGCTCTTATTGGTCTTTGGAGAGGATTTCATGCTGGATGGCTTCCCATGGTGAGGCCTGTGAAAGACAGAAATCATGGAGCAAATGAGATAGCAAGAGGCCTGGGGAGATGGCTCAATTAGTAAAATGCCTCCCTTGTCTTGAAAGCATGAGGACCTTAGTTTGATACTCAAACATACAAACCAGTAAACAAGCAACAATACCAACAAAAGCAAAACACAACAAAAGCTGAATGTAGTGGCATGCACTCGGAATCCCAGTGCTGGAGAAGTAGAGACATGGTCCCTTCGGGCTGACTGGCCATTTAAATTAGCCAAATTGACAAACTTCAGATTCCATAAGAGACCGTGTCTCAAAAAACCATGTCTAGCAACAGAGAAAGATACCTAAGGTTGATCTCTGGCTTCCACATATACACATGTGCTCCTGAGGGTCTGTATGCACCCACCCCCACACATACACATACATACATTCACACACTCAAACACGTACACACACACACACACATACACACATACACACACACACACACACACACACATACACACAATAGCAAGGAGAAAGTTGAGAAAGCTAAACCTATATAGTGATCACCAACTCTTGCTTTAACCGCCTTAGCCCCATGAAACTCAAGCTGCAGCTTAGATGAGAGTATCCATCCATGAAACCCAAGATGCTCTTCAGATTAGGGTATTAATTCCTTCCAAGGATGGTCTTCCCATTTGTCTCTTTACCTCTGTAGCATGAATCTTAAAAGGTCTTATTAATAAAATCAAATCCGGTGCCAGTTATTGGGGTGAACGCTGGAAGATCAGAGAAGCAGAACAAGCCACAGCCACCTCACCTTGCCAATTCCTCAGCTGATCCTGTTTCCTCAAATTGTAAGCTTCTGAGTCCTCATCCAGAATGAATCTCAGCTGAATTGTTGCTCAAAAGCCTAAAAGCTTAACCAGGCTCTAGTTCCTGGTCCTCATGCCTTATATACCTTTCTGCTTCCTGCCATCATTTCCTGGGATTAAAGGCGTGAGTCACCATGCCTGGCTGTTTCCAGTGTGGCCTTGAACTCACAGAGATCCAGACAGATCTCTGCCTTTGGAATGCTAAGATTAAAGGTGTGTGTGCCACAATTTTCTGGCCTTTATATCTAGTGGCTGTTCTGTTCTCTGACCCCAGATAAGTTTATTAGGATGCACAATATATTGGGAAACACAATATCACCACATACCTCTGAAGTTTCCACCACCTTTCAATACCATACATTGAGGACCAATTCTCCAGCACATAACCCTTTGGGAAACAAGTCATATGCAAACAGTAGAGTGTCTACCTGTGTTCCACCTGCTTTGGCCTCTCATCTGAGCCGTGAGTCCATGTTCATCAAGAAGGGTAAACTTGATATGACCTCATGGGACATAGTGAGTGCAAAGCTATTTCTGCCTTTCTACCCTTTCCCAGAGAATCCTTTTAGTTGTATTTCATCCTCCCTTTCCTCCTAAGAATAAGGTGAACACACTCAGCTCTGGCTTGTGCTTTCCTTCCACAGTAGGCCTCCCTCCCAACAGCCCTTCCCTTCAGCTGCTTCCCCGCCCCCCTCTTTATCCCTTCACACCAAACACTTTCAAAGTTAATTTCAAAAAGCTGGGAACACTTGATAGTTTTAATTAATCCTATGCCTGGGGAAATATGATTTTGTGCGTGTGAGGGCTCTCAGCTTCTCTGCATAGATAGCTTGTTCTGGATAATGCCAGCATTTCCAATTTAGCTGTGATTATGCCACCAACTCATTTATTTGTTTGTTTGTTTATTACCTACAAGAGTCTTAATGCTGAAGCATCCTTAGGAAGAGATTTCTAGTTTTCCACATAATGTCAGTATAGCCCCATTATGGGAGCCAACCATGTATGATAGGGAGGAAGCCACCATTCTCTATGTAGAGAAGGGGAAAGGGAGACCCAGGAAGGCTTGGTGGTTTGATCATAGCCACATAGGGGGAATAAGATGCACATTAGTGCTGACTCACTTGTAGATCAGAA